>NW_008795919.1:2911920-2932347 GCF_000699145.1 Aptenodytes forsteri
TACGCCCTCCCCCCCCCCCGAAGGAGCTGTAACTGCCGCCTTAAACTTGTGCCCAGATGTCGCAGGCCGTGATACGCTAACACCGTTTCTCACTGTTGCTTTTAAATCTATATATTGCTAAGCCATGCCAACATAATGAGATGCTGATGCTAGCCTGCCTGTCACTGCTGTGACTCTGCCTCCTCCCACTTCTCTCCCAGGAGCCTCTGCTACCTGTGCCGTTTCTCATAGCTCGCCTCCAGGCTTTCTCCTCCCTGCCTCACGCTTGAGCAGTGTTTCTTCTCTTCCCCACGCCCCTTCTCCCTGTGCTCCCCGAAGGAGCTGTAACTGCCGCCTTAAACTTGTGCCCAGATGTCGCAGGCCGTGATACGCTAACACCGTTTCACTGTTGCATTTTTAAATCTATATATTGCTAAGCCATGCCAACATAATGAGATGCTGATGCTAGCCTGCCTGTCACTGCTGTGACTCTGCCTCCTCCCACTTCTCTCCCAGGAGCCTCTGCTACCTGTGCCGTTTCTCATAGCTCGCCTCCAGGCTTTCTCCTCCCTGCCTCACGCTTGAGCAGTGTTTCTTCTCTTCCCCACGCCCCTTCTCCCTGTGCTAGTGGCAGTCCCCTCCCTTCTCAGCAAAGCTCCGAAGCAGAGCTGTCTGCATATGAATCCCAGCGTACAGGCTGGAGGGTGGGGGGGTGTATTTCAGCAGAAAGCGGGAGGGAAATGGTGGGGTTAGGCTTGCCAAATTCTGCAGCTTCCACTATTGGCAGAGTCCGTCCAGGAACAGATTCCTGCTTCCTCTCCTGTGAAACCAAACCAGCTGGGGAGCAGTAGCATAGGAGAGAAGGAGCTCTGCTTTCTTTCAGAGGCTCCCATCCCCAAACTCTTTTGGGGGTTTTGGGGGTGTTTTTTCAGTTTTTTGGGCACGGGGTCAGTATTATCATACTGTTAAGATAATACTCTCAGTATTATGAATGAACAGAATGTGTCCCTGCTTACAGAGCACAAGCGTGCTGCAGGACAATGTTTAATATGTTTTTTTTTGTTACGGAAGAGCTTGGGCTTAGATCAGGAGTAGCACTGTGGCTGCTTAGCCTCGTCCTTGTGAAGCAGCGGTGTTACCAACCCCCTTTACCTACCCCTTAGGATTTCTTCTGAGACAATGCAATCACTGCCCCACATGAAGTCCTGGAAACCACTGCCACACATGCCGCCAGACTGCTGACATTCCCCGTGGCAAGAAGGTAACCTTCTGCTGCACCTCTGACACGGCTTTAAAAAATCAGCACTGAAATGAGGCATGCTTAATCCCTCAAGGTATACGTACGCTTCTCCTTCATATCAGTAAGTGGTCTGACAAACTGCTACCACTCATCAGTTCATTCAGTACTGCTTCATGTTGCGTAGCTAATATGCCAGAATGCATACAGATAACGCTGGAATCCGGAGTAGTAGGACACATCACAAGTGGCATGTTTTCAGTCTTTCTTCACACCTATTTCCAGACTTGGAGTTTGTTCTGAAGGTGTGAAGGGGACTGCTAGGTCACCCGCGCTGACCTGAATTGCAAAAGCTGGAGAACTCAGAGTTATTCTGCTGGGGCAGGGTTTTTTTTCTTCTCGTTATGTTTCGTATTTCGTTTGAAGACTTGGTGATGGTGGATCCGATGCTTTTCTTAGCAAATGGTTAATGATTTGTTGCCCTCACAGACCGACTCTCAGATGTCGTTGCTACTGTTGCAGGAGGCAGAATGGATTTTGCTGTGTGGTTGCAGAGGCTTACATCTGATTGCGTTGTGTTTTGACAAGAAGATGCCTCTGGGTAGTTTAATTTACATCAAGAAAGTTTTAGGGTGCTTTTATTCTTGTTGTGAGTGTAGAAAACACTTCTTGTTAACATGGAGAATGCATTTTCAGAAATTCACTTTTCTTTTTGGAGAACCAAAATATTTGAGAAGTAATCGCATTGTATTATAGGGTCTAAAGCTATGCCTAACCAGGGATAAGGCCACCAGTGCAATCTTTAGTTTCCAAATCTTGATTCTCTGATCTGTTCTTATAGCTAAAATTAAAAAAACTACATAAAACTAACCAAGGCAGCCAGCTCTGTTGCTTATTTTATAAATTTGACAGTGCTTGAACTTCTGGGTTTTTTACTTTTGCAAAGTGCCTTCAGAAGATAATTCTTTTTAAAGCAAAAATCAAGCTATCTTTTTCAAAGCGATTAGATCCGGTACTTTTTTTCAACTAAGGAGTCATGGTAACACTTTTGTAAGGGAGCCAAGGTGCTGTTGCAAGTAGAAATATAAAATGTAGGCTTTTTTTCATAATTATGCAACACAATCTCCAAGTTCTATATTTAGATCTCTAAACTAAAAACCAGTTTATATTACTGTGTCCATAACTGAAAAGATAAAATTTTGATCTTGTTTTCTTAAGGTGGTTTGGTTTTTTTCGGTTGCACATCTAGCTGCTTGACTTCCTCGTGGTCCGCACCATTTGAAAGATGCCAGTCATGCTTCTCAGCCCCTGAGGCTGTGGTTGCCTGTCCAGTCAGAAGGATGGTGGTCGCCCATTGTTCCTATTTTGGGTGATATGAGAATATCGCTAGGTGGATAATACGTCATGTATCTGATATGCCAGTCTTCCAAAACTGTAAGCATAAATGTTTAGTCTAAAGCATATAGTTTCTGACATGGACAGAAATCACAGGAAATGCAAGATATTGCAGCTGCCCTCTTTAAATTCTGGTAATGACTAAGCAGTCTTCAGTTTCAGTTTCGTCTTGCAGCTTTAATCCAGTTATGTGTATAATCTTGTGAAAGTGTCTCTTTCCCCTGAGATGTGAGAAGTTGTATTTAGAGCACTTTTGACTCAGAAGAGATACAGTTCTTGAGTTTGCTGATGAAATGGCACAATTTAACTTTTAAGGAGGGGTCATGCTCCTCCCCTGATAAGCATCTGTAAATAATAATTTGTGATGGCTGTGCATGGTGTGACCGATTTCCTTTTTGGTTGGACCAAAGAGCGCATAACAGTTCACCAGTAATTTGGGATTGTTAGTAATGGATTGGCTCCAAATTTGGGGGAACTTGTCTAGTTGTTGGGCCATTAAATAAAAGTTGTACATGACTGGACATCTCTGGAAAAGAAAAGCCAGTCAGCTATGGGCTGCATTCTTTTGAAAGATGTTGGGTGTTTGTCTTGTACAAGGGAAAGTGCATTAATGACTGTAAGAACCCATGCTAGAAATGCCTGCCTTGAAGATGATCTTCAGTCTTCTCCATTTGGGTCGTCTTTTATGAGGTGACTGTCTCCTGCCATCTCTCAGCAGAAGTTTAATTTCTAGCCAGATTTGAGAAGGTGTTTGTGCAGTAGTTCCTAATTGGCCTACCTTAATGACCTACTTCCAGAAGGTTATTTGGACTTTGTTCCAGATCCCCCTCAGGCTGCAGCATGCCTTCAGTTCAGTCAGGCCACCTCAGTGTTTTTCCAAGACTCTACAATTCACAATGTACAATTAAAAATCAGAATCTTATTTTGAGAGGCAAAAATTTGTAGTTGCATTGCCTGAATCAAGTTAAGGACTTCTGACACTCACTTTTATGGCTATATGCCTGAGGCTTACAACTTAAAAACCAAGTTATGAATTGCTTGTGTGATGAAGGTACATTCATTTAATGAAATGAAGCTTATAAGAATTTCATAAGCCAGACCACACTCTAGTGTGTCACTCATTCAGGCTTCTGTTCGTTAGGAATGTTTTCAACTTAACCGAAATTCATAGTGTCAGTGTGCGCTGACACCACTACTTAAATTGCAGATTTAAAATGGTGCATCAGCTTGAATGGTAAAAACTTGCCTGATTTGCTGATGGCCGCTGCACTGTAGCAAGCGTATCCAGTAGTGTAGCTGGGGCTGGTTTCTTTGTAGGTTTAGGAGTCTACACGTGGGTACTGCATTCGCGGTGGAGGCATGAGTCTGGGGACCGATAGAGGAAGGCACAGCCGAAGTGATACGCAAAACTGTACTTACAGTTTCCTACTCTTACCTGTTGGAGTTATGTGTAGAGCATTCTCTACTGTTCGTTCTTATTTTTGTTCGTTATCCCGTTTTTGGCCTTCTGGAATCCCTAGATGTGAAGGGAGGAAGAGGCAAGCTGGGCTAGCGCTAAAGAGGTGGCCTGTCTATCCAGATTCCATTAATACAACTATAAGCGTTCATATATTCACAGAGGATGAGGGTGGTATGTCCTGTCATAATTCCAACTCTAAAATGATGCTTGTTTGAGGAATATAAGCAGCCCTATTTTTATCTTGTTTAGAAATTGAAAAAATTCAGAAGGGTGAAACAACAAAGAAGGATGAGGAAGAGAACTACCTGGATTTATTTTCCCACAAGAATATGAAACTGAAAGAACGAGTTCTGATACCTGTCAAACAGTACCCCAAGGTGAGGGCCAGAAAATAGCTTACTGAATCTCTGTGATTTGCTTATTTTCTATGGATTTTGTGGCTGACTTTTAGAGATAGTAGCTGTCAAAGTGTCATCAGGAGTTATGCCAGTGTTCCACTATCGCTACGGAATTTTTCCTATGCAAGCTTGCAGGATCTGATTTCTAATATATTACATTTCTAGAATGTCTGGGATAAAGCTAAATGGTGATGCATAGCTGTGATCTTTTATTACTAGAATAGATACTTTCCTAGGTAGAGCTTTGTGTTTTACAGTTAAGGACTCATTTAACTCTTAAGACTTGCTGTCTGTAAAACTACTGGAGAGCAGATGTTAGAATTAAACGCTTTACGTGATTTAATTCAGCTTGATTTTCTGGTGGAGCATTTTTTCATGAAAAGAATGTTCTGAACTTAAATTTTCCTGTGCATTTTTTGGTCTGTATTTTTTGGTGAGGTGAAGAGAAAATGGAGTGGCTAAATCTTTTGTCAGCCAGCATAACATTCAGAAAAGCTTTGTTAAGGCTACTGAGCTCTGGAGCTGTTTTTTTTTTTTCTTTTTTTCCCCTCCATTTACAGTTCAACTTTGTTGGAAAGATTTTGGGACCTCAAGGCAACACCATCAAGAGACTTCAGGAAGAAACTGGTGCTAAGATATCTGTGCTTGGGAAGGGTTCAATGCGAGATAAAGCAAAGGTAAGGGAATCACCCTTGGAAACATACGTGTTTGTTAATGCCTTCCATGTTGCTGTGAGAAGTAGTGGTTCTCAAAGCATTTTATAAAAGATTAAACCATTAAAATCCAAAAGCAAAGGCAGTAGGAAGTCACGCTTCCTAAATTGTTCTGTGCATGCTGGGAGCAATCTTGATTGGGGCAGAAGTGTGATGCATGTTTTCTTTATGAGCATGACTTAGAGACCAGTCATCTTTTGATATCCTGTACCCTTGGATGCAGAGATTGTACTTCACCTTCCATATCAACTAAGTTTATAAAGTAAGAATTAATTCCAGCTACTCTGTGAAAAGTCATTCACTACAGGAATGTTTCCCCTCCAGAAACAAACAAACAAACAAAAAACCCCTTTTTCCAGCTGTTCCCTCTGAAATCCTTATATTCTCATGGTTCACTGTAGATGTTGGAGCAGTATGTTCCTGGTAATCTTTAGTGAATCACAAAGTGCCAGGAGGCTTTTTTGAGCAGAAAAAATGGAAAGAATTTTTTTTCTTCCTGCTTACTCCCAAAACTGAGCTAACAGTTGACAGAGCTGTAACTTAATTCAGCTTTTTACTTTACAGCATGAAAAGCTTTTACACTTCTAGCTTATTTGCAGCTTCTTAAAGCCATCTGAATAACACAGGTGTCTAAGAACAGAGTTAAAGAGCAAGCTTGTTTGAGGCATTAGACTTCACTAGGTGGTAAAGAACACCTCAGGCAGAAAGGTGGTGTAGAAGAGGAAGAGCACTGCTTGCGTATGCTTCGTCTTTTGGAAAAAAAGGTGGCTGGCATCAGTGCGTTAGCAAAAATATCATAGTCGCCTGAAAAGGCAGCTATAAAAAGCTGGAAGTTGTAGATTGCCTGTGGCTTTTTATAAAACTGTATGCTCATGTGTATGTTGTTATGATCTGTGTCCAGGCATGGCCAAAACACTTTTACAGAAGTTTCCTGTTAAGGCATAGAAAAACAGATAAAAGAAAAGTAGTTTCTCTGCATCTTACTTAGTTTTAGGAATCTCTAATCTGCTTTGTTTCAGGAGGAAGAACTGCGTAAAGGGGGAGATCCTAAATATGCCCATCTAAATATGGATTTGCATGTCTTCATTGAAGTTTTTGGACCCCCTTGTGAAGCATATGCTCTGATGGCTCATGCCATGGAAGAAGTCAAGAAGTTCCTTGTTCCAGTATGTATACTGATGCTCTTTTCTTCTTGAAGGAGGTAGATGGTTGTGAATCTGGCTATAAGGTTGGGTAGAACTTGCACGGTGTAAAGTTTATGCTACAGGAATGGTGTAGTTGAGGAAGCCCTGCAGTATTAAGTGTGTGTGTGGCAGCTTAAGATGACCCCATTAATCTTGCATGAAGGCATGTATTGTTCCCCTAACCATAATTAGAAAGACATACGCTTACAGGGCAATTGTGTAGAACACCTGGAGTAGGTATTTCTCTCCCAGTACTAGCTGTGGACACTGGTGTGGGTGGGTAGCTTGTCTAGCTCCATGTGTCAGTTCTAGCGGGAGAATAGCTTTAGCCATGCCTGGCATGGAAGAGACTTCTTGGATGGGTTCCTCTGACTTGGATCTGTAGCGTAGAAATCTGGCTAGAAAACTTCATTGGTCAGATCAGAAACTCTTAAGTACGGAGATGTTTGCTCTGCTCTAAAGGGGTGGTGTGAGGATGAGGAGGGTGATTGCCCAGGCAGCTCGGTAGTAGTATTCAGTGTTGTAGTCAGTTTGAGACGCATCTGTTAAGTCAATATTTCTGTTGCTTTAAATATGGATGATGTGAAGGAACCTCTTTGCTAATCAGGCATTTATACAGATGACACTTGTTACCTGTTTGTGGGTGTCTTTTACTGGTGAACCTTGTAAGACCTTTATGGTCAGCTTCATGTCAGTTTTGTGCCAGCTGGAGTATTGACTCCAAGAACTGCAGAACTTGAAGGAGTCTTTCGCATGTTATTAAAACGATGGCATTGCTTGCTAAATTAGGAAAAAAACAAAATGGGAAAGAAGCATGCAGTGCTTCCTGCTTCTGGCTGGCTCAGCCTGTAATTCAGAGACCTGGCAGGTAGAGAGCTGGATATACCTTGGCACCGTGCTCCACAGCTGAGACTGGGAGCTCAGATGTTCTGCCTGAAATACCAGGGGCGGGTGGAACCCGAGAGCGGTGGGTAATAGGGAAGTGTGGAAAAGCGTGTGGGTACTGTGTGATTTCTGAGAGTCTGACACAGAGGAGGAGAGATTGCTATGTGAAGTGTCTTTGAAGGAAAGAGGTCATCTTCAGGGAGCCCCTGGGATGTACAAAACCTCAGCTTGCTAAAGCAAGCGCGCAGCCTTGCTATTTAAAGTGTCTTATCTATCGCTGCCTTCAAACAATGTGTTAAACTTGTGAAAATTGACAGAGAAGTCACTATGGAAGCCAGCAGCGCTGTGAAGACACATCTGATAGGAGACTCCTTGCTTTGTGGTGTTGCTATGGCATCGTGAAGATCCTCGGTGCGAGGCCCAGACCGTGTGTCGAGGGGAGGGATGGGGTACGATGGCTTCTGTGGGGTCACCAGAGGTCTGTACTAATTCCTGAAGGTAGATCCCCTGAGGCGATAAAAATGCATGGAGCCAGAAAATACTGCATTCCTAAGAATTTGAAAAGACAGCCTGGATTTGCAAATGGGTATTTGCTCTTCATCAGGCTGCATCCTGTCCTGTTCCTTCAGTGTGTTGGGAGCACAGCAGTATGTTGTTACCTTATGTAGGCTCATTGCCAGCCACTTGCCTTTAAATGGGAGCTGTAAGGTGCTTGAGGTGAGATACGTCTTGCCTGACTTCACCTCTGAACTCTCCGACATTTGCAAATAAATCTTGCTGACGTCCCTGGGATGCCGAACATCTTCAGATGCCTCCAGAACCCCTATGAGCGAGGTCCTCTTCCCAGGGACCAGCTGTAGTGCTCACTGCAGCGCTCGGACGTGCAGGTGGCGTGCCCTTCTTGGCCGGTTTGGAGAAGGCTGGCAGTTGCGCGCTGCTGCCTGCTGAGCAAATCCCAGTAAAACTAACCAGCAGATTTTAATTTAGGACTATCAGGTTATTTTTATTCCAGCATGGTAGCCTGTGATATCCTGGAGCACAGACTGGCTAGTTAGCTGTTCTTTGGAGTTGACTCTTTCCCCTCTTTAGGATATGATGGATGATATCTGTCAGGAGCAATTCTTGGAGCTCTCCTATCTGAACGGTGTACCAGAGCCAAGTCGTGGCCGAGGAGTCCCTGTGCGGGGAAGGGGAGCAGCTCCACCACCACCTCCACCTGTTCCAAGGTATCTTTCCCAAAAGCACAGACCTGGAAATGCTGCATCGTGCTCAGAGTTGTCCTGCCAGATGAGGTTAAACTACTTGTGCTTGCACATCAGCTGTTGGCCTTGACCTTGGCTTTTGGCCAAGGCTTTCTAGCCTTGTGTTGCAGGCTTGCTTTTAGCAAGCTGGCATCAATTGTTTTGTATGTTTTGAGATGTAATCTAGTGCGGTGGATGTCTTCTGTATTATTTTTGATGTCTGAAATCAGTAGCTTCATAAAGTAACCTTTCAAAAATTGGCCTACGAAATCATGTGTAGATAGATGTGTCACGTTTGCTTCTGTAGCCTTCAGCAGAATAAGCATTTTCAGTTTAAACCGACTGTCCTTTGAAAGTTATAGGATGGCATTATTCTGTCATTGCTGTCAAGGCATTGGGATAAATTGGCGATAAAACTCTGTTACTATAGTTCCTGCTTCACTACCTATTTCATGGGGGGAAAGTCTTTGCTTCCGAGTGCTTAGCCCAGAAGTGTCCCTGCTTATCTCATCATCGATCTTTACAGTTCTGGAGGTCTGGCAGTCATTACAGGTTAGAGATAGGATCGTTTAAAATGTACTCTGAGAAATTACTTGCTCGAGTTCTGTATCAGATTTATTTCTTTGTCTGTACAATATCTAATGCAGTAGAGTTCTCACCTCAGAAGAGGTTTTTGTGAATCCTGCAATACAACACTGTTAACAATTCTCGTGCTCTCATTCTTGATAAAGAATTCATGGCTTAGTTAATGGTGACTGTATTTATTTATCAAGCTATTGCCTTTTAAAGTAGGTGTAAGAAGCGTATGCACTGCCCTCAGTATTCAGCACACGAGCAGTACAGCAGTAGCTGTTCACAATCCTTTTTATCTCCCTTCCAGGGGGCGTGGTGTTGGTCCTCCCCCTCCTCCTCCTCGGGGGGCCCTTGTGCGAGGAGCCCCGGTGCGGGGTGCCATTGCCAGGGGAGCTGCCGTAGCCCGCGGAGTACCTCCTCCCCCAGCAGTACGGGGTGCTCCTGCACCCAGAGCACGTGCAGCCGGCATTCAGAGAATACCGCTTCCTCCTCCTCCCGCACCAGAAACCTATGAGGAATATGTAAGAAACTATATATCTTCTTTTTTTTTTTTTATTCCAGCTAGCTGATCGTGTGTTAGATATTCAACATTACTGAAATAAGGGCTAACAACACTAAGATTGCTCTGGAGAAGTGACCACCAGTGCAAACACTGGTACGGTGCTGTGTGACCTGCTCTGCCTCTTTAGTCCTCAAAGGAGGGAACTGCTAGTGTCCTAAATACAGGGTAAGGGGTGGTTTTTATAAAACTGAAATGTGCCCCCAAGACTGAAGTTTGCCATAACTGTCAGTGCACGGTAGAAAAACTACATCGCAGAGATTGATGTAGTTCACATCACATTCTCTTTCTGCAAGAGAATTCTTTAAGCAGGGACACCAAAGGCTTCTTACTGCCCCTAAAATCCTTAAAATAAATATCTGAATGAACATGATGATGTTTCAAGGCGTATAACTAAGCACCACCCTCCTGTCAAGCTTATCTTAGCATCTTTGCTCTTGGCATTCTAAAGGGAAAACAAGATGACTGGTTTTGATGCACAACAGCACTTTGGGGAGCCATCACAAATACTGATATTTCTAAATTCTGTTTCTCCTCTCAGTAAAACTTCTCATTTTTTCCACTGAAACCAATCTAAAGTTAATAGGTTGGGTTTTGTCTACCTGTAAATCTGTGTTTTGGATAACACAGTTACAGGCCCCCTGGCACATGGATTTGTACCGCAGACAAACTGCAGCTTTGGACATGTAAATGACTTTCAAATGCATTGTAAATATTAGTGTGGTTCATTCCTCCCAAGCCACAGGACACAAGCAGATTTTAGCTACCTATGTCTTATGATTGAGCCCCTTCCCTGTGGCAGGCAAGGATTCACAGGCTCCTCTGAAAGCTGCTGTAGCCTGAATTCAGTTTTGCCGTTACTCTTGGTCAGGCATTAACCTTTGGTCCTTCCATTAACACCGTTTGTCATCATCCGTTTCAGGGCTATGATGATGCATATGCAGACCAGAGCTATGAGGGGTATGAAGGCTACTACAGCCAGGGCCAAGGGTAAGTTTGCTTGTCTCCTATCTGTTACGGAGAAAATTATGCATGATCTTTTTTTCTTTTCTTTTAAGGGAATGGAAACACTCATTTCTGAGTTTGAGCTGTAGGGAAAGTGCCCTGTTCTGCTGGAATCCAGGAGTGCCTGGGAAATAACTTTTGGGCGTGTCCCAGCGTCCTTGACAATTCTGTAAAAGCAGCGATCAGACACACCACAGCCATGAGCAGTGTTGGGCACCTTTGCTTTTCAAGTGTTTGTGCAAGTTGTGTCAGTTTAGGAATACGATTTCAGCACTGTATGTAACCAACGTAATTACTCTTCCAGGGACACAGAATACTATGATTATGGACACGGGGAGGCACAGGAAACCTATGAAGCTTATGGTATGTCTGGGAATGCTGTTCTCTTGACAGGGAAGGGGCTGCGTAGTTGGGAATTGCTTGTGGTCGACCAGCTGTTTTCCAGTGCCACTCCACGCTCTGAGCAAAAACTGAGGAGAACCTCAAGTAGTTTTCATGGTAGAATATTTGTACCCTACAGATTATCCAGGTCTGAACAACCGAAGGCATTCTGTGGTTTTTAGATGCTTATCTAGCTTGATTGTCTCAAAGGTGACGCATTTAAAATTCCATTTTTTAACTATGGAAATATTTTTTAATTTTCCTTGTAGCTTTAGAATATTTTAAGAGCTCTGGATTTCCACCCACAGCACTACTTTTGCTGCAGTCTGGTTTTCATGGATTATATTTTGTTGAACTGGATGAGTGCATGGTTCCATCTGCTTCCTTATCCTCAAAAACCTGCTAGCTGATACTGACTCTGCACTGTGCATTTGCTTGAAAAACGGATTTAAATGTCATATGAAGGCCTCCCTTTGACTAGGTGGAACAATTTTGGTCAACGTGACTTGCAAGTATAGTCTATGAAGTTTAGCTAATTTGAATTGCGTAAAGCTATCAACTGAGGCTAGACTGAGGGGTGTGGGAGACCAATTTAACCATAACTGTGTAAGTCACCAACCGTTGAAAACAATAGGCCTTATATCTGAGGTGCTGGCAATAAAGGATTGGGTGACTGCGGCGCTTTTTTAATGCTAGTTCAGATATCCGAGCTTATGAACGGCATCTGCATGTGGCAAAGAGTAAGATTCATTTTGCTCTCTCTGTGTAAACAAGCTGAACTATACACAAGTTACGAAAGCTATACAGCGAGCTGCTTAACGGCGTGGAAATACGCTGTATTGAAAACAGCTCCCTTTAGCAGCGCATCGGTTGCCTGAAGGCGTGAATGAATGCAGGTAGTGATGATAATGACCGGCTGGAGGGGCTTTCTGGGATCCTCAGGAACTGGGAATCCCCTATGCATGTCATGCCGGTATTAGGGAAGCGGAGTTGTTAACACAGTGGCTGGCTGCTGTGCTGGCCTCGGGCTGTTCCCTGCTCTGGGCTTAAGTTGTGAGAAGTTCAAATTCAGGTGCCCGACCAGGGATGCTTTTCCAGTCTGAGATGCATTTGAATAGACAGCTGCTGTCAGTAACGTTGGCTATCTTTCCTGCCTTCAGTGGCTTGGTTTGTTGCCTGTGTTAGTCACGCAGCACAAAGAGGCTTTTGTGCCTCCTACTCGGTAGGAGAGCGGTGGTGTTGTCTGGGATATGAAGGCCAAAATGCTCATGTATACTTGGCATGAAGTTGCCACAGCTAATCTGTTTATCCACAGTAATTTCCTTTGGTCTCTGCTTTCGTGAAAACAGAATTAGAGAAATAAATGCTTGAGCCAGGCGGGAGACAGTTTTGAGAAAATGGGAACGTGCTCCGTGGTGGTAGGAACAGGCTCGGCTGTCTTCCAGGCTTCGGACACTTGCTTTCATAAACTGGCGACCCTGGAGAGAATGGCAGGCATGCAAGTACAAATGTCGCAAGCACAAGCCATAATGAAAGCTGAGCTTGGATATTTGGGGCTTGAGCTAGCTCGGGGACAACGGGGATGCGAACTTCATTTGCTTCGGTGGTGGTTGTACGTAGCAGAAGGGTTTGGGCTGTCCTGTCGAGTGCTTTGTCCCATCAGCAGTTAATGCTGGTACAGCACTAGCAAGTGATGTCTGCTCCAAAGAAGTGAGCAGATGCTGCGCAAGCTGCGGATGTAAATTTTCCTGTAGTCACGGAGAGGAAGGAGCAGCAAGTCACAGTCAGACCGGTGTCTGGAAGTTCAGTCGGATGCGCTGCCATCCTAGAGCAGCGTAGGGACTTAATTATTTTGGCACAATTATCCGGGAGCTGCCTTGCCTGGCATCTGGGAAGGAGAGAAGCACACTACCTGTAGCAGTCTCCCCAGCCAGAGCCCGGGGGTTATAGATGCTGCTGGCCGCCAGCCTGAGGGGCCATGACTGCTGCAACCTTCGCCGCGGCTGGCTGCCAGAGCTGCCCCGTGAATTGGCTTCAGCTCTGCTGAAATTAATTACTCCTAAAAGGCACCGGCTTTGTCCAAGTCGGCGCTTAGCCGGGCTGTTGGAGCTGCAGGCTTCCCGGGGATCCCCGCGCAAGTGGCTTTTTCCCCGTAATGTCGGAAGATGTGCTGCAAACGAGAGGTTTTGGTGGACCGCGGGGCATTTTGCAGACCGGTTTTGGGGTGAAACCGCTGTGAAGATGCCCCGTGCTTCCACGTCGACTCCGGAGGGGAGCCCGGCCGGCCGGCACCGCCGCTCCCTCCGTGCCCCTTGGCCCGCAGCACTCCGCCGTCCTTGACATATCCCTCTCTTTTCCGCAGGGCAAGATGACTGGAATGGAACCAGGCCCTCCCTGAAGGCCCCGCCGGCCAGGCCAGTGAAGGGGGCCTACAGAGAGCACCCATACGGACGTTATTAAAAAACAAACATGAGGGAAAAATATCAGTTATGAGCAAACAGTTGTTACTGATTCTTGTATCTCCCGGGATTCCCGTTGCTTTACCCACACCAGACAAGTAATTGTCTAACTGTTTTTCTTCGTGGCCCTTTTTCTCCCACTCCATCCTCACCCTGCATTCTGGCTTCTGTACGTAGTATTTTAAAAATGAGTTAAATAGATTTAGAGGACCGACTTTAATTTTTTTTTTTTAAGTGTGTAGATGGCTTTTCTTTCTTTGTTGTTTAGATAAACACAACTGTACCTTTTTTAATAAAAAAAAGTTGAGTTAAAAATGTTAGTTTCAAAAGTGACATGCTTTGCTTAGCAGTTATGAAATTAAGGTTTTGTTAACCTTTTAAGTTTGTTTTTAAGGAACCCATAAAAGTTGTAGTTGCAGAATCCCAAAGTAGGCTACATTTCAAAATTCAGGGCTGTTTTTAAGAATTAAAATCATAATGTAACGGTAGTAGCTGCCACCGTTTAAAAGTAACCTCAGATGTCAAACTTTCCTTAAAAGCAGATTGCTGGTGAATCTTAAGTTTAAATTTTAATATTTTAAGTTTGGTTTTAAGGAACCCATAAAAGTTGTAGTTGCAGAATCCCAAAGTAGGCTACATTTCAAAATTCAGGGCTGTTTTTAAGAATTAAAATCATAATGTAACGGTAGTAGCTGCCACCGTTTAAAAGTAACCTCAGATGTCAAACTTTCCTTAAAAGCAGATTGCTGGTGAATCTTAAGTTTAAATTTTAATACGAAGGATCCTCAAACAAATTAAATAGCATTTTTTAAAGGTAATTGACTTAAAAGAAAAAAAATTAGGTTTGTAAAATTGACTTTTCTTATGTGGGTTTTGAAATCTAGCCCCGAACATGCGGTGTTGAGAGATGCTTGGGAAGCAGATTTTCCAGTGTAAAGGGGTTCTTAGTTTGGTTCTGTATGAAGAACTTTTAAGGGAAAAACAAACGAAAGCATGGCTCTAATTGCCCAGCGTTTGATATTAGAAAACAGAGTATTAAGTGAGTAGGCCTGAACTCTGTAAAATTACAGTCTTCTCATTTTTATAGTGCTTGGGGCAGATAACACAGTGCAAGTTTAAAACTGACAAAATTGTCAATATTAGCAATCCCATTGACTTGTTCAAGTGTATCTCAACACTAGCTTTGCATAAAAAGGGACACTGCAGCTGAAAAAATGAGGAAAAATTTCACTTTGTACATAGGATAAAGTCCTAATTGGATTTGTACACTGTCCTCCCACTCTGTTCTTGAAGATTAAATGCTACATGTGTAAGTCTGCCTAAATAGGTAGCTAAAACTTGTCAAAATGTCTGCCGCAGTTTGTCAATAAAGTTTAGTTCTTTTTTAATCAAAGTAAATGTGATGAATTGTCATTTTTTTGTTGAGCAATAAAATAGCTATTTTTTTTTCAAATAAATTTAAATTAATGCTAAAGCTAATTGTCTTTTTAAAACATGGAGACATTCTAAAAATGGTGTTTTTTGTAATTCTCACAAAAAGTTTATCAAGCTCATTGAACGAGCTTCATTTTTTTTAAAAACTGAAAGAAAAATTGTTTTTCACCCCCTGGAAGTTGTTGAAAGCAGTTTGATCCTGGACTACGGCAGAAATCTGCCTTCAGTCTGCTGGAAAGTGTTCATGGTTCTTTGCTGAGTTACTGATTCAGATTTCAGGTGGCCTCACAAGAGTATTCCAGACTGCAGACTCCAGATTGAGTCTGAAATGGCTGGTTTAAACGTAGCGTGACAAAATGAATGCTGAAAAATCCAAGGCTTAGCTGCCACCAGGAGGAGGAGGAAGCCTGCTTTCTGCTTTACGTAAACACCCCTAACCCCCTTGGCTACGATGATGCCCTTCCTACTTTACGGTAGCCTTTACTTGGAAAGCCACTTAAAAATGTGTCTTTGTTTGAGAAGGGTGCTGCAGTTGCTCCTCATATCCTTCTGAGAGGGTGTGTATGTGTATATATATAATATAATAGTTTAAATTAAACTGCTTCTTAGAGAGACATGAAAAATGGTTTGTATTTCCCATCTGCAAAATGAATCTGGCATTCTAGGGGGAGAGAATTAAACTGCTCGGGGGTGAAAAATAGAGCATTAGGAACCAAACTGCTTGTAGCAGTGCATGATTGAGGGGAATACTTTAAAACAAAAAGTTGTATTTGTAGATTGTTATTAAAGTGTAAATAACTGAATTTTCAACAATGGTTTGGAGTCAGCTTTCAGGGCATAATGTCTTGCTTGATGAAAAGATCACCCTATACCCCCCTTTTAAAGGAAAATTATCGCAGGAGAATCAGGATGTGTAAAGCTAACATGCATCGCAAAACCCAAAAGGTAACCTAAATGTCTGATTTTAATAGCACATTTCTCTTTTACATAAACTGTGACGGCAACTTGCATAAACTTTATTGAAACAATTCTTCAAATGTTAATTTTAATGTAAAAATTTGCAAAAAATGTTTAAAATAAACATTTAAAAAAAACCACATGCTTCTGCATAAATTAGCAATAACTTTAATAATGTGCCCTTTGAAAATGCACTGTAATGTAATGTGGGCAAAAAGGAATCGGCAAGCTTAAATATCAAAAGATGTAAAATGACAACGAATATAGATAGTCCTGCTACTGCCAAAAAAAAAAAATTCTGCTCAGTTATTTAAAAATGTAAAATGATGGCCCTTTTTAGACCCCAGTATTGATATTTACTGTGAAATGTTCAAAGCTCAGCTTAAGTTGCATGTTTTCCTTCCTGTGTAATTGCATGCAGGAATCTTTTTCTTTTGATTTGTGCTTACATTAAGGAGACTCACAATTGTCTTCAATTTGCAGGAGTCAAGAGTACGTCGCTATGAATCACTTGGGTGAAGAGGAGCAGGGGCAACACGAAGTGGGTAAGTTTGTTTATTTTTGCAACCCATTGCAAGCTGCTAACATGTTCCGTGTGGGAGGTGGGGGGCGGCACCATCTGAGCTGCTAAATTGAAGCCGTTCTTTATATACCCACAAATAAATGACTCTTGCAAAAGGCCAGTTACATGACTGCCACTCCTGCGGAGGTCATGGTGTGGAGGAGGCTTCAGTATGTACCTGCATAGAGCTCTCCCACCGAAATCCCGTGGAGAAGGAGGTTTAAGTGGATTTGAGGAGAGAGGGAAATGTGGTGAGGAGATCTGTCTCTCGGAGCTGGTTCCCGACTGAGATGCTGGCCTTCACGAGAGCGCTCTCAGCAGCAAGGTAGCGTTGAAGTTGTTGTTGCCCTGTGCTCTAGAAACAGAGCAGCCCAAGGAAGGGCTCAACAGGAATTCCGATATAAGTCCATAATGCATTAAAATTACAGGCTGCAGATTTTAGGCCAGATGCTGCCCAGCTAGACCTTGCTAGTTCTACCCCTCCCACACCCCCCGATGGGCTCTGAAATGTGATCTGCTGGCTGTTCTTTTGATGGCTTTTTGTCTGATGTCGTTGCCGGAGACGGCTCATGCAGTGGTCCTGCCGGCCTGGCTGGGACACGTTTAGCTCGGAGCCCCGCAGGGCTGCACGCCTGGTGTCAGCGAGTGAACACCCTGAGCCCTCGGGGTGGGGGTGGGGGGGTGATGGACCCCCCAGCACCTTTGGGTGCTGGTGCCGGTCAGCACCCGCGGTGGCCGGGCTCCCTCTGGCGGCTGCTCTGGCCCCACTGACTTGCTTGTTCTCCAATAAATACCTTAATAAATGCACGCAAGCGCTTGCAAACCGAGCGGTACCTTGGTTGGGGAGGTTATCACACATCAGTGGAGTGACCTGCTTACGCAGCAAGGACACCTCTCCCCCCAGGCCCAAAGGCAGCAGCCGTAAGCGTTTCCTTTGGGGACAGCTAATCCCTTTCTCTCAAATCTCGAGATCGCTGAAAGTCTGAGCTCTATAAATAAAAGAACAAAGAAATAAACCCTTGGAACGCTGAAGAAGTCTAATGGCTTCAAAAGACAACCGTGAAAAGCCCTGGGCATAGGACATAGAAGGACATAAGTTTTATTTTATGTGGAATTGTAAAGCTACCAAACGAGCTTCTCTTATCTTAGGAGTATTAGGAACAAGAAAGCGGTAGTGTGTGGAAATGCTGCAACAGAGTGAGATTACCCTCAGTTCTTTGACTTTTAACTTGAAAATTGGATCCCTGGTTTTCTGCTAGGGGAAATCATAACATGTCTGGATTTGTGGCCTGTTTATCGAATGCATCTTCATTTACAATGTAATTGGAACATCAATTTATATGGTGTTGTACCAATCTTTCCCATTTCTTTCTTAATAGGCACAGCTTTTATATCAAGTGGAAAAGATTTGATAGAGATCATCTATTATGATGCAGTTTTTTACCAGTAGAAGTGGATCTTGTGACACTGCCTTTGGAGTAATACAGCTTGCTTGTGCATTGCATTTGTTGCATGTTTATGTGAAAGATTTTAATGTTACGGAGGAATGTAAATCTTAACAATATTGAAAACAACTGTATATGCCAAAAGTATTTTGAAAACATGCCCTGCATCAAACATCTTCCTCCCTCTCATAGCATTACTACATTCAAATTTTAGCCTAGAGTCTGCAAAAGCTAATTTGAGATCCCAAAATAGCCATCAGCATCGGATGTGTCTCTCAAAGATGCTCTAATTAGCCAGACGTTCTGGGGGTGATAGAGGACTCACTGAAATTTGTGAGGGGTAGAGATTCCTTTGAGTGCTGAAGTCTGAGTCACCTAAATAACCTTCCCTTTTCTACTGACGTGTAGCCGCTGGCGGTAGTATTCTGCAGGCTGTGAGCTAACAAGCACCAGTGATCTTTCATCTCCTGATTTCCCCGAAGGACTAATCCGCATCTTATTATTTGTAGGATTTTGGTAAAGACCATAAACAAGATAAAGGCCCCCATTGTGCTTGGTACTGTGCAGCAGCAGTCACGTCTCCTCTGTGGAAGTGTTTCCCAACAATACTGTTCTTTTCAAGAGAAGCTTGGCTCTAGAAACATCCTCCTGCTGCAGAGCGCTCCGTGCCTCAGCAGTCCCATCTTCCCTGGCCCTTGCTCTCAGTGGCCCCAGCTTCTTCGGCCTCTAGTCCAGCCCTTTGGTATAAATTCTCAGGCTGGCCTTGCTTGGAGCTGGCATAAACCTGGACTTTACGCTTCCTCGGTGAGGTCTCACTGTGCATAGTGGTTCATAGTCAGTATCTTGGACAGCAACAGGAGTGTCAAACTGAGCTTCAGGAAAAACGCTCCAACTGGTATTGCAGAGATGTTCCCAGCAGCTTTTCCTGGAGGGAGACTGTCATACCCTGCCCATTCCTTACCCCTGGTTTCAAGTTGCTGTTCGGATTATTAAATAAAGCAAATGGCTACAAGCTTTATTGTATAACTTACCTATGGTATTTTTATGTTTAACTTAAAAAGCTGTGCTTTCGGTAAGGCTAAGACATTACCTTGATATGGCCCTCTGTAAAATTCCATATTTGGTAAGCCGGGTTTAAGAGCACAGCTGGATTCCCTGTTTGGCTGTTAAAGCAGATGATTCTTTTTGTACAGAATGAGTTTTTAAATTTGTATGAGAGCATCTGTCACGAACAGAGCCAAGCAAAACAATTTAAATGCGCGCGTCTTCCCTTCCTCAACCCGTGCCGCTGCTCTCCTAAAGAACACTTGGGCAGAGGGTGATTCCTGCAGCCTGGGATAGACCCTCCAAATGGCCCCAGAGGAGAAGAGACCAGCTGCGATCTGTCTGCTGGGAGATGCAGAGGAGAACAGGCGGTGCTGGGAACGCAGCTCTTCTCTCAGCTGTACATATGGTGCTTTTGGGGAGGAAGATGGGACTTAGGGAAAATCTTCTTTAATTGCTAAACCTATAACATCTTGGGTGAGATGTTGGACACGTGCCCCATTTGTAAGCTTTGAGGGGGAGGAATTTTTGCAGGCTGGTCAGGGCTCGTGGGAACTCCCATCTCGAATGTAGATGTAACTCCTCTTTCGACTCAGGAAGCTCACGCAGTTCCTGTGAGCACAGAGCAGAAACCTTTGCTGTTACTGCTCAGTTGAGCCTTCCATTGCTGCCATATGTTTTAATGGAAATGTTTGTTTCCACGCTCGTTTTGCTCCTTTCGCAAAGTGGGATGACTCTCCGATGAGCTGATTTCAGAGCTGGTAAAGGAACCCAGTTAAGATGCCGTTCGCTTTGCTGTGGCTGGGAAATAGGAACCTGCCAGCTCTTGGTGTGCTGGAGAACACCGGAGCCTCCCTGGAGAGCAGCAGCTCTGTGTCGGAGCGCTGAAATACAAAGTGTTTTCCAACGAAGCTGTTACTTTTACCGCTGGCTTTAGAACCAAATACAACCAAAGGCTCGTACGTGGTGTTACAGGTGCAGACCTGTTTTTAACCTGACATTGGTACGTCCTGCCTGTTACCTTCATAGCTGTTCCTGGAAGACGCTTAAAACCACGGGTGTCTGGATGCTCCTGGTCTTCGATGGCCCCTGCCCAGTGCAGGTTTCCAAACCAGTAAGAAATGAAAGATACTGGCCCTGTGAAAGTTCATTAATTTTAGAGACGGCTTTGCAGGGTGGTTCTCAGGATTGTGTAACGCTCCATCTGCGCTGGAGCATCAAACACCCACAAGTTACGGAAATCAATGAAAAAAATACCGCAAGTGGCTGGTAAAGATGGTGAAAGCTGATCAAGGTGAATCACGGCGTTAAAATAACTTGTATAGGAAACTGGCGAGCTCTTGCGCGGCTGGTATTTAGCGAGAAGTGTTCAACAGATGTTGAAAATGATTAGTCATTCCTATAATAAAGGCCTGAGGTTGAATTTTTTTTTTATTTTTTTGGCTTTCAAAGGCGTGAGGTTTTTCTCTTGTTTCTCTTCCTGCTGCGGAGTTGCCGTTTGTGGGAAGGTGAAGGGG
>NW_008795919.1:2932880-2941951 GCF_000699145.1 Aptenodytes forsteri
CAGCTTTCGTGTCCGCCGGTGGAGTCTCCAGAGCCCCCTGTGCTCTCCTGTGGCCCGTCCTGCGAGCCTGCGGCCCCCGAGGCGCTCCTGTAGCTCCTGCTGCTCCACTACAGCCCTGGCCTGCACCCCAAGGGCCTTTATAGCCCCCCTTACCCTCTTACAGCCCCAGCCTGTGCCCCCAGAGCCCTCATAGCCCCTACTGCTCTTCTGTAGTCCCCACTTGTGCCCCCAGATCTCCCATTTCTCCCCTGTAGCCTCTGCCTGCACCCCTGGAGCGTTTGTGGCTCCTGCCTGCATCTCTGTAGACCCCACAGCCCCTGGCCTGTGCCCTCGCAGCCCCCACTGCTCCTTCAGAGCCCCCATCTGAGCTCCCAGAGCTCATACGGCCCCTGAACTGCACTCCTATAGCTCCCAAGTGTGCCCCCCCAGGCTCCCCAGCTCTCTTCCCAGGCCCAACACTTTCATCCTACCACTTTTTCCTCTCAGACTCTCTTGTCGTGGTGTCCTGGGCCTCAAACCCGCTGTCTTCGCCTCCCCCCAAGTTCCTGTCCGTCTGGTGCCCCCCCCGGCTCCCCATGTTGTATCCTGGGGGGTTCCTGTGCACAGCCCCTCCTGTTCACCAGCAGTTACTCCGCGTCACCAGGACTCTGTGTGCCGTGGCACAATCTGGGGTTTCTGCCCTTTGCTCTGTACCCCTTCAGTTCCCCCAGTGCTGCAGCCACCTCTGCGCCCCGCTGGCCTGTGTGATGGCACCCGTCTCGGGGTATCTTTGGTTTTCTTGGGTCTGGCCCCAGGCACACCCTGCTGCACCCTGTCCCTCATTGTCGGGAACTAGTACAGCAGTTTGCTGGAGGACTCTGGAGCTCAGTGTTAAGCTTTAAAACTTGTTTGAGAGCAGTTTCTAAACCTTCAGCAAATTTTCTTTATTCCGGATGCTAATTGCTAAGTCATGCAAACTGGAAATTAGCAGTCAGAAAAAGAAATGTTAAGCAATTGATGTGACCTGATCCGAGTTTCTTCACAGCTCAGATTTCACTTCTAGTAAATGGTGTATTATCACCCTGCCCTTTCTCTAAGTTGTATAGATTCTCCTAAGGTTAAACAGGATCCAGAGAAGGTTTTTAAAATCTTGGTATTATTGTCGTTGTTTACACTGTGGCAAGCAAGCACTAGAAAAGCTAACTTTGGGCTAACATCCCGCTGAGCTCTGTGCCATGCAAACATACAACAACAAATGCCCTACAAACACTAGTTATTTTTTTCCCGTCCTAAAGGAGCGAAAAAGGGAAAAGCCAGTTTGTGTGCTTTTGCAGTGTCCCTTTAAAAGAGCTGTGAATATTTGATTCCAGCACAAAATTGGGCAAAAGGGGACCTAGGTAATATCCCCAATTTACTGAATCCTTTGGGCGAATTGTTTAGCATCTCCGTAAGTGTATTGCTCTGCCTGTAAAACAGGGATAACACCACAGCGATGCAGATTAAATTCTTTGTAAACTGCCTTGGGTTGGGAGAGAGGCATGAAAAGCTTCCTGCTCCCGTGGAAGCCTGCATACATTAGGCTTTAGACT
The DNA here is from genome assembly GCF_000699145.1 of Aptenodytes forsteri. Lineage (NCBI taxonomy): Eukaryota > Metazoa > Chordata > Aves > Sphenisciformes > Spheniscidae > Aptenodytes > Aptenodytes forsteri. The sequence goes on from NW_008795919.1 coordinate 2,934,449, forward strand.
CTCAATGAATTCACAGCACCTTAACAAGCTGCTGCATGTCCTAGGAGCGTCAGGAGCTATCTGGGGCCACATCTATAGCCTGTGGCAAATACAGGAGATGCAGAAAAGGGTTGAGCAAAGTTGCGTTATCCTGGTTTGTGCTGCAAGCTAGCAGTGTGAGTGATCGGTTACTGCTGGTCACCAGGGTGTGGTAAGCAGATGAGCCTTAATAATAAATCTTCTCCTTTCAGTTTTAAGGACTGAAGACATAATCACGCAGTGAACAGCAGAGAAGCCACCTGGAAGAACAACCCTCCGCACCCTCTGTTGTTATGGCAGGGGGAAGGCGGGGCCCTAACCGGACATCCTACTGCCGAAATCCCCTCTGTGAACCCGGGGCCGCTGGCGGCTCCAGCCATTCCACGAGTTCCTCTGTCACGGGTGTGCGCTCACGCACCAGGTACGTCCAGCTCTCCGCATCTTCACATCTAGCCAGGCCAGCTGCTCCTCTCTGAGGCAGGTGTGAGACCACCTGTATCTCCCCGTCTCACACACTGCTGGTTTTCCTGTGGCTCAGGGATTTGTTAACTCCCGGTGTCTAGCTGAAATCCTTTTCCTACATGTGGCAGTGTCCGTGCTACGTGTTGTAATTGGGATAGGGGGGTTCTAATTTCCCCGAGACTGTTAAGCACTTTATCAGACCGTGACAGACTTCCAGGAGTGTTCTAAAGCCTTTCGTGACCGTTGAATGGAAAGTAAGAATAGAGACAAATTTTTATCCAGAGCCTGACTCTGAGTTCTGGTTGTTGCATCTCCTGTGCCCTGAAGTTTATGTCAGGTGAGGCATTTCTGGGGTAGAGTTTAGCTAGGTCAGGTGATGTGTAGGCTGCATTTTTTTTTTCAGGTTCTAGCCTAGCTGGTTGGTTGCATTTCTGCGACTGAGGTAGAGAGGAGGAAGGAGAAGCGGAGCACCGACAGCAATACGTAAGCAGGAGGTGCCTTATGAACTGTCTGCAACGAAAACGTTAGATCTGTCTTAACATACTCCCTGCTTACGGCCCTAGGCCAAGAAATTTATAGGGCTACAGTTATTCAAACAAGTTATTGCAAGGCCACAGAAGGTGGAGCAATCCACCTTGTACATACTTTGCTGTGAGAGCATGCACAAAGGTCCTTAGCGCAAAGTAGGTAATGCAGTACAAATCCATGCCCCAGCTTACCTCCAAGTGATTGGTCTCCGTAGCCGTACCCTCTGATACCCATCACCTGCATGGCGGTCCAGGCTGAGGAGTCCCAAGGTGCTTTATGCTTATGAGAGCCTTGTTGCTGCTCTTGCAAGAGCACCCTTAGGCCTTGTGTTTCTGTTCAAAGCAGAAAAGGCTTTGTGTTTATATTTAAAGCCCTTTTCTGGAGGACCAGAGCAGGAACTCTTGTTCTGTGTACAGGAACAGAGTTTATTGGCGGATTTATCGATCCTGAGGAGCTGAATCAGTCTTGTCAGCTTGGGAATCCGGGGATTTCAAGAGCTTGGGTTTCTAAAGTTTTCCCCTCACGCATGGCCTTATTTTAGGCTGCCAGCCTTCTGTTTTAAAAAGCATGGACTGGTCCACCTGTGTCCACCCCTGGGCTAGAAGTCTTTCTGCAGTCACACTCCGAGACTTCTGGGGTTTCGTTTTGGGATTTTCAATAGGAGTTTGTGCTCTGTAGCTCCTTTGAAACCCACACCCAGATTCCTTTGACTGTTGTTATTTAGAGATTGCAAATCAGAAGAGAGATATCTAGTATATATTAATTCCCTTCCCTTTGATTAAAAGGGTTGCTGTCTGGGATTGTGTGCGTGCTCACACAGGAATATGCACCTCTGACTAAACTTGTTTTTCCTCCATAGTTGAATAGAAGTTGAAGAATGACAAAGGGCTTGTGTTTAACTGCTCTGTCTTTCCACGTTCAAGCACTCTTAGAGATGTAAATAGCAACTGAAGGCCTAAAAGCTTCCAATTAATTAAGAGGGCCACTGGTTGCCCCTTGAATAGCAAAACACAGCCACGGCTTTTGAATCTGACTCAACGCAAGGGATTTAATACCAAATGACCTGGTGCTGTAGATTGGCCTGGTTCCAAATATTGCTTTCACTGGGCAAATTCCCGCTCACATCTGCCTGTAACGGGCATCCTAGACATCCTCGGGGTGCTGATGCTTCTGGTTTGTGGCAGCCATTGACCGTGATAGTCGGCTTAGGTTTCTCAGTCAATATTAGACCCACCGACTTCTGCAGTCTATGTGGGCTGGAGGACAGCGCTGTGTTTATCTCAGGGAAGTGACTGCTGGCTTTTGGTTTACCTTGGTAGGAGCGGTTCAGGTACAGGCCTTTCCAGCCCACCTTTGGCAGCTCAGACAGTCGTCCCCCTCCGGCACTGTAAGATCCCAGAGCTGCCTGTGGAGAGGAGCGTGCTGTTTGAACTTCAGCTCTTCTTCTGTCATCTCGTTGCTCTGTTTGTCCACTACATCAACATCTACAAAACTGTGTGGTGGTACCCACCCTCCCATCCGCCTTCACACACGTCATTGGTAAGCACCAAAGGACAGCTGCTGTCCGGTGATATTCACAGGCTGGCTCTTGGGTCGTGAGACTTAAAGTTTTCTGTATATGCTTGATGCAAGCTACGTGTGACTCTACAGCCCTGGAGGGTTGCTCACGTGACTCTTACTTGGCAAATTTTGGGCACTGGCTGTCTGCTTGGCATTCTCTTTCTGATCTTGGAAGAGAGAGTCCGAGGAGAAGAGAATAACTTGGGAACTTCTCTGTTGAATGTGGGTTTCTGCTGCCTGATGGAAAGTGGAATCATTTTGTTTTTGTCACCGCAGAACTTTCATCTTATTGACTTCAACGTGCTGACAGTGACGACGATCGTCCTGGCACGCCGGCTGATCGGTGCTATTGTGAAGGAGGTAAAGTCCCCAAGCAGATCTCAGAACTGTTCTTTCCTCTCAGGCGAAATGTAAAGCTGTGTGTCCCTTTCAGAGTTCCAAACTCTTCTGTCCTTTCCTAAAGAACTTTGTGCTATGTCCAAGTCAGAAACCTAGGCATGGTTTCTAATGGGAAGAACAGAGAACAGAAATGAGCATCTCAAAGCGTTGCCCATGACACTCTCTGTCCTTCTGTGATTCTTTCTGAATTACTGTCTCAACTAGACCGTTGTGAGACTGCTTTCTTCCTTGTGAAGAACAGTATTTGGCTCTTTTTCTGTTCTTTTAATTACTCTAGCTTTCTGCAAGGAGGAACCAGTGTGGGTCAGTTTCTGCTGACTGCAGAAGCCGTCTCTGGTGAGCAGGTCCGGGAGAGTGGGCTGGTCACACCGATAACTACCAGACCTTAACAAGAAACTCTGAGAGCTCTCCTCATGCCAGCTTGAGGAATGAGGCCCTGGGTTTTGGCGAGTCCAGATTCCAGCCTACAGAAGGCCTCCCCTTCCTGCTGGCAGTCAAACAGAGCCTTTCACTAGCTCTTCCTTCATGCATATGAAGTTGATTTTACAGATTGAGTGCTGCTCATTTACTGTTTGCTTCCTGTAGGAAGAGTGAATGAGTCTCCCCTCTGCCCAGCTCTTTCTTCTCTCCCCGCAGGCTTCACAGAGTGGCAAAGTCTCCCTGCCACGCTCTATCTTCCTGGTGATCACTCGGTTTGCTGTTCTCACTGGCACAGGCTGGAGTTTGTGTCGATCAATAATTCACCTTTTCAGAACCTACTCTTTCCTTAATCTCCTGTTCCTGTGTTACCCGTAAGTATCTCTTCTGTCACTTGTGTGTGATTTCTAATGTTGCTTCAGTGCAGTGGGTGTTGCTCAGTTGAAGTGAAGCCTGAAAGTAAATAAGCACTCGATTACCTGGTAACAACTTAAACTACCCTTTTCCCTCTTGCTGTGTCACATTTCTTCTTGGTGGCAGGGCATATCTTTAACATTTACCCATATTTCAGCTCTAATATAAGCATTCATTATTAGGTTGCTCGTGTCCTCTGAAAAGGGTTGTATGCTTTTCTCATGGTATTCAAAGAACCCGTGTCTTCGGTTTACCTTAGTCCTTAGGTGCCTGTGCCAGGTGGAGTGAGTCAAACAGCTTCCCCGCTTCCTGTTAGCTAACGAAAGGAAGCCAGTTCTATTTCCAGTCAAGTGGTGGAAATAGCTCCCTTCCCTCCGGTAGATGCAGGAGGAAGCACCTCATAAAGATCTGAGACTTGGTGCTTGTGTTTGGGATCAGATTGGTGAAGCTCTTTTCTGGAGTTTGTATAGGTCCCAGGTGTCATTTAGGAGGGGGATGTGATCGTAACGCTGATCGGCTGCCGGCAAAGGCATTGCACGGGGAGCTCGTAAGGAAGTAACCACCTTTCTGCACTTTGCTGCTCCAGGTTTGGCATGTACATTCCCTTCCTTCAGCTGAACTGTGACTTTCGGAAGACGGGCCTCTTCTCCCAGGTAGCCAACATCGGTCCCAGAGAGACCGGCGAGGTGAACTCCAGGGGCAGAGACTACCTGACCGTCCTAAAGGAAACCTGGAAGCAGCACACTCGACAGATGTACGGCATGGAGGCCATGCCCACTCACGCCTGCTGCCTCTCCCCAGATCTCATCCGCAATGAGGTGGAATACCTGAAAATGGACTTTAACTGGCGGATGAAAGAGGTGCTGGTGAGCTCCATGCTCAGTGCCTACTACGTGGCCTTTGTGCCCGTCTGGTTTGTGAAGGTGAGCGAGGGCCGGCTCTGCTCTTGCAGACTCCGCTTCTCCAGGCATGGGACTGGCTGGGGAGGATCGTGGGGAGGTGGACGCTGGGTTATGGAGGGGGTCTGGATCTCGCTTCTTGCTTCACTGGAACGTGGGAGAGGTTGGTCAGAGGGCTGGTCTGTGTGCACAGGCGGCTGTATCAAACCCATTTACAGAGGCCCTGTGAAAAGTAAGAAGCAAAACCATCTAGGTTTAGCTTTGCTTAAACTCCGGGTAAGAGAGGACAGTATTGTCCTGGCGAAGTGTATTCTGACTGTTCGTGAGAGTGTGCATCCATCTGTTAGGGAGCGGTGTCTCCCCCCTGCCTCCCCGTGCAGCTAGAAGGACTCCAGGCCGACCGTTCCTTCGCACGCTGACCTGTGAGGACAGAGCTCCAGGACGAGGGGATTGACTTTAATAAGGGAGGCAGTATGAAGGAGGATGGACCTTATTAGGATTCTTAGCTGTTTTATTTAAGTTACTAATACGTTGTACAATGAGACAAATGCCTTGTAGTAAATCTGTCAGACCTCGGGGATGAGCCCAAGTCCCCTTCCCCTGAGGGGCTGGTGCTCCCACCCATCGTCAGCTGAGCTAGGGGAGCATCAGGAGCTATCTCCCTATTTTTTTGGTGATGGGTGATGATAGCATAAATGTTTCGCTGTGGTGTGTTCGGGAGTTGTGCAGGAGCCATCCTATGTGGGCGCTTCTTTTTCAAGCGGGATTAATAGCTACGTGAAAAGCCCTTGTTTTACCTGCCTGAGTGCCTTGTGTTTTGATGGCTTTGTTAGGTGAGGCTGTCCAAACACGTTGTCACACATTCTTCTTGTCCCCCCACAGAACACTCAGTACTATGACAAACGCTGGTCGTGTGAGCTCTTCCTTCTGGTTTCCATCAGCACGTCTGTGATCCTGATGCAGTACCTCCTACCTGCGCGCTACTGTGACCTGCTCCATAAAGCCGCAGCGCACCTGGGCTGCTGGCAGAAGGTCGATCCAGCCCTCTGCTCCAATGTGCTACAGCATCAGTAAGGAACTCTCTCTCCTGGGGCTAGGGCTGGAGTTTTCTCTTAGCTGGCATGCCTGCTGGCGTGAACAGAGGCTGGATGGGGAGCTCAGCTTTCCAGCCACCTCTCCTCCTCCTCTTGTTGCTTAAAAAATCAAGAGAAAGAAAAATGAAAGCAGTTGTCAGCTGACACATCCGACAGCGTACAGACACTATCTGTACTGTCCGCTTCCAAGCGCAGCAAGCAGATCTGATTTTTGGCAAGGTGCCTGCTGCTCCTGGCCCCCAGGTAACTGCCATTTGTCACTGCCATGGTTACATGCCTCGGCGCACCAAACTCTGCCCTCACGAATGACGGCAGCTTACTACTGTGGCCAACGCTGCGGAAGCAGCTCGTACGGTATCCTAGCTGGTGGTGGGAAGGCAGCAGACCCCCCTTCAGCTGCGCAGGTAGAAATAAGAGCGCTCTGCTTGTTTCCTGCAGGTGGACAGAGGAGTGCATGTGGCCACAGGGAGTGTTAGTGAAACACAGCAAGAATGTGTACAAAGCTGTGGGTCATTACAACGTGGCGGTGCCCTCGGACGTCTCGCACTTCCGCTTTCACGTAAGATCACATCTCCTTTCTGGGGACGGAGGTGTAGCGCCTCGGCCGGATCACGGTCCCCTTGTCCTGTACACCTCAGACTGCCTGAGCTGGCTCTCCGAGCAGGAGAGCTGCCCGCGGGGTGTGCCAGGGCGGTGGAACGAGCCGGGTTCGGTACAGGGTTTCACGTTAGTCCCGCGTCTCCCGTCGGTGCTGCCAGAAGGGTGGCTGGCCTGTGCCAACCGGGGCTCTGTTCAGAGCTGTTCACTGGTAAATGTTGTGTCTCCAGAGGGGAATCCCAGAGGAATCCTCACCGGCCTCTGCCTCACACGTCCTGTCAAAAACGCATCCCGAAGGGTCTGACCTCGCTCGGTGCCTTATTGCGGTCTCTCCTGCAGTTCTTTTTCAGCAAACCACTGCGAATCCTCAACATCCTGATTCTGCTGGAAGGAGCCGTCATCTTCTACCAGCTTTACTCGCTGATTTCTTCAGAGAAGTGGCACCAGACTATCTCGTTGGCTCTGATCCTCTTCAGCAATTACTACGCCTTCTTCAAGCTGCTGCGTGACCGTCTGGTGCTGGGCAAAGCCTACTCATACTCTGCCAGCAGAGACTCGGAGCAGAAGTTAAATTAAAACAATTGCACTGATGCTCAGCTTATTACAAAACAAACAAAACAAGAAACCCTCAGAGCTTTGTATTTTTGTTACCACTGCTTTTTTTCTTTGATAACTGATGTAATTAAAAGGAAAAAACATATTTTTTTACTCCCAACAGTTGTTTGCGTGTTTGTTGTCTGGTGAAATCCCCCGAGAAGGCCTCCTCCTGTTCGTATTTGAGAGGAGTGATTTATTAACAACGGTGCTTAGTTTTGAGAGGTGCAAATACTGCTGCTTCTGCTGGAGTCGGAGCTCCGGCTGGCACCGAGTGGGAAGATGGGAATTACAGGTATGTTAGAGCTCACAGCTTCCAGTCTGGGTTCCTTTAGAAGGGGGCGAGCCCCGATCCTGTCCTTTCCAGGGACCCCGAAGGACCTCCTGCAGCACCCCCCGATGCTCTGGGGCCGTGGGGGAAGGCTGCGTTGTTACACTGCAGTGGTTTTTAAATTGCTGCGCCGGAACCGCTGCAACCCCTCGCTTGCAGCCCCGCGCCGGTGATGGTTTGAGGTCCGCAG
>NW_008795919.1:2942552-2943071 GCF_000699145.1 Aptenodytes forsteri
CGGGGCGGGTGTGTATGCGGCCGCAGGCGGGGCGAGGGGCCCCGCCGCGGACGGGGGAGCTCTCGGGGGGGGCCCGCCGCGGACGGGGGAGCTCTCGGGGGGAGCTCGGGGTCCTCCGGCTGCTCCCGCTTTGCCTTTCCGTGAGTGGGTTGGGTGTTCCCCGCCTTGCCGCCTCTCCTCCCCAACCTGCCCGTCAGGTCTGCCCAGGGCTGGGGCCCGGGAGCATGAGCGGGGTGACATCACCCGGGCGAGGAGGAGGAGGAGGAGGAGGAAGATCGGGGGGAGCTCGGGGTCCTCCGGCTGCTCCCGCTTTGCCTTTCCGTGAGTGGGTTGGGTGTTCCCCGCCTTGCCGCCTCTCCTCCCCAACCTGCCCGTCAGGTCTGCCCAGGGCTGGGGCCCGGGAGCATGAGCGGGGTGACATCACCCGGGCGAGGAGGAGGAGGAGGAGGAGGAAGAAGGGGCGCAGCTCCGCACCCGGGTGACTCGGGGCTGGGGACAGCAGGGCCGTCCCAGAGCCGC
>NW_008795919.1:2943346-2944257 GCF_000699145.1 Aptenodytes forsteri
GGACCGGGACCGGACCCTGCAGCGCTCCGGGCCGGCAGCAGCATCGTCCCGGTGCACCGGCTGGGGACGGGATGCCACGCCCGGACACGGCAGCGAGGTGACCCCGGACACGGCACGTGGGTCTCGGTGCCCGGCAGAGCCTCGCTGCCAGCCCCGAGCATCCGACCCCCCGGCAAACCGTCACCCCGGCCCTCGGCAGGGACACGGTGGGGACGTGGTGGGGCCATCTCCCGGCATGGGGAGCCAGGCTGCCTGCCGGCACCCGGCGGCTGGGGACACCGCGGGGCCAAAAGCCACCGGGAGCAAAGCCACCGCCATTCGCCTGTTTGTTACCAGCCGCTGCGTGTTGGCAGGGCGAAGGGCATGGCGAGGAAGAGGAAGGAGCGGGGAAAACGAGGGCCGGGGCTGGCAGGGAGCCCTGCCAGGCTGGGGTGCAGCTGAGCGCCACAGGATTGTGTCCAAGTGCAGCCCCCCCACCCACGACCAGCACTGGGGCAGCCCCACGTCGGCAGCGCGGGGGGACGGGGACGGAGCTGAGCCTCCTGCCCACGCATGGGGAAGCCGACGGCTGAGGGGCAGAGGTGCTTCGCTGGCTCACTGTGTGGGAAGGCTGCAAGAAGCCCCCTGGGGACCCCCGGCAGGTCCTGGGAGGATGGAGAGGCCCCCCCAGCCTGTCCCCTGGCTCTCGTATCGCCCAGCCAGGGCCAGATCCAGTCTCTGGACGGGATTGCTAACTGGGATGGGGAGGGAGTGATGTCGGGGTGCCGTGGGCGGGTGTGCCGGTGCCCTGGCCCCTTCCCCACTGCAGCAGGAGGAAACGGCCGTGTCCAGCCTTTCCAGAGGATGAGGATTTCCTTCCTCCCATTGAGCGGGGACCCTGAGGTTAGCACGCAGCCACGGGGCGCTTGGCC
>NW_008795919.1:2944354-2944922 GCF_000699145.1 Aptenodytes forsteri
TTGCAGGGGGCCCAGGATGGAGACTTGTGGCCATTTCCTTTTCTCCTTCCCCACGGCTTCGTCCCCTCCCCTTTGCTCCGCCTGAGTGTGGTGCAGATATTTTTGGGGCAAGAAGAAGCCAGGCAGAGCAGGCAGCCCTGGGGCAACAGGGCCCGTCCCCCCGCGGGGTGGCCCAGCTGGGGCTGGCTGAGCTGCAGCCACCTGGGCTGCAATTTTTGGGCTCCCAGCCACGCCGGGAGGGCTTGGAGGTCCCCTTGGGTCCAGCAATGTGACCCTCAGTGCTGGCTGCCTCTGGGCAGAGCCTCCCAGCCCCACCAGGTGCCCGCGCCCCGCTGCACCCCCAGCCCTCTCCTCCTTGCAGGGACCTGGCCCAGACATGGAGGTTACTGGATTCCCAGAAAAGGCTCTTCCTGCAGCTGGGAAGGGCTGTTGTGGGGAGCAGGGAACACCTCATTTCCCTTGAATCGTCTGACAGTGAGTGCACAGGGGCTTTCCCGAGGGCCCTGGAGGGGACAACATCCTGGGGGAGATCCCGGGTGGGAATTCCCCTGGGATTAGCCGGGCGCTC
>NW_008795919.1:2945250-2947124 GCF_000699145.1 Aptenodytes forsteri
AGCACCCGTCCTGCCTGCGCCAAGCGGGACCAGGCAGATGCCGGGGAGAAGCCGGCTGGCATCGCGGTGGGGTTCCCAAGCCAGGAGGGCAGTGGGTACAGGGAGCCCATGCGTGCTGGGGACCCATCCCGGGGTGCCCTCAAGCACGGGACCCCAGGATAACGACCGTGTTGGTGGGTCACGGAGCAAAAAGCCAGGCAGAAATGCCCTCGACGGGGCTCAGCACTGCTGGGGGCACGGCTGAGCCCTCCCCTGTGCAGACCCAAAACGGGGCACGTGTGCTGGGGACAAGCTTCGGCCTCCCGCTGCCTGCCGGGAATTCCCCCCACCACTTCCCAGCGGACACAGCTGATGGGAAGTGGCTGTTTTCCCCGAAGGGCCCATCCCGACATTCCTGGGAGGCCACGTCTGCCACCCACACCCCCATCCCCAGGACCTCCGTCCAGCCAGTTCCCAGCTGGTCCCACCCCAGCTCGGCGCAGATGTAGGACGGATGCTGAGGAGCGCTGCAGGCTGTGGCTGCTCAGCACAGGGCTGCCGGCAGCCCCCGACCCACAAACGTGGCCCCCACGCACCTCGCTGAGCTTCTGCCCCCAGCGTGGCAGCAGGGCAGAAACAGCCGGCACAGATTTCACACCCGAGCCTGCAAACGCCTGTTTTCTCCCCCGATGCATCAGGCGAAGCCGCTGCTGCCTTCCAGCGCCGACACAGAGACAGTGTCGGTGCCCCTCACGACACCGATGGTCCGGTCACAGGGGCTCCCAGGTTGCTGGGTGAGCCTGCAGCGGCGATACCCCACTGGGGGCCTGATGGACACCCCCCCCAGCTCCTCCTCGTCCCCCCGAAAACACCAGCCTGTCCCTGGTTGGTGCAGTGCCGAATCCAGCATCCAGCAGCTGCTGGTGTGGGGACCGGGGCAAGGGGGCGGGAGTGGGACAGGAGCACCCCACGAAGCCAAAGGTCCCCAGCCCGGGCACGCAGTGCATGCAGGTAATCCCAGCTGGGCTGTATCGTCCTTTATCTGGAGGCCGGTAGCTTTAATTCTTCCTTAATAATCGTTTATGCCATTAATAAAGCCAAATCCCTAAAGTGGCTAATTAAGGGTTTGTTTGCCCGCTGCCATCTCACACCACAGCAGGTTTTGTGTGAGATCAATGGGGGAAAATATCGCAGGGGGGTTGGTGGGAGCATCCTCCCAGTGCCCATCCCGCCAGCATCCCTGCTCCCCCGGGCCGGGGGCTGAGGGCCGGGAACCCCTGAGCAGCACCCCAGGCCCCAGTCCCCACCCCAGACCCAGAGCCGTGGGGTCTCCCTGGGGCCTGGGCACCCGAATCAGGAGGTGCCGAGCCAATCTGAGCTGGCCACCACTGCCCCCCGCCGCTGCCTGACCTTGCCCGGGGCTCACCTGGCCGAAACCGGGGCAGGACACGGCCCATGAGGCCCCGTCCCGAGCCGGCGAGACCTGCCATAATTGGCAGCCCTGAATTAGCGTATGCACATCCTCATTAGCAATCACACACACACACACACACACACGCGGCCTCATTTTCTTATCTGAACAAATCCGCGGTGGGGACCCGGGAGCCGGGGTGAGCAAGCGTGGGGTGGTGGCGCCGCACCCCAAGCTGCCCAGCCTCTCCCAGTCCTCTGCTCATCACCCGAGACCGCTAAACTCATTGCACTTGTGCAACGGAGCAGAGACAATGCCTGCGGCACCCACGGCCCCGCCGCACCACCGCTTCGTCCGGGGCGGGGGCAGGCAGCAGTCCCTGCGGGGAGCAGATGGCGACTTGCAGCCCTACAATGCGCCGAGCGGCGCGGGGGCCAGATGGACCGCAGGGGAGCAGAGCCGTCCCGTCGTCCCCCCCCTTCTG
>NW_008795919.1:2948080-2948838 GCF_000699145.1 Aptenodytes forsteri
CGGGGCCACCGGCTGCCTTCCTGCCCCGGCCCCGCGCTGCCGCCCTGTTTCCTGCCTGCCGGCACTGGGGCTGCCCCAGCCACTCTGCCTCTTCCCCGGCCCCGCGTCCACCCCACGCACATCCCTGTTTCCATGCGCTGAGTGTTCCCAGCTTTCCCCGCCGTGCCAGCACCATCCGTCCTCCCTGTGGCTCTTTCCCGACCCCCGGATGGCCGGACGTGTCCCCAACAGCTGCCCCGGGACCCTGTGCCCTCCTCAGGGGCTCCGGTCCCCCGCCTCCGTGCAGGACCTGGCCCCGACGCCGCTGCGGGAGCGACCCAGCTCGGTCGGGTGATTTCAGGGGGTCTGCGTTTCACCAGCCGTTTTCTTCCAGCTCAGTGATAAAGGTATCGAACGGAGCAAGTCTCCCCCGGGCTCGCACCCGGGGAGCGGCAATTCCCCAATTGCAATCACTTTTGGGGATCTACCACTGACCTAGTTTTTAACCCACTGTGCACGGGCAGCGGGGATTGCACGCAGGGCTTGCCTGTGGCCGGGGGGAACCCGCAAGAGCTTTCCAGGAGCATCGATACCCCCCCCATCCACACCCCCCCCCCCGCAGTGCAAAGCCTCCCCCTCCTTGTTTTTGGGAGACAAGGGTCCCGCAGGCAGCTCTGCGGGGCTGGCCCCGGCTCCGTGCTGCCCCGCTGCTGAGGTCAGGCCGTTCCCACGCCGAGCCCAAGGGTCTTCCCCAAACCGGTCCGGCGTGTAGAACCGTG
>NW_008795919.1:2948884-2952152 GCF_000699145.1 Aptenodytes forsteri
CGGCGGAGAGCATGGGGTGCGGCAGCAGGACAGGACCTGCGCGGGGGCCCCCGCTTCCCGGACAGCCACACCGGAGCCCTTAGCAAAGAAGGAAGCGAGAAATTTCCTTTTCCTTCCTCCTGCAGAGCTGCGGAGCGGGTGTCATCGTGCTGGGGTGACCTCCCCCTGCACCCTGCTCCCTAAAGCAGCCCACCGTCCTCCCCCCCACCCCGGGCACCCCGCAGGGTGAGAACTGGGAAGGGCTCCTTATCTCCCTTCCTGGCTGATGCAAGGTTTGCTCATCGCTGCTGATCCCCGGGGCCACCCTGCTGCAGGGCAGGTGGCGCTGGCAGTGTCACCTCCCCTTCCAGATTCAACCCACCCCGCAGGGATGGAGCAGGGATGATGCCACCATCCCTCCATGGTCCTTACATACGTTTCACACACAGCCCCCACCCCGGCATCGCTCCCTGCCCCACGGCTGCTCAGCCGAGAGCACCGGTGTTTTCCCCTCCGGTGCTGGGGCCGGAGGGATTCACCGCACGCCAGGGCGCTGGAAGCAGGCCGTTGCCAGCCCTCTGCGCCAGCCAGGAATAAGTGGATTAGGAACCAATCTCGTTATCGCCGCTAGCAGCCTCGGCGAGGGCCGTGGGATGGGGACAGGGATGGGGACACTCCGGGTGTGGGGGGGGGGGGATTAGGAGTGGCCGGTGCCTGGCGTGGGGCAGAGTGTGGCCACGGTGCTTCGACAGCGAGGGCTCGGCTGCCTGCTGTTGCCAGCGATGTGGTATCCGGGTTCTAATGAGCCGGGACGGTTAATTAGTCAGTGTCAATTTATGTTAATTAGTCGGAGGAGTCGAGAGACTGATTCCTATGCCACCTGGTGTGTGCACGTGTGTGCACGCGCCTGGCTGCATGCGTGTCTGCAAAGGTGTGTGCACACCTGGGTGCATGCACGGGTGCGTGCACATAGGTATGTGTGCGCGCATCTGTGTGCACGTGTGGGTGCATGTGCACAGCCACCCATGCACCCATGACCACGTGCACCCATGAACACGTGCACCCATGCATCCATGCACACGCACTCTCATGCACCCACGCACCCATGCACACGGGGCCAGAAAGCCAAGCTCACGCCAACGCCGTGGCTCGGGGAGCTGCCGTTCGGGCGGCCCCGGGCAGGCGAGGTGGGTGACGAGGGACGGGGCAGCCACGTCCCCGGGGCAGGACAGGGTGGGCACGGCCCCGGCGAGCCGCGGCGGGCAGCGTGGGCTCGGCCACGGGCTGCGACAGGATGAGCGATGAGAAGTTTCCTGCGGGTGATTCACGCTCTTCCTCCACTTCGCTGCCGTACAAGCAAGGGCTGAGACCCCAAAGGAAGCCACAGGGATCTCCAAAAGGGCTCAGAAAAACTCCCCCCTCACCCCCGCCGCCCGCTGTGATTTCTCTCCCCTCCTCGGGTCAAAACGCAGCCGTTCTGGGGACAAAGGAGCCATGTAGGCAGCAGCACGAGGCAGCAAGGCCGGGAAGCTCCCAGCGATGGGAGCAGAGCCGGGCTCTCCTGCAAGGAGGGAAGAGGATGGGAAATGCAGCATGGCCGGATCCAGCCAGGGAACGAGCCCCTCTCAGGGGTGGGGAGCTGAGCAGGGGATGAAGCTGCTCCGTCTCACGATGCACCGCAGTTTATTCGATCGAGGCTAACGGGGCATTGCAGGCTTGGGCTGCTGTTGGCTTCTGGGTTTTGTTTCTTCTTCTTAAAACAGGATTGCAACCACAAAAAAAAAGGCAAAACCCTAATCGTGCAAATCCTCTGCTGCTCCCGCCGAAGGCCTTGGTGTCTGGCATGGGCTGGATGTGCCTGTGTCCCCCCCCCGGGGTGCCCGCGATGGGACGCCAGGGCTGGACACTGCCCCAGGGCTGCTCGTGGTCACCCAGCTCAAGCCCAGAGCAGCTAAAAATACCCCCGTGTCTTTACCGCGCCGGCCGAGGTGTTGCAGCCACCAAATCAGCTATGCAAACGAGACCAAAATTAAATCAGCAGCATGCGAGAGAAATCCATTAACCCCTACTAGGGCGGTGGGGACGCGTCCCCCCGTGGGCACAAGAACCCCCGCAGCGGCGAGGGCCACGCCGGGGCCGGGGCCGCGCAGCACCCACCAGGGCTGCAGCCTTGCCGGGGCTGTGGGCTGCCACCGAGAGCGGGGAGCAGCATCTGTGCCCCCATGAAAGGGCTGAGCCACCGTCCCCCCGCCGTCCCCGGCTCCCCTGGCTCGCAGCCATCTGGCCGGGCTGTATTATAGGCATGGAGAAGCCGGAGAGAAATGAGGTCAGGGCTGTGATGGCAGCCAGGGGACGGGGCGAGCCTGCGCCCGCCTCGCCTTCCCCGGCAGCGGGACCCTGCTACCCCCCTTATGTCTCCAGTGGGACCCGGTTGTGGCACCGGCCAGAGCAGGGATGGCCCTTTGGGATGCCCTTGGACACCCAACGGGAACCTGAAGCCAGCCCCGGCCCCGACCGCGACAGCTGGCTCCTGGGCGCAGCGGGGGGACATGCCGGGTGGACTTTGCACCACCACAGCGTTACCGCAGCCCAGCGGCACTGGCAGAGCTGAGCAGAAGGGCTGCACCATGCCTGAGCGCCTCCCGGGAGACCTGCCCATCCCGTGGGCATGGAGCCCCTCGCCGGGGCTGGGGACGTGCAGGGCATCAAACAGCACCAGCAAAGGAGAGCAGAGCCCCCCCTCCAGCTACCCCAAAATCTGGGCAGTGAGTGCAGCATGCACCCCTGGGCTCCCTGGGGCTCGCCCGCCGCCGCTGCTCAACCCGGGCGCGTGGGTGCAGTGCCGAAAACGTGCCCCCACCAGTGCGTGAGCGTGAGCGTGCGTGTGCGAGTCCCCATAGGCAGCTGCCTGCATTTTATGCATTTTTAAGAAGAACAAGGTTAGTGGGTCACTCCAGCGCCGGAGGCTTTTCTCCAGCTGAGCTGCTTTGCTGCCAAACCCATCCGGGCTGGCGGCTGCCCGCACCGTGGCGGTGAGGGGGCTGGGGCAGGCAGCGGTGCGGGCGGGCAGGCAGCGGCCGAGCCCGGCCGAGGTGCTGCAGTGGCCCGGGGCTGCGATGGCCCTTCTGCTCCCGCCAGCTCCGGCCACCCTTCACCCCCGGAGGCACCTGAGAAGCTGGCAGGAGCAGGATGCAGCCAGACCAGTCCCCGTCCTGCTGCCAGCGGGCAGAGAGCAGGCAGGGAGCGGGCATGCACCACGCTGGGGGGGGCTGCAGCCCCCCAAAAGGGC
>NW_008795919.1:2952519-2952797 GCF_000699145.1 Aptenodytes forsteri
GCGCCTCCGTCCCCCCCCTGCCCGGCCTCTCCCCACGGCGCTGCCCCCCCCTTGGCACCGTCACCACAGGGAGAGCGTGTGCATTGGTGCAGCCGCGCCAGTGCCCCTGTCCGTGCTTCCACACGTGTGCAAAGCAGCGTGCACGTGCCGGTGCACCGCGCACTGGGACGTGCCCCAGCATCGCCGCTGGGAATGGGGTGAACCCAGACCCGGGGTGAAGCCGAGCCGTGGGATGCAACGGCAGCGGTGCGCCCCCCGGCCCCGGGGCACGCCCGCCC
>NW_008795919.1:2952996-2958611 GCF_000699145.1 Aptenodytes forsteri
CCGTCACCGGCTGCCGTCCCCTCCCGGGACCTTTGCCAAGAGCGAGAGCCACCGCAGGAGAGCGGGGTGTGGACGGGGGGTGCCAGTCCCCTGCCATAGAGGGGCTGCAGACCCCCTTTGCAGTGGGATGGGGTACATCACGGCGAGGGCCCACCACGCTCCCCCGACCCTGAAAACTGTGCAAGAGGTTTGCCAGCACTGGGCAAGCCCGGGGAGGGGGGAGTCGGAGAGCGGCGCCTGCCTCCGGCACGTGCAAAACCCCCACGTGCTCCCCACCCCTCCCCGGCACATCCCACCAGCTCCCGGGAGGCAGAGAGCCGAAACTGGCACAGCTGGGATGCCTGGAAGGCAAAGTGCTCCCCAATAACCTTAGCACCAGGCTGAGGCACGGAGCAGCCCCCCAGAGCCCATCACCAGGGTCTCTGGGCTCTGCTGGCCCTTGGGCTCCCACCCAGCCCTGCCCACGGCTGCGGTGGCCCTGGGGACACTTTCGGTTTTGCTCTGAGGCACAGGGGAATTCTGTTCCTGGCAGTGAAGCAATCCAGGCCGGGGACAGCAGGGGATAAGGGAAGGAGGGGATTTCTGATGGAAAGTTGCAGACAATCCCAGCACTGCTGTGATTCCCCCACCGAGCTCCGCTCCCGGCTCCCCCCTCGCAGCCCACCCCGGTGGGGACTGAGCCCCTGCCCCATCCCACCTGCGTGGGATTTCGGGGAGAGGGTTTTCCTGGCGCCCCGGGATTTACCGGGGGCGACAGTGTACCCCCGGCTGCACGGCCCCAGTAAATCAGCTGGGATCTTCTGGTGGAGGGAGCAGCAATGAAAAGGTTAATGGTATTGACACTTACAGGTTCCTAATGAGGCTTTAAAGCTAATAGTCCGTTAAGGTGAGCGGGGCTGGAGGTTTGCATCTCTCAGGGCTGTTTTTCCAGGCTGTTTGGGTACCAGAAGATAACGGCCCCCCCCCCGGCACCGCTCCGGGCGCTCCCCATTCCTCCAGCCCTTCATCCAGGCAGGCAGAAGCCAGGCCCGGCCTGGGTGTCCCTGCGTCTTTCCTGCTGCCCGTCCGTCCATCCCGGTCCCTTCCCCCACGGCCATCCTCCGCACACACTGGCCTCTCTCTGCCTGGGCCCGTCAGATGTTGCTGAAAAGGAACAATGCGACGTATTGTCTCTCCCTGCTCGCAGGCATCAAAACCCAGCAGCGCAACAAAAAGACACATTGACTTGCAGGGAGAAAGAGGCCCATACATCCCCGGCTGCTCGCAGGGGGAGGGACCGCTGCCCCAAAGCATCCCAGCGCCGCTTTCCTGTCCCGGGTCCGGCAGCGCCGGCTGCCCCGCGGCGCAGTGGGCGGGGTGGCACCGTCCCCGCGGTGCGGGGGAAGAGGGGTGACCCCGCTGGGCTGCGGGGGGGCTGGCAGCAGAGATGTGGGGCTCCCCATGCCCCATCGCCGAGGGATGTCTTTGGGATCGGCACCGTGGCTGTGCACGTGTAAGATGCTCACTGGACCCACGCTGGTGTGCGTGCACGGGCTGGACACGCGCTGACTTTGCTCACACAGGCTGCTGGACCCACGCTGGTGTGCGTGCACGGGTTGGACACGCGCTGACTTTGCTCACACAGGCTGGGCCCCCGCCGGCCGTGCACCCACCTCTGCAAACCCCAAGGAGACCCAGGGCTTCTTCGTGGCCGTACCCTCCGAGAGCAGGGAAGGTACCGGCACTGCCTGCCTCACCCCTGTGCTCACGCAGCCGGGGAAGGGACACGCCATCCTCATCTGTGTCAGAAGCCAAGGCGAGCTGCCATCACACAGGCACAGCTCCACGAAGCTCAGTCGAAGCATTGCCCCCTAACCCATGTCCGCGGGGCTGCCACGTGCCCCCAGCCCTGCTGGGAGCTACAGCAGCCACCAGCAGCCCCACCTGCACAGGAGTAGCCCAGGCAGCGCAGCACAGCTCCGAGGTCCCTTTTGCAGCCGGTCACCAGGACAGGGCACAGGTGACCCCAGGGATGGAGGGAGCTGAGCCTACCCTGGGGACAACCACGGGCTCCCACTGCCTGGGGGGGGTCACTGTCCCCAAGGGAAGGGCAGCACCCCGCGTCCACCTTGGCTCTGCCACGGCAGGACACTGCTGCAGCCCGGCCGTGTTCCCCGGGGCACGGCTGGACTCGGTGAGCCCCGTGCAGCAGGGCGATGCCCAAAACACACGGACCCCCCAGCACGCTTCCCCACCATGTGCCCCGGCCATGGCGTGCGGGCACGCTCCCGTGGCACCTCCGCAGACGGCTCTGGAGGAAGCGGGACGGGAAAAGCTCCACTTGGACTGAGCGTCGCTTTTGTTTCCATTATAAACTTCCCTTTTAACGAGGAAGGAGGCTCTGAAACACACTCCCCGCTCGGCCCCCGGCCGGGGGACCCTGCCAGCAGCCCCGGCCGGGGTGGGAGGGAGCAGAGCCCGGTGTGCGGTAGCACCCGGCCGCCCTCCCGTCTCTGCTGCCAGCTGGATGCTGTGGCCCCTTTTCTCTCCGGACACCCGCTGGCAGCCGTCCTGCTCTCGTAATGCAACCGAACCGGCAGTGCACGGCTTGCTCAGGGTCAGGGAGTCCTTTATCAGCACTGAAATGCAGCCTACGGCAGGGATGCAGGAGATAAGGCGCGTGGGACAAGCATCCTGCCTAGGCGAGGGCATCGCGGCGGGTTCCTGTCCTCCCGGGAGGAGTCGGGAGAGACCAGCGGGCTGGGAAAGGCGATGCGGGGGCTCCCCGCAGGGTGGTGATCCCTGCCATGCAGTAACTCCCCCAGGACCGTGCCCGCGGGGAGGCACCCGGGATCCTTCACGTTCCACCACCGCCCCTATCCCGGGGCGAAGTGGGGCCGGGGGCCCTGGGCAGCATAGCACAGCCCACCCCGGCCACCCCGCTGATGAGGCTGGAGGGTTTTAGGTTAGAGGGCTTGGCTTTGTTTGCAAATGCTCCAGCTCCTGGCCGAAAAGAAGGGCAGATGGTCTCCAAGATAAGAGTGGAGGGGATTGCTCTCTCTTTTCTCTGCCATGACTCACAGCTGCCATCCTCTGCCGCCGGCTGCCCCAGCGTGAGCCGGGAAGGGATGTCGCACCGGCAGGAGAAGGAGGAGAGGTCCTGGGGTGGGAGAGCAGGGCCGGTCCTGGCCCCCGTGCAGGACGGTGGGATGCGGGGAGGATGTTACCGGAGTGAAAAGCAAGCCCAGAAATAGCAAACGCAGTTACACAAGGCACCGGTTGCCATGGGATCTTCACAACCAAAAATGACGGGGCTCTGGCAAATACAAGAACGGGCCCTTTTATGTGTTTCTATGGGAAGTCAGCGCCTCGCTGCAGCCTCCCAGGCTGGAGCCTTTCCCAGGGCAGGAAGGATTCGGGGACACTGGTTGTGGCACCGGCTCTGCGTGGGCAGCAGGGAGACGCCCGGCAAAGTCCCATGCAGACCCTTGCTTGGGTCCAGGACGCTTTTTCCCGGTGCAAAAGGCAGAAGGTCGGTCCGCACTGACTCGGCAGCCAGCCCGAGTGACGGCACAGCCCCGAGCAGGTTCGGCAGCGACCAACTTCTGCTTGGGCGATGGACTGGAAAAACCCCCTTGGCCACCACGCAGCCCCACTCTTCCTCCTGCCTGCCCAGCCGGCCCCAGCCAGCCCTCGTTCCTTGCAGAAATTCCCCGGCATGAAGCTCAGCAGATTTTTCCTTCTCAGCCGAGGATGGCACCGCTCGGCACCTGCGGTGTCCCCCAGCCCTTTCGCCCTGTCCCCTCGTGGGCTGCGCAGCCAGAGCATCACTCGCCCCGGGGACCAGGCGGGTGGCCACATCCTGGAGCCGCACCACAGGGCCCGGGAAAGCCAAACCACGCGTGGGCATGGTTGGTGGACACGGCAGCACGGCAGAGGCAGACCCCCGGACCCTAACCCACGATTACTATTTTTAGCCGAGGGCCGTTTGCAAGGGCCGTTCCCGTGCTGGAGCTGCCGTGGTGGCAGAAGCCGTTACCGTCCGTCCCTGCATACAGCACAGCCCGGCCCGCACTCTCCCTGCCGGAATTCTCTCCCTGGAGAGATCTAATTAGCTAATTCCTTTGCTATTTATAAATCAATATGGAAATCCCTCCGCTTTATTCCCAGCGCCTTTGGTTGCCCTGGCTGGGCCCCCGCTAACTCGGTTAAAATCCTCGAGCAGATGATCAGAGGCTCGTGAATGGCTCTAGATACATGAATAAATAAGTGCATTAATTCTTCGTTAAGGGCTGAGGGAATGCGGCGGGCGGCAGGGGCAGGGCATGGGGCTGGGGACTGCACCCTCCTGCTCCGCTCCAACCCCCTGGCGCAGGGGCTGCGCTCGCCGCTCTGCCTTGCAGCCTGTCAGCGCTTAACACCTAATAAATTAATAATCAGCACGCAGTTTAAGTAGGTCTGGAAAGTGGAAAATAACATCCACAAAGATCTTGCATCCCTGAGACCTTTTAGGCAGGAGCAGCGTGCAGAGAGGCAGACAGATTTGTCTGCCTGTCCATCTGCTAGAGGAGCAGACAGACCCGTAATCTGTCCGTCTGCCTGTGCCCTGCAAATCCCCATCACCTCCCGAGCACCATAATCTGTCCGTCTGCCTGCGCCCTGCAAATCCCCATCACCTCCCGAGCAGCCAAAGCCCCGGGAGCCAGCGGAGAGCCTGCGCAGAGCCAGAGCATCCTCTGTCCTGCTCCGGTTCCCTGTCCGATGCCTGGGGACGGAGGAGCCCAACCCACAGCTGAGGCAGCGGTGGAGGGATGGGACCCACGGCAAGCGGGGCTGGCAGTCACACTGGTTTCCACTGGGAGGGTTTAGGTTGGTGTTTGGTTTATGCTGGAAACCCACCGCCGTGCGCAGCAGCCAGCTTCAGCCCTCCACCCACTCTCCCGGTGTAACCACACCTGCCCCGGCGCCTGCGCGGCAGCACCGTCTGCTCCCTGCCACCAACACCCCCCGCGACACGCAGAAGAGGAAAACAGCCTCTTCCCAGGTTGAGAGCTGGAACAACCTGCTGTGGGTCTGCCCGGGGCAGGGGGGGACCCACGCTCACCCCACAGAGCGCCGGGGCTCCGGCACCAGCGGCAGCTGCCGGCGGGGCCACACCAAGCACTGCTCCCGAGCCAGCTGAGCACTCCTGATGCTGTTGCCATCAGCACAGGCAGGACAGACATCTGCAGCGGAGCCAGGCCGTGGAAGACGAGGCACGCTCAGGAATCCACAGGGGAACACGTCTATTTATAAACACATCCCTTACGCAGTGCTGCAGAAGAGGGTTTTCAAGAAAAGCCAGGATCAAGAGAGATGTGGCAACTGGGGATCCCTTGGAGATGAAAGCTGCTAGAAAACCGCATGCGAGGTTTCCTGCATCGCCTCTGATGGTGACGGGGGGCTGCCCCCCCCCGCAGCAGGTCTGCATCTTGGCCTGTCTAATCATGCTAAAGTTTGCCCTTTAGAGACATCACATCTGCCTCCCATCACTCCAGCGCTGCCCGCCGATCGCTGTGGCAGGGGAGCAGCGGGGTGTAAAGCACTTTCTCCCCTCCAGCAAAACGTGGAAGAGACCTGGGCTTTGCATGGGGGTT
>NW_008795919.1:2958626-2960124 GCF_000699145.1 Aptenodytes forsteri
CTAAGCCAGCGGCACAGAGCATGGTGGCAGCACCGCAGCCACCCTGCCTGCCCCAGCCCCAGCCCCAGCCCCAGCCTGATAAATCCCCTCTCGAATAAGCCAGCCCGGCCACTCAGCCAGCCCACCGTTGCAGAAAACATCTTTCCAGCAAGCAGCCTGTTTCACAGCATGGGGTACATGTTCGCACTCCCAACCAAACAGACTGCCACCATCACCCTAAAGGCTGCACCCCCAGAGCCCCCAGAGCCCCATCCCAGCTCACGGCACCCTCAGCGGGGAGGGTGCAGATGGGTGGTGGGTCGCCGGTGCTGCTCACCATAGCAGCTCCCCCCGTGGCTCTGGTACAGGAGGACGGGAGCGTCTCGGGGCTCTTGCATGGATGGATGGTCTCAGATGGGCGCTGCGAAAGCCGGTGCTCGCTCGAGTTTGCTCAGCACGGCCGAAATGTGCTCTTGCTGCAGCGGTGGGGCAGCATGGAGGGATGGGATGGGATGGGATGGGATGGGATGGGATGGGACGGGACGGGACAGGACGGGACGGGACGGGACAGCAGCATGAGGACTCTGCGCATCCCTGCAGAGAAGAGCCAGGACAAAATGAACCTCAGCAGAAAGACAGAAAGTCACTCCCAGAAGGTGGGAAGAAAAGTGTGGGGTTGGCACAGATGCTGCCCGACGCCGGACGGCTGCTGGGGCAGAGGGAAGGGCTCGCCAGCCGTGGCTCTGCCGGGTTTTGCTCCCCAGCAGGTAATGGTTGGGGACACTGGCCTGGAGCTCACACTCGGGAACAAGTGGCGGAAGACAGGGTGTGTTTACCGACTAATTCAATACACTTGCTTGAACCGTTTGTCTTCCCAAAGCAAACAGCCTCGCTACGCTCTGAAAACCGCGTGCTTTTAAACGGGGTACATCCTCCACGGCTCCTTTGCAGCCCTGACGGCTGCTCGGGCAACTCTCGATCTTGCCGAAGGCGCCGGCGGACCGACCAGCCGCAGCCCGGCAGCCATTCAAAGGCTTTATCAACTGGCAACCAAAAGTCAATAAGGAAGATGCCGCCTGTTTTAATTAACAGAGAAATTTCGCTCTAACGGGGGTGAGATGATGTGTGCCGGGGGGGAGGGAGGACAGAGACAAAACATGACCTTGTTGGCGGAGCGCACACAGCGGCACATTGTTTTCCCCTCGGAGACGCTGGCCTTGATCCTGCACGGGCTCTGCGGTGCAGCTGGGGGCTGGGGGGTCCCGCCTGCCTGCGGCGGCTCCGGGGCAGGTTTGGCAGGAGCGGGGTGCAGAGTTCCTGGAAGGCGCCGGGGCCGCGGGGCTCAGGGCACAGTGTTCGGGAGGGTGCGGGCTGGCCAGGGAACGCTGGTGGCTTGGATAGGCACAAAAGGGTCCCGATTTTGGGAGCCCCCGATGAAATCAGCTGTGCCTGGGTGCCGAGGGAGCCCCCCCGGAGTGAGTCCCCCACGGCCACTGCTGGCCCCGCGCTGCGGCAACGC
>NW_008795919.1:2960154-2960466 GCF_000699145.1 Aptenodytes forsteri
CAGGGCTGCGGCCGGTGGCCCTGGCAGCATGAGGAAGCTGCAGGCCCCTCGCCAGCGTCGGCATCCACTTTGGTTTAGTCCCATTTTTTTTCTCCTGAGCTCTCCCTTTCCGGGAAAGCAGAGAGGAGCAAGACCCAGAGAGGAAAAAACCTACCGGTCTGCATGCCAGGGAGCACAGCGGGGTGGGGAGCCGGGGTGTGACCCACGGCACAGCCTGTCCCCCGCAGCAGGACCCTCCGGGAACTGACGGGGCTGGGGTGAGCGGTCGCCTGGGGTGACGGGGCTGGGGTGAGCGGGACCCTGGGGGAAGCG
>NW_008795919.1:2961378-2981329 GCF_000699145.1 Aptenodytes forsteri
CCCCCCCCCCCCCCCCCCCCCCCCCCCCCGCAGGAGAACGGCCATTTGAGGCTCAACGGGGACATGACGCCCAAGGCGGGCGGCGAGGCGGCGCCCCTGAACGGGAACGGCTCGGCTGAACCCCTCAAGGAGGAGAGCAAGGGCGAGCCGGGCGGCGGGGACGCCATCGAGCCCGCTCCCCCCGCCGAAGGGGGGGATGCTAAACCCGAATGTGCCGCGGCCCCCAAGGACACCCCCAAGAAGAAGAAGAAGTTCTCGTTCAAGAAATCCTTCAAGCTGAGCGGGATCTCGTTTAGGAAGAACAAGAAAGAAGCCGGGGACTCCTCTGGGTCCTCTCCCACGGAGGACCAAGGCAAGGCAGAGGCCAAGGGAGAGGAGAACCCCGCTTGCTCGGCCAGCGGGACGGAGCCGTCGGCTCCCCCCGAGGAGGGGATGGCGGAGGAGCAGGGCAGCCCCGGGGAGAGCAGCCCTACCGATGACGGGCAGCAGGGAGCTGAGCCCAAGAGGGAGGATGTGGGAGCGGGGGGAAGCAAGGAGGAAGAGAAGCAGCAGCCAGGGGAAAGCCACGGGGATACAGCCAAACCAGAGGAGCCCTCAAAACCTGCGGGGCCTGAGCCCGCAACAACTCCGGCGGCAGCGGAGCAGAAGGAAGAGTAGAGCCCACTTGGCATCATCTGAACTTGAGACTCTTACGCCATCCTCTCCATCCCGGTAACACCACGGACTCGCTGCCTTGCCCACACACCTCCCCGTCCCACCTAGAACTGACAATGCTTTCTAAAACCGACATTACCCCCCTGACCCGAGTTACTTCTTCCCCTCCCCTGTTAGAAAGCTGGTTTGGATTCCCACCGCCACCACAAACTTGGAGTAGTTTTACCTGAATCCTTTAAAACTGTGGAGGAAGACTATCCTGGACATAACTGGAATTTACAGTTTGTAAGAACCCAGATCTCGCATCCCGCTCTGGTATCTCTGCTGGCCTCCCGACTGTCCCCACTCCCCCCCCCCGGCAGCCTTCGAAGCCCAGCAAGCCAGTGACTGTTCAATGGATTCTTTTTTCTCAGTTTACATTCCTGGTTCTGACTTCATTTAAAGTATTTTGTGCTTTTTATAGAAATCAATGGTTTAAAAGCTAATCTGGTTAGTTTTTTATAATGTCTTACTATTGGCTTAAAACCATAAAGCTTGTAAGTCCGCTGTGTTTAATTCTGCTTCTAAGGGATAACTTTTAGGGTGTGGGGTGGAGGGAGGGGGCCTGCCAGCTGTATAATGTGAAGCAACATTGTTTTCTCTGTAAATAATTTTTTAATGGCCAAAACAACTTGATTTGCAATTTTCTAACTTCTAAAAAAAAAAAAAAAAAAAGCTGTATGGGCTTTATTGTAACATTTGAAAGGAATAAATGGTGACCCCTTTATGGGTGAGCTTGAGTCCTTCTTGTCCTGGATGCCAGACGAGGGCCAGGGAAGATAGCAGTTGCTTATTTAGTTCAACAGCTGCTGCATTTAATCACTCCAGCCCTGGCTCTGCTCGCAGTTAATTGACTTGCAGCAGATGTAGAGCTACAGCCACAAAGGACTTTCTCACACAAGCCTCTTGTCGCTACCTCAGGAGCACTGTTCAGCTGGCTGCTTGGTACCTGTTTTCTTAGAGATCTAACCCCATTTTTTTTTTTTCCTGGTGGGGGGGAAAGAAAAAAAAATTCCTTTCTCATAAGGAGTGGCCCAGGAGGGCTACTGGGTGAAATTCCCATTTTAAGCTTGGTTTCTTTAGTTCTAAGGTTTTTTCTTTCGTGGCTTTAGAATAGGATCGGCTTCTCTTTCCTGAAAAGACATGCTAGAGCACAAGAACTATGCACTGGGAGCAGAGACTTTACTTCCAAAGAGAAAATGAAGGCACAATGGATGCCTCTATCACTTCTCCTGTGATCTGCACAGGGATAGAGGTTATTTTTTGTTTTTCCCCCTGAGACAGGCATGCAGCAGAAGGAAGGAGCACTGCCCTTCTCCAGCAGCTCAGAGCTTGATGGCTACAGCCTCCACAAGAGCTCTTTCTGCCAGCTTAGGCTATAGTAGTAGGGCACAGCCCCTCCATTTAGTGGCCTGCCCCGAATTCCCACCTTATCACCTGCCCCTGCTGCTTTGGCAGGCAAAGAAGAAGCTGGAGAAAAGCGAGGACCATTGTTTTGCCCAAAAGCTGCTGGCACCACCCCAGCAAGGCAGGGCCTGGGGCAAAGGACCGTCGCTGCTCTTCTGTAGCCCTTGAGGTAGGTGGGAATGGCCAAAACTCTTAGTTTTATGCAGCATATCCTCTTATCGATAGCGGGGAAACTAAAGCAAGTGACCTGCTTCCAAATGCAGCAGGGGATTCATCCCTATTCATTTTTTGGGGGGGGGGCAAAAAAAAAAAAGCAGCTATTTTAAATGTAGGCACTGTGGTCTGCAAATTATTTCCAAGATTGCTCGCTGTCTGCCACGCGAGACACAGCTGCATTGTGCCCCAGCCGAGATCCGGGGCTCAGTGCATCTGCCAGGGAGCTGCCGTACGGCATCGCGGCAGCCATTTTAAGAAACACTGGAAGGGAGAAGGACTGCGGTTGCACACTGGCATGCGTGATCTGGCAGGGGTAACTTGAATTGTACAGTTGTTTTTGTTCAAGAAGGAGAGGATTTTAAGTGTCTGCTATGGTGAAAAGGAGAACTAAAGTTTCCTGGAGTATTATTACAGCAATGAAAGTCAACTGCCACGCAAAGCTTTTTCTTCACCACACAAACAGCTTATGAACCTTTTGTGTCCATGTCAGCTGTGATCACTGCTCGGCTGCAGAATTAACCTGCTCCTAATTAAAGAATTTTTTTTCACTTGAATATCTATTGGAAAACACTTAAGTTCATTCAAAAAAATATTCCTTTCCCATAACTTATTCCTTTTCTAGATTAACACTGCTTTCAGAGCAAGCGTCAGCTGCGTGAAGTACTGTAACTCCAAACAAACGGCAAACCCAATCAGGATCAGCAGCGGTGCTGGATGAGAACCCAGCTGTAATTTAGGAAAGAGGCAGAAAAACTGCCCCAGTGACCCTTAGTAGAAAAGTTGTGAGCAAACAAAACCCATGGTATTTTGATTTAGCTTTTCTGGAGAGAATGGTCACCAAGAGAATTTCAAGGCTATTTTATAAATCATGGGGGGGCAGGGGGGGGAACAACAAACCATTTACAGTAGCAACTAAAGCAATCTTTCATATAGAGCATGTTCCAAATAAAATGCTTTGGTGGATGGCATTTAAACCAACACATCTAGCCCTCTTCCTGAAAGAGGAGGGAAAGCAATCGTGCCTCACCTCACCTTTCTTTCCAACGCCTTATTACAGCTGTCATTTTTTGTTGTTGGGACCTATATTACATCATGATCATGACCAAGCTACTGCACCATTTTCCAGCAATGGCTCTGAAAACAAACTGAACTCCCACTCTGAGTGTTTCCTCTCAGCAGAACGCAGTACAAACTCACACCAGCCATAGAAATGTACCAGTTTTATTACAAAGATTCTCCAAATTCAAAATAAAAGCATCTTTAAAAAACCACAATATATTCCCCCCCACCCCCCACCCCGACACAAAGATACACTGATCTCTCTCGTTTCACATACAAACACTGAAGAGCGGGAGTGACATGTCACTCGGATTCAGAGAGACTAGAAAACTCACGGTGGAAAAGGGAAAAGAAGTATTTAAAAAAATAAAACATTTTAAAAATAACCTGTGTTAAGTTAGCAGCATTATTAGAGTTGAAACCATCAGCAGCGCTCCGTGGGAGGTACAGATCCTCTTATGGACAGAGGAATCCCCCTGAGAAAGGAGAGCAGTGAGTCAAAACTGCCTGCAAAACTTCTGCAAAGCATTTCACCAAAAGCTCATCTAATGATCAGCTGTACAAAACGAGATGCAAAAGAAAGGCCAGGTCTGGTCACAAAAGACTTTGGGGTGTGAGATAATGCGTGGGAGTAGGAAGAGGAGTAGTTATAGAAATGTACAGAGCCCCATCTGCTGTTCCCTTACGAAGATAACAGCTCAGAGGGCTGATAAAAAGGTTCTCCATATTTACTGGCCTTGAGAGCAAGCGAGAGGAAAGGTTCAATTTGAAAACATTTGTACTTCACTCCAGAGAACAGTTTTTCAGTGAGTGACACACATCGACAAGAGGTTTCAGCCAGGCTCTGTTCGGTCTGGCCTTCAGACGCGTTGGGAACTTCTGCAGTGGTTTCAGCCTAGGACACAGATCAGTACTGAGAAAGCACATTACAGCACGCGTAGCCGAGGGCAGAACAAGCAGGAAAAGCAAAGCAGGCGGCCAAATGGGCAGTAACTCACTTCCTCCCCCAAAGAGGGGCATAGGTATAGAAAAAAAAAAGGTATAAAAATTTCATCCCTTCTCTTACTCGAGATGCATAATGCTGCCACACTGACTGGATCTGCAAGATCTTGGAAAACGTTAACCACCACATTAGGGAGATTTTCATTTTGCATTTTCCAGATCTGCACCTGCAGGGCTCTTGGGCTGATTCACTAAAGCGCTTTTCAGATTGCTTTTAAGCTGCTTCATCTCTTTCCACGAGTTTGCTGCAGGGAGGTAGCCAACTCTATTCAAGAACTGCACTATTTGACCCTGAGAAGCGGCACCAGCTTGCAGTTACTTGCCATGGTGGAATCAAACTGAAGACCAAAGGAATAGTCAGTCTCTCACAGGCTTCATTTGGGAACTCATATTCTCCCACCAAAAAAAAAAAAAAAAAAAAAAAAAAAAAGCGGGTTGTGTGGGGTTTATGGGGAACAATTTCCCCCCCAAAAAAAAAAAAAAAAAAAAAAAAAAAAAAAAAAGAAAAAAGGAAAAAAAAAAATTTCATGGCCATCTTTCCACCTAACCTGAAATGCAGATACTACTTCTACTTAAATTATTCTTTTCAAAGGGTGGTTATTTCAGAGGAGAGAGTAAAGAAAGGAAGTGATTTTTTTTAGACACGCTAAGGAGGCAGTGGAAGGCAAGAGTGAAACTTCCCAGTCATCAAATCTGGGCAGTGCAGGTCTGTCTACTCCGCAGAATCATGGCCATCTTTCCACCTAACCTGAAATGCAGATACTACTTCTACTTAAATTATTCTTTTCAAAGGGTGGTTATTTCAGAGGAGAGAGTAAAGAAAGGAAGTGATTTTTTTTAGACACGCTAAGGAGGCAGTGGAAGGCAAGAGTGAAACTTCCCAGTCATCAAATCTGGGCAGTGCAGGTCTGTCTACTCCGCAGAATCCTCCCTATCTGCTCCCAGCGGAGTGCAGCAAGGAATAATTTACAGTTCTCAAGTCATTTATATATTTATATAGAAATATATACAGAAACATATATAAAATATAAATCCTGTGGAATGGGAGGCAACCAGAGAAGCTAACCTACGACAACTACGCACTGACAGGTACTGTCCAGCTGCAGCCATCTTAGGTGGATTTCGTCTCTTCCTTCACCCTGTGGAAGCAAACAGTGAAGAATTTGGTTTAAACAAGCAACTCGGGCTGTGCCCAAGCTTTAATAACAAGCCAGAGTTGCGACCTTAAAAATGCTGCTTATACGGCCCATCTTCATCTAAAACTTGTAACATGTCACTGAATGAAGGCATGGTATTTTTAAGCCCTTTTCACTGAGGGCTCTGCTCTCACAGCGCTTTATCAGGTGTGCTGTTCTACACGTGCAAACTCCTTCCCGTTAAGAGCCCGTGACAAAGCCATCCAAACTACCACGTCTCTCCTCCAACCCCTCGAGTTGTGCAACATCCCACTGGGGGCATGGGTAGATGCACAAGGAAGTACAGGCACAGCCATTTGATGGCCATGCCAGGAGACAGGGCTCACCCTTTGGGTTCTGCTTTCTCCTCTTTTGCTTTTTCCTCTTCTTTCTCATCTAGGAGGGGGAAAAAAAAAAAAAAAAAAAAAAAAAGACACATGGTAGTGCAGTAGGAAAGTACATGCCAGGCAACGTTCCACAGAGCTGGGAGGGCTTCTAGTCCTAGCTCTCATGCTTACCTTTCTTCTCCTCTTCCTCCTTTTCCTCTTCTGTTTTCACACGCTTAGCTTTCTTAAAGTTGGCAACATTTTTGCGCCCTCCTTCCCCTTCATCTTCAGAGTCAGAGAATTCTTCATCACAGGATATTCTCTTATCAGAATTGCGGACTGAGTGCAAAGAGGACAAGATTTAGCAGATTTAGAAGATTCAGCAGATCTGAAGAAGTCAGGAGACACCAAGCACTAACTTCTCCAAGTACATCTACACACTGGAATGAACTAACGAGCCTACATAAGCCAGAATTAGGCCACGATAAAAACACTTTATCTTTCTACCTGCCGTATCTTTTAACTCATCACTCCTAACTGCTCATGCCTAAGATCCAAGATCACATGTACGACTTGGATGAGGTACAGTGTGATGTCTAGACTTGACAGCATAAGCAGGTTAACCAACCTCACACTGAGAAAATCTGTCTGCCAGATCTAAAGGCCATCAGCCAATCTGGATATAAACTAGCATTTTCACTGTGGAAGACAATTTCTGGGATCAAACCTGACAGTCTCCCAGAAAGTATTCTGTCATAGCACCTACGTCACAGGAACCATTTAAATTCTCACTTTAAAGCCTAGGTTCTCCCATTAGGGAAATCATCTGGCAAAAGCACCATTTCTCCAAGAGAGAAGAAATCTATCAGCCCTGCAGTGCTCACCATCATTGCTTTATCTTACAAAATCAGTCAGAAAGGTGGGAACAGATTCAAACTGAAGGACGCCAGAATAGAGATTTATCTAAATCATATATCCTCCCCTCTTTACTAAGGTAACTCAGTTTAGCGCCTGCATGCTTCTCCAGCATGCAGGAACTCTCCAGCAACTGATCCTGTTCAGCTTTGGCACCCACAGGCTCTGAACAGTAAACTTCCCAGCCGGGCAATGCAACCACGCCAGAGACAAGCACATACTTGAAATGCGTTTCTCAGGATCTTCTTCCTCTTCATCTCCACTGTCTTCCTGAACAGCATCCTCAGGAATTGGCTGCATCTGGACACCAGGGGCATGTGGCAGCATGCGCAGATTCTCAAAGAGACGTTGCCTAGAGCCAGCCAGGAAAGGAACACCTCCGTCAGCAAGATGCCACCCACGGCTGCGAAGCCCCCAGTAGAAGGTGTCAGTCTCGCGAAGAGGAACAAACACTTACTTGATCTTCTCGAGATACTCATTGGTATTCTGGTTAGTCATGTTCGAGGGACTGATGTGGAGCTTAAAGTCTGGTCCAAAGTACTCAAAATAGTCATTATATGGAAGTTCTGCAGGCAAGTTAAAAAGGAATAAACACCAAATTACCACTGGACCAGTAATGAAATACCGCAAACGCATTGTACTTCAGTGCTACATAAAAGCACAGCTGCATTTGGCTAGGTGTAGGAGCTGAAGTTCTCATAGCCCAAATTCAGATCAAAACAGGCAACTTAGCAACAGTGCAGTCAAAGCTTACTTGGCAGTTAAACACTATCAGCGTGCACAGAAGTTTTCAGTAGAAGGTCATCTCATTTCAGTAAGACGGCAAGGCTGCTGGGTACCTTTTGCTGGAGGGGAGAGCTACAGGACTTGAATGCAAACGAGAACAGCTACTGCAAATCAGGGAATCCAAAAGCTCTTCCACAGTAATAATCAAAAGCTAATGAAACATCTTCGGGTTGCTACCTCTCCCACAGCAACATCATTTTTCCCTAAGCTCTGTTACTAGAGTGTCATCGTCCCTTAGTCTTGCTTGAAAGGCTCCTGGGGAGAATTACCATTGGGAATTTCAGTGTCCAAAGCCACAGCAGTCTCATAGGTCCAGCATCTAGCCACGTTGCGGATCGTATAGCCACCTCCTCCCAGCATCAGCATAGGCAAATTAAAACTTTTTACAAACTCCACACACTTGGCATGACCTGCAGCAAAAGCAGTGGGGGAAAAGGTCAGAGCCTCATGGCAGAAGAACAAACTTTTCAATGAAATCTAATTACACGTTACGCCAGTTCAACACAGGCACTGTACGGTACCCTTACCTTTGATGGTCAGATTAAAACAACCCAGCCTTCAGAGCCTCTGGCAGAAGAACAAACTTTTCAATGAAATCTAATTACACGTTACGCCAGTTCAACACAGGCACTGTACGGTACCCTTACCTTTGATGGTCAGATTAAAACAACCCAGCCTGTCCCCTGACAGAGAATCTGACCCGCACTGCAAGACAACTGCGCTAGGCTGGAACGTCTCCATCACTTTAGATATCACCTAAACAAGAAACCCGTTGTTACACACTCTCCACAGGACAGTGTCACAGCAACACAGTAATGTCCATGTCAGCAAGTGACATGAAGACATCCCAGTGTTCCCACAGCTGCCGACTCCCCTATATTGGTAACACTGAGGCTCTTACAAAGAGAAGCTTACTGACGACAGGCTGCAATTGTTAGGGAGGAATACAGCCCCTGAAGACTGAATCAATCTCCCCAAAGAATGGCTCCATGAGCCACCCAATGACAAAGTCTGGTCCACAAAGAATCACTCAGCAAAGATGTCTTCACTTACCGGCTTGAATATTGCCTCATAGGACTCATCATCAATTCCGTCCCGGAGGGGATAGTTGACAGCGTAGTACTTGCCTTTGCCCGCACCAATATCCTATTAGAGCGAAAGACAGGAGAGACCACAAGTCACCAGAGAACCAAATGCAACGCACAAATTGTGCCCCAAATTAGGAAGGGAAGTCTGGGATTCCATCAGTGTAATCCGAATGTAAGCCTAGGCTCTCACGGACAAATACTGTCCCGGCAGAAGGCGGCAAGAGTCAGTTGACTCCAACAGCAGCTTATTTGGCATAAATGGGTACATTTGGCCGTCAGTGCTCAGAGAAGAAAAATCTACTGCTGTCACCACTTTCATGTTGCTGTGAGCACACAGGCTCTCATTTCACTGGCAAAAGCCACTCTCTTACGCAGCAATAAAACCGGCAGCCAAAATTCTAGTTCCAAACCTGTACACGGCAGAGATGCACAGCCCAAAATACCAGTTTGGGCTGACTGTGCAGTCTAGTAACTGGAAGAATCTGTTCTTACTTTGAAAGAATATATATATATTTACATTTCCATTATCTCTCTCATACCCAAGTGTTTTATAAAAGATAATTATTTCATTCATGCTGCAGAGCGGCTGCACCAGGAAAGAATGCTGCAGCTGCACACAAGTTCACATCACCAGCACCAAACTCTGGGCAGGGCTGAAAAAATACGACTCACAAGTGGAAGACGAGAATTTAGATCAGAAAAATATAATTCCACTAAAAAGCACAGAAAAAAAGGTAATGAACCCTTCACCCCTAAGAACAGCATTCTGGCAATGTCAGAAGTCACAAAGTGAGCCACACCTGTATCTAACCTGAGAGAGTGGCACGGTTCACACCATGATTCATTAACATGCAGAACTGACTCAGAGGGGGAAACGCCAGCAAGATAAACCAACACGCACAGAAGTACTCCCTCATAAACTTTCACCCAAAAGCTTGTGTGACCCAGCTTAGTTTGCAAGTAGCTACAGACGACCAACGTGCCATCTTCAGAGTCACTTTTCTGAGCATAATCCCACCAGAAGGCTGCTAAGAGACTGATATCAAAGCCTTGGTTTTATTACTATACAGGCCACGATCACAGGAACAAAGCACCCGCTCCAAGAGCCGAGCCAGCTACCTCACGTATACACCTTTGCCCTCAGAAAAAGGATGTCACTCTGAGAGCAGGAAAACCCAAGAGAGCAGTGATTTTAGTTAAATTAGTATGACAGCAAACAGATGGAAGAGACCAAATTTCAGGGTCATTTTCTGCTAAGCCTTCATTCTCACCCGTAGGTCCCCTGTTCCTGGGAAGTATTCTCCGTACTTATGAAAGGACACGGTCATGACACGGTCTGTGGTATAAAAGGCTTCCTCCACGCCATCTCCATGGTGAATGTCAATGTCAATATACAGCACTCTCTGGTGATACCTAGGATCAGAAAGGAGTCAAAATACTGCATTTCTTCCAAGCAGAAACTGCCTTCACCAGCAGAGCAAATGGGAGGAGAGCAAGGAACTTCGTGCTAATCCCCAGGCTGCACAGCTGCCAAGCAGCTCTCTCTCCCGAGTCCACAGGCAAAAGAGCTGCGGAGAACGGACGTGTGCTTTGGCCAGCAGTGGAACAGAACCACAGAGGAAAATAAAGTGGCTTTTGCTGCTGCAACTGATCTTTGAAGGCAGACTCAACTCAATTTATTCAGATTCAGCCAACA
Organism: Aptenodytes forsteri; assembly: GCF_000699145.1. Taxonomy (NCBI): domain Eukaryota; kingdom Metazoa; phylum Chordata; class Aves; order Sphenisciformes; family Spheniscidae; genus Aptenodytes; species Aptenodytes forsteri. The sequence continues at coordinate 2,971,742 of NW_008795919.1, forward strand.
GACTGCATTTTTATGTCCAAGCCTCCCGCTGAGGTTTGCCTTGAGCCAAAAGCTGTCACATATTACAGCTGTGCCCCCTTTTCCAGGGTAGATGATAGAGAGAAGGGCCTAAGAGCAACGGCACAATGCTCCAAGCCTTCTGCCTCCTGCACAGTGCCACCGTTAGACATACCCCTTCAGGAGAGACGGTACCGCATCCCAAAAGATAGCTGATTAAGCCCTCCCAGGAAAACACAGTTAAAAAAAGCAACAAAAAGAAGACTGGGAAGAAAGCGCTAAGGACTCAGAGGAAATGCAGCAGAACGGACAAACAAAAGGGGCAAACAGTACTGCCCGTACTTTAGGAGCTCCAAGATAGCTAGGACGATATCGTTGACATAACAGAAGCCAGAAGCCTCTGACTTCTTAGCGTGGTGAAGGCCTCCCGCCCAATTCACAGCAATATCTGTCTGTTGCTTGTTCAGCTTCACAGCACTGGCTGTTGGGAGAAGAATTACAAAATCTTAGCACGAGAGTGAAGGCTCCATGACAGAGATTGAGGGGTAAAGCACTGGTCCCTTACGATCACATCATTGCTTATGTGTGCGTTTGGGTACTTTACAAAGCACAAGCCCAAGGGTTTAACACTAGATGTCTCAACAAACTAACAAAAGGCAGGGGAAGACAAATGCAGCCTGTTTTGCCTGCACACACTTTTGATCGCTTCCTACTTTTGCCTCAGAGCATGAAATCTGCACAAACAAGTCCACAGCATTCTAGCTGGGGTCACAGTTGAAGACAGTCTAGATTTCTCAGTGCCCTGAACAAAAGATTTTAATGAAAGGTTTCATCCAACATATATTTAGGTCATTCACTCAATATGCATTTAGACAAAGGAAGTTCTCTTCCCCCAGCCCCTTCATAAACTTTCTGCAAATTTTGCAAGTCTCCCAGGATCAAAACAAATGATATATTCTGTGGAACCTACAGCCATGGGACCAGAGAGCACAGCTACTTCAAAAAAATGCTGCAGTCAGTACTTGTATGTACCGCTGAACTGCGTTACAGGAAATAAAGACTTCTAGATGTCATTGTGGGAGTAGGAGCCACAAAGCTTTAACGCCTATGCACAGTAACACAGTTCTGCAATACCGAGTGTTTCTGCAACAAAGTATTTGAAAATAGTGAAAGCGTTTCAAATGTTCCGGCTTTCAGGGAGCTTACTGAAACCTTTCAGGTTCTACTTTGCCTCCTGTCAGTGGCTTTTTGTTAAAAACAACAGATAAAGTAACCCTTTTCTTTCCTTTCCAGGTTATGCCTGCCCAGAGCAAGGTTTTTACAACTTTTTTTTTCCCTGTAAATCTCATGCTGATTTTTTTATTAAACGCCTGTTGCTGCTGCAGTTCTGTTTTAACTCTATCGCCGACAATGTTGTTATACCGCTTACGGAGTCCTTCACATATTCAGTGAAGTAACTTGGACTAGTGAAGATATGCTTAACAAATGCAGAGGGATCTGTCAATACGCAAGGCTTGAACTCTCACATGGGAAGAAATCTGGATCTAATTATTAAGGAAGTCAGAAATAGGTTCACAGGGCTTCCCCACCACCACCTACAACAATTTATTTCCTAGACAGAACTACATTACATACATCTGCTTAAGAGAAAAAGAAAAGAACATACGACTTGTGAGCTTACCAACTGAGCCTCCAGCAGAGAGCTGACAAAACTCAAACAACCCATCAAACACAGGGCAGTCTTCCCCAACATTAACTTGAAAAGAATACAGAAGAGTTAGTAAGACAAAACCACAAATAAATGGCAAAGCTTATACTGCCACTCTGATTTAAAAAGCTAACCAGATGTCCTGGTTTCGGCTGGGATAGTGTTAATTTTCTGGTACAGTGCTGTGTTTTGGATTTAGCATGAGAATAATGTGGATAACACACCGATGTTTCAGTTGTTGCTGAGCAGTGCTTACACTAGTCAAGGACTTTTCAGCTTCCCATGCCCTGCCGGCGAGAAGCTGGGAGGGGGCACAGCCAGGACAGCTGACCCAAACCGGCCAAAGGGATATTCCATACCATACGACGTCATGCTCAGTATGTAAACCAGGGGGAGTTGGCCGGGGGGGCGGCGACTGCTGCTCGGGAACTGGCTGGGCATCGGTCAGCAGGTGGTGAGCAACTGCATCGTGCATCGCTTATTTTGTATATTCTTTTATCATTATTATTTACTCTTTTTTTTTTTCCCCCCTGATTCTCTCCCCCATCCCACTGGGGCAGGGGGGGAGTGAGCGAACGGCTGTGTGGTGTTCAGCGGCCTGCCGGGTTAAACCACAACACCAGATAAGCGATCAAACGTTTTAAACAACAAAATACCACACACAAATAATAAAACATTAACATAATCAACCTGAGGATTGCCTGATGAGGCAAAAAGGTTGCTGCTGTAGGGAAGATGCTCCTGACTTGTAAGAAAACAGGAAAGCAGGTCCCAGGAGCTTTGGCGAGAATGGCACGCCATCTACCAGGGTGCGCTACGAGGGATCCAGAAACCAGTCAATCACGTCGGAAAATGAGTGGGCGGAGAAGAGATGCTATCAATAAGAGCTGTGTAATACCGATACACGTCCTCAGCAGCAACTCAAGCAGTGCTCATTGAGGCGGCACAGTTACAGTATTCTGCTCTGCTCCGGCAGCACGTGCTGGTCACCAGGGGCAGATGCAGGCTGTTGCAAAATGGGGGCCCAGCACCGCTCCCCCACATGGACCATGCTGCAGATCTGCTGCCCGGGAACCATGCCTGCCTGAGTATTCTGCTCTGCTCCAGCAGCACATGCTGGTCACCAGGGGCAGATGCAGGCTGTGCAAAATGGGGGCCCAGCACCCCTCGCTACCCCACATGGACCATGCTGCAGATCTGCTGCCCGGGAACCATGCCTTCTTGGGGGGAATAGTGCTGTTTCTGACTACAGAGCTGGCATTGAGCTCCGTTACACAACCCCACAGCAAGTGGAAAAGGTTTTTGCTCCTGTTTCCTGCTGTATTGCTGATGAGGAGTCGAGAAAGCAAACGGTGCCAGCGCTGCAGGAGAAAGTGGGGAGATGGTAGATAATGGCGTGTACTGGACGAGAAGTTTACATCCACATCTGTTCTGTTACACCTCAAAGACTCCTTTTACTTCACATTGGACAGTCGGTTTTTAAGTTCTCAGCCGTACTGTAGTTTTGGCCTGGATAAATTTCTACTGTAAACAGTTTCATGATTAAAAATAAAAACAGTAACAACAGACATATTGAATCTAGATTTTGCAAGATTTGCTTTTACAAACAAACAAAAAAAATCTGTATTTTTGTAACAACATCTGTAGAATGTTTACTTCTGTGCTTAACGAGAAAGGCACAAACAGCACAGTTCTTGCAGCGTTAGAAACTCATCAGTGCGTAGTCTCCACAAAGGCTGTGTGATAAGGGAGTTTGAATGGTCCCAGTTCGGGACAGGGATCTCTGAAAAGGACAATACCCATCAGGAGACCCAGAAGGAAGCAATTGTTCCCGCTTTCCAATTGTTTCAGCAGGGCACGGCAACTGGCAGAGTTTGAATAATTAACTCAAAGAGGTGGTTGGAAGCTTTCCCTGTTAAGTGAGGCGAATTTAAGTCATCAATTTCTGCATGCATCCCATTACAACAAATTAAACTTCTTGCCCTTTGGGTTACAGAGTAGTCCTCCCAGGTCCTCAGGCAGGCAACACAGCATTAGCAGAATGAAATTAGAGACTGTTCGTTACCTTTACTGCCCCTCAGAACTTCGTGGGCAGCACTGACAGTATTTGAGGGCATCCCTCTGCTACACCTGGCAAAGACAGGAGCTGCTGTGTAAACAGAAGCCAACGGGCTTTTTCTCACCAGGAGACTCAAAGCAGCCAGGACTACTAAAGAGGGATATTGATAACAGGAGTCAGCCACTTGACTATAGGCATAAAGCTCTGGTGGAAGATGAGAGGCACAGATGCTCCCTCTTCCTTGCAATGGGTGGGTGAGAAGCTTCGTATCTGGGAGAGCGCAACCAGAGAGAGCCCAGCATTAAAGGTGGAAACATTCTTATGGAAATCATAGCAGCTATCCTTCCCTCAAAGGGAAAGCTGAAGCACCAAGCAGGCTACAGAGACCTGCCACTGCACTTGGGAGCGGTGACCTTGTCTCCTATATCCCTAATCTCTGTTCTGAGCCTCCTGTGCTAGTTCTCTAGCTACACAGAGGCCACTGTTTTGCAGGTCTTGTTGAAGAAAAGCTCTGTCCTCCGCATGTTTAAGATTAATTTTCATATTTTGCCTCCTTCCGGTAAAAATAGTTCTGTGGAAGTACAGTACAGAAAATGTTGACTACCAGGGACAGCAGAGTGGGTGTTTATGAGCCGTATCTGCTTCAGGGGTAAACAGTTCAGTTTGTGTAAATATGTACTTTGGTGTATGTAATTTGGTATATTAAGGCATATAATTTACTGTAGGAAGTCTTTCAATGTATATTACTCATGAACAATATTACCCATTCCTCTTACGTGCTTGTGCTTGTCTACCTGTCCCCTTCAGCTCGTATCAGATTTCCAAGTGCCTCTACTTCAGACTCGAGACCCGTATTTCCTCTAAATTGGAGATTACACTTACTCCACATAAATGAACCCCGTGGGCTAACAACTTTTTTCTGCTCTTGAGGATTGCAGTGTGCAAAACCAAAATACCGTTTAAATGAACCTTGAGCCTTCCCCAGTATTTCTCTATACTTGCTAGAAACCTAGTTTGCTGCAGCCATTGCCAAAGAACGTCAGCTCTGAGTTGCAGAGAGACCAAAAAAAGGTTTCTGTAACATTAAAGTCGCCATTAAAGAGCCCTTCCATGGACTGGAGAGGTTAGAACAAGAGATTAGCTCACAAAATAAACCATTCTAACACAAAGTGGACAGGTATCATTGTGCATCTCAATCCTTTCCCACTCCCAAACTGCCATTGTCCTGAAAATCCTTCAGAGTTACTGCAGATTTTGGACACAATTGATGAGCTGGGATTTTTTTGTTTGTTTTAAATTATACAACCCTTTCCCACCTCAATACCTCTGGTTAAAGATAAGCAATAACACAAAACACATGCAGCTCATAAATGGAGTAGTTCAGTCATCTCTGAGCCAGGAAAGTAATTTAGAAGAGTTTCCATCAAAACACAAGACTAAAAAAAGACAGCCAGGTCAAAGGGGTTTCCTCAGCTCTTTGGGCGTATTGGCTTGAGAGAGGGACCCATTTTTAAAATGCTTGATTTGCCAGAAAAATCAAAAACAAAGTCAAGAGAAAGGCAATTTCCCGTGGTTCTTCCTACTCTTTTTATCACAAACCTCTAAAGCTGGCCCAGGATTCCCAGAACCACAAATTTTAACACTGACAGGAACTACAGCACTACCCGCATGGCTTACATCTTTGCATCTGCTTGCTGTACTCAGACATGTTATCTGGGCGAATAGATCTCAGAAATTTTATGTAGTCATCACTGTGGTACTTGGTCATTTCTTCTGCATTTGCCTTGTGAGGGCGCTGCAAGGACAAAAAAAGAGCAAGGCTTGTTTTGAAACACATCTCCCTCCCTAATTCCCATTTTCAATCTCAGATTTACTCCCAGGAACAGCAAAAAACTCAAAACAGCAGCATTAAACAAGAGAAACTTATTTTCAAAGGCAAGAATGCCATTACCGGAGACTGAAATGTATTACATATCTAGACAAAGAAAATATTTAAGTTACAGGGAGAAAAGCAATTTTCCAGTCTCCAAAGCTTATCTGAAGCAAAGAACATCTCACTACAAGCAATCAGAAGAAAGCAGACATACATCAGCACAACTGTTTATTTTTTTTTTCCCCCTTTCCTCTTTGGCTCGTCAACAGAGAACTTGCGAGTCTGAAGCATCAAAATTAAAACCTGACACATAAACTAAGATCTTTCATATATATTTCTTTTCATGACCAGCCCTACACTTACATATATCTCCATCTTCCTGTAGAGGCCATAGTTCAGCAGTAGGTTGTGGGTCATCCGGATCCTGTGGGGTTTCATAGGATGTCCTTGGCCATAATAATAGTTTCCAACATCACCTGGGAGCAGAAAGGATTTTGTTACAGCAGGGAAAACTATAAATTCCTTCAAAGAGAATCACAGCTGAGCCACAAGAGCCATCAGGTCATCTGTCATTTTATCTGTCCTTCAGCAGTGCATCTGTTCACAGGGGATAGGATCTCCCGTCTTGCTTGCACAGGTATCTCCACGGACTCAGAAAAGTTTACCCTAGACTCAAATAAGACAGACATTTGGAAATTAGGGTATGGCCAGACAAGGAATTTTTTAATGCCAGTTCTGGGGAAGGCAATCCAGGTAGAATCCGAGCAACTAACATCACACTGCACAAGTTAAGAGGAGGGAGCTCCAGCTTTCTTGGGCAGGAGGAGCTTTCGGCACCACATTTGCCTGCCCTCACTCAGCAAATGGCAGCTCTCCAGTGTCCTCTCCAGGCGGTTCAGGTCCACTGTGATATCTCACATTTACAGAGCTCGTGGGTTTCACTGAGCAGAAACCCGCACGCCAAGAGGCATGCAAGTTTAATCCCGGCTCAGACAATGACTCATCAGATGGAGCACGTAGCCTCTTTGCCTCAGTTTCTTACTGTTTACCTAACAGAAACAAGATACAAAGCAGCTAATTCTGTCAATAAGCAAACACCAGCGCAGCTGTAGTTTTACAGCTTCTCAGTCATTTTCACCCTTTACTACTGCTTGGAACCCTTCAGAAGAATCCCAGGCCCTACCAACCGCACACCCATGCGGATGCACCTGACGAGCTGTCCTATGGGCACCAGCGTTAATTAAGTTAGCTTCCTGCAAATATATCCCACGGGTCATCTCCCCATGTGGATTTTCTCCTACCTAGCAAAAGCCGAGCTCATGCTGCACTCTCCCACAGCAGGCACCGCTGACTGGTTTTTTCCCCCACCTCTCCCAGGGTACTTATTTTCATGAAACTTACAGAAATTTAACTGTCAGATTTCTGCCTCCTGCCTGATTTGGCTGTGAGAGGCACAGACTCAAAAGTTGCCAAGAGCAGGAAACGTGCAGCCAGCCACATGCAGCAGCAATATCGCACAAGCCTCATTTTCTTGGGAAACCAGACTAAGTTATTCATGTAGCTGTACAACTCCCGATCAGTTTAGGAAGCAGGAGACCCAATCCGGTCTGGCTGGTGACTCAGCTGGGAGTATTAATATTTCATCACCAATCTTTACATTCGGGAGAAACTGCTACTTCCTCGCAGCACGCAGCTCTAGTTCTTCCTCCTGTGGACATGGCCCTATTTTCAGTCAAAGTAGATGCAAACGGTGCAAATCCCACACCCAAACAACTCTGCCGCTGGAGTTTACCCGTCCGTGGCGTGACGGTGAAACAGGGTGTTCTTTGCACGAAGGTATTTTACTGGGGCAACTATCCCTACAGTAAAATCAGGTTAAATCAAGCTTTGGGGAACTCAATAAGAGATGCTCAAGACACTATCTAGAAAAAACAAGCACAAAACTACATGAAGCTTTGAAAAATCATCATCATCACCACCACCACCTCGGGCTGTCAGCGAAATGCCCTGGGCAAACCCTGACTTCCAGAGCCTGTTCGTGTTCACTCTGCTAAACGCATCCCACCACGAGTCCTACAGAGCAGCAGACGAGCTTGTCTGCGCATGGACGTCAGTGCAGATTAAGAGTGTGTGAACTTAACAGATACCTCTTCCTGTCTGCTAGGGTTAAGCAAGTCCCTGCAAGGGGAGCTAATAAAGGAGAAGTTACTGTTCAAGTTCAAACCCTCGCACGCACCCTCAGCACCCCTCAGGATTTCCATGAAGGACCCTCACGATACCCAATTACCTTTTCCCCATCCTCTCCATCCCACCTAGACCCTTCCCTGCAGCTCAGGTTCCTTCTCCAGCACAGGATGCCCTCCCGCCATCTGAAATTTACGGCTCAAGGAAGAGACCCGCACGCCATCCAAAACAGCGCCCAGGGACCTCCCTTTGGGGAATTACCACACCAGATTGCACTGCTCTAACCTCCCTGCATGGAAAATAAAAGACCCTAACAAACTGGCCTCCCACAACTGCAAATTATGCCTTCCCCGACAATAAAAGCACACTTTCACCCTAGGACACGCTGTGGATGTTTGCCAGCCGCTCGTAAAAGAGTGGGGGAAAGAAGGCACTAAAACCTCACCACAGAGTAAATTAGTGAGGGCAGCTATAGACAGGAGTGTATAACGCTAACTTCATGTAGTTACCGTGCAATAAAGACTACAAGGATAGCATCTCTGCTTAGCATTTTCAAACAAAATGACTGATTATTTCATATTTAAGACATCACCTTGTGCCTTTAAAGATTATAGCTTGTTCAAAAACTGACAAGCTTCTTTGTGAACATGTTATATACCAAGGACAGGGATGAGTTTGGACATAGAGACCATTTTTTCCAACATCCAGGTCGCGCGCGCACGTATGGCATTCTGGCACTTCCTGCAAGCACTCTTTAAGTTTAAACTAGGCATTTTAGGGCCCAGGGCTCCAGCATCCCCTTGTATATTTTGATATGACAGGCACAGAGATCGGTTGTGTGGTAAAATTGGGCTCAGTTTCGCTGCACCCAGAGCTCTAATCCAGACTCTTCCTCGCCCTGCCCTCCTGAAAACACCGTCTGAGTCAGAGACCCCGCAGGACTGTCATTACAAGTTGCAAACCTACTGCTTAGATTTACTTTTCTAGAGAAATAAAAGCCCTCACTCTATGCCTGACACATACAGCAGTTTAAAAGAGCCCGCTTTACTGCTTGAACACTGAGCACATCCACTTACCAGGAAAAAGTAGCAAGAAAAAGTTTTTATTTGATTTCACAGACTAAAACCCACGATGAAATAGAGAACTGCACAAAACCTTTCACAAAGAGTGATCACAGGCTATTAAAAATGAGCTCGCCCATCACCGAGGCACCAAGTCACCCCACCAAAGGGGAGGCGGTTGTGAAGCGCAGAGGCAACGCGACTGTGACTTCTCCCACAGACTATGGGGTAGAAGCGGGGAAGCCACACAAGATACCCAGCTTAGGATTTGGCCAGCTCTAACACCCCGTTACTTCCCTACCCCAGTGGGATGATTATATAGCCCCAAAGCAGTGCTTCCCCAGCCTCGTAACAGAGAAAAAAAAAAAAGCCAGTCTACAATCCAGCCAAGTTCACAGCCAGAACTAAACAATGCTCCTAGACACAGGAACTCCCTAAAAACAACCACGCAGTCGGTCTGGCTCCCAAAACCTTCAGGTTTCTCCCTTGCTTGACAGCAACGCCGCTGACCCAAACGGGAACTTCAGGAGTGTTTCTTCCTCTTAATGGCTCAAGGAGGCTTCATCACCCCGCCCTGTCCCCCAGCATCCCCCCCGAGCGCTCCCCATCCTCCCAAAAACCTTCAGCATCTCAGCACGGCTCCCAAAGCCTCTCGCGGCCTCATGCCCCTCTCCGCATCCTGGCCCCTTCCCAGCCTTTCCCCACC
>NW_008795919.1:2982750-2984080 GCF_000699145.1 Aptenodytes forsteri
CGGAGCGGGGTGAGGGGGCTGGCGTGGCCCCTGGGCAGCCCCCGTGTGGGGTCTGGGGCTGGATTTGCACCCGGGTGAGCGCAGGGACAGCACGGTGGGCGCCCGCCCGGCCCCACCAGAGGCCCTCCACTCTTTCAGAGTCACTTGTCGGCTTTGGCCATCCATCGTCTTCTGGGGGTGGTGGGGGGGGTGAAATCCGCTGCTCCAAAGATCTGAAGCGTTTCAAACCTTTACTGCCGAGGTCCAGGCAGTGCTCGCCACTGCCCCGGGGCGACGTGTATGGAGTCTGTGGGGACCTGGTACCAGGGGGAGCGCCCCCGGACACCCCAACGCGAGGGTGCCCCAGCCGCTGCTGGGGTCCCTCACGGCTGCTGCTGGTACTGGCCCTCGGTGGCGGTGAAGAAGTCCTCCAGCACGCTCTTCATGTACTCGAAGGTGGGACGTTCCTCGGGCCTCTCCTTCCAGCACTGCATCATCAGTTCGTACAGCTCCTGCGGGCAGTTGTCCGGCTGCGGCATGCGGTAACCGCGCTCCAGGTTCTGTATCACCTCGGGGTTGGTCATCCCTGCGAGGACAACGCGCGCGGCACTGAATTTGGGTCACCCCCACGTCGCAGGTAGCACCCTACGTTTGCAAAGCCCACGGGGAAGCTTCCTGCCCCCTCTGCTGCCTCTCAAACCCACACCCCCCCCTCCCCGGTGGCTTTTGGGCCGTGGCTGGCCACGTGCATCGGGAAGCGGTCGAAACCACCGCGGGCTGGCAGGGAAGGGAGCCAGATGGGGCGGCTCGGGGCGTGCGTGCGTGCGTGCGGGAGTGCATGCACGCACTCGTGGGTGTGCGCTTGCATGCGTGCGTGTGTGCGAGCCCTTCTGCCGCGCAGCTGCCGGGAAATCCTGACCTGGATACGGGATCCGGCCGTAGGTGACGATCTCCGTGAGCAGGATGCCGAAAGACCAGACATCGGACTTGATGGTGAACGTTCCGTAATTAATAGCCTCCGGCGCCGTCCACTTAATGGGGAATTTAGCTCCTGAAAAACAGCAGGAGGGGAGAAAATAAAACGTTACGGCTGAGCTGGAAACATCCCTCTCTGTCTAACCTGATGTGAGGACCCCGAGGCAGCCTCTGGCCCTGCTGTACGCCTGGGGACGAGCTGGGTTTGGTGACAGCCAGCACCCCCCCCCCCCCAGCAGCCCCACCTGCTTGGCTGGCTACAGAGCCCCCAGCACCGGCCAGCACGTCTGTTCCTGCAGTAGCCACCAGATAGGGCTGTCACCCCACCAAAACCAGGGTCGGGTGGGCATGTGGGATTCCGCAGCCCCCCTCCAGC
>NW_008795919.1:2984093-2987138 GCF_000699145.1 Aptenodytes forsteri
ACAGAGCCCCCCGGCCCCAGCCAGCACGTCTGTTCCTGCAGTAGCCACCAGGATTGGGCGGCACCCCACCAAAAGCAGGGTCGGGTGGGCATGTGGGATTCCGCAGCCCCCCTCGGGGGGGGGGGGAGAAGGAAGAAGGAGATTTTGCAGCACAGGGCGTCGGACACGAGGATGTTGGCAGCCCGCAGGTCGCGGTGGATGTAGTTCTTGGCCTCGATGAAGGCCATGCCTTCGGCGATCTGCGGTTTGGAGGAATTGCCATCGATAGCTGCCAGCCCGAGCGGGGCAGCCCCGGCTCCAGCCCCGGCAGAGCCCTGCCCGCCGGCAGCCCCGCGGCTCTGTCCCCCCTTCACCTGCGCGGCCATGTCCAGCAGTTTGTTGATGCTGAGCTTGACTCCTTCCGAGGTCTTGAGGAAGTCCACGAGGCTGCCTGCAGCGAAGGCAGCAGGTCTCAGCGGCAGGCGTGCGCGCTGCCTCCCCTCCCCGCGGTGCCCGTTGGGGCTGGGTGTTGCGGCAGTGGGTTCACTGGGGCGCCGTCCCCCGGTGCAACACCGAAGGCTGAGCTAGCCAGAGCGAAAAAAAGGTGTGGCGGCAGTGGGTTCACCGGGGCGCCGTCCCCCGGTGCAACACCAAAGGTGGGGCAAGGCAGCTCGCAGCCCCCGGAAAGGCAGGCAGGAGTGGATGGGCAGGAGACCACCCTTGCCTGCAATGTCCTTTTCCCCCCCTGCCAGGGCTGACCCCCGAGCTCCCGGCCGGTGGGAGAGCCGTGATGCAAAGGCAGAGTGCGGGGAGGCGAAGGGTGCTGAAAGCAGCTCAATAAACGAAAGCCAGCACCGACCGCTGGATGGGAACAGCCGAGAGCCGAAGGGACCACGGCTCTTCACGGCCCCCAGCCACCCCCACCCGTGGCGGGCAGCGCCCGGGTGCCCTCACCCTTCTCCATGTACTCCGTGATGATGTAGATGGGCTCCTTCGTCACCACGGCGTAGAGCCGCACCAGCCGGGGGTGCTGCAGGTTCTTCATGAGGTTGGCCTCCGCCAGGAAGGCGCTGGGTGACATGCTGCCCTGCTTCAGGTTTTTGATGGCCACCTTGGTGTGGCCATTGTAGAAGCCTGCGGAGAGGTGGGGCAGAGCGTGACGAGGCAGAGGGACCCCGTGGCCGGTCATGGCCGGGGGACGCGTGGCAATAGCGGTGCCGGTGGAGGAGGCAAACGTGGGGACTACTCTGTGGATGTAGAGCATCCCAACCCGAGACTGCACAAGCAAGAGATGTCAGAGATTGCAAAGGTTGGCTGAAGACCCAAGCCCAGAGGCAGCGAAGGCTGGTGAGGGACGCCCCCGACCCGGAGGACAGTTGCAGCAGGGCCGGAGGACTTTCGGGGATGATCACAGCTCTGTGCTGGCCACCTCCTGGGCAAAAATCTGTAACCACATTTTAACCCACCAGGCAGATACTTTCACCTGTGGCTTTCAGCCACCAGGAGGAAAGGAAGCTGTTGGTTGCTGGGCTTTGAACAGGAGGGGCAGCCGGGGGAGCTGGGCAGCGATGCTGAAGCCCGGCTCCTGCTGGGTACCCGGAGGGGACTTTGGGGGACGGCCAGCACCCGCGGGAGCGAAGGCAGGGACCCCGCTCCGGGGCTGCGGGGCAGGATGGAGGGGAGCGGGGCAGCCCCAGTGCCTTCCCCACCGCGGCACCCGGGGAGCGGGAGGTGCTTTTGTGGCTGGGTCGCAGCACGCTCGAGGCCCCGCGCTGCCTCCAAGCCCCCAGCTGCTCCCAGCGTCGTAGCGACGGCCACAACAAGGGCCGTTTCCCGTGCGGGGCCACGCACGGTCCTCGCCGGGCCCCACGCCAAAGCCGGCAGCTGCTCTCACAGTGAGCAGAGCCCAGCTCGACGAGGACACGGTGCAGCCCCCACGCACGCACGCCTGCACCAGTGCGCCCGTCCTGGCAGCGGGTGCCTGCTCGGGTAGTGGTGCGGGGGTCCGGGTGGCCAGGGATGGGAGAGGGAGGAAGCTTGGGCTGCTCTGGGTAAACCAGAGCTGCCCCTGGGCTGCTCTAGCTGCTGGTTTTCTTCCTTCTTCCAGGGCCCTTGTAAAAAGCCGAGGTCCCACCCTTGGGGCTGTGGTGGCTGCTCCATGTGAGACCCCGGCCGGACCCCTCCCTGGCCCGAGGGTGCCGTGGGGCCCAGCAGACGCTGCCCACACTGGTGCCCTCATCCGGGAGGAAGCACCCCGGTTTCACCCTGACTCACCCATCCAGACTTCTCCAAACTGCCCCGCTCCCAGCTTCTCCACCAGCTTCAGCGACTCCCGCGGCACCTCCCACTCGTCCTGCCACCACGGCTTCTGCGGCTCCTGGGTCCGGCAGGGCTTGCCGAGACGGGTGCACAGCCCGTCGGAGCTGCCTGCGACGCAGGGGCAGGCAGAGCCAGCGTCAATGCAGGCAGAGGGCACGGGTCGCCCAGCACAAGCTAATGCCTTTGCTGGGGCGCAGGTAGCAGCGTGTTCTGCTCGTCCCATCCCGTCCCGTCCCATCCCCAACCCATTCCATCCCCATCCCCATCCCGTGCCCTGCCTGCAGGCAGGACCAGCCCCTGGACCACTTGTTCCCCCCAGCCCCTTGGACAGGGCGTACGTGTGTAATACTCCACCAGCTCGTGCAAGCTGCTGAAGGTGACGCGGGGGGAGATGTAGTACCCCCCGTTGTCCATGTTGCGGATCTTGTAGTGCTTCACCGTCTCACCCTGGTTCTGGTCGAAGTCCCTCACCGACAGTGAGTAGGAGCCTGAGGAGACGGGGGACCATGTGGGTGTGGGACCCCAACGCTCCTCCTGTGCTTCCCAGCACCTTTCCCAGTGTCCGCAGCAGGAGATGCCGGCAGGACCCACGGGACGGTACCTTTGGAGGTCTCGCTCTCCCGGATGAGGAAGGAGCCGTGCGTGTTGCCCGACGCCAGGAGCTGCCGCTCCGCATCCTTGCGGCCGATGTTTTTGAAGAACCACCTGGGGACACGGGGCAGGGTGATGGCTGGGGGGGGGGGGGGC
>NW_008795919.1:2987173-2994327 GCF_000699145.1 Aptenodytes forsteri
GCTCCTGCCGGGGCACGGCTCCTACTCAACCCCTACTCACGGCTCGGGCTCCAGGCTGCTCTCCATGGCCACGAAGTTGTAGGGGATCAAACCCTCCTGGCCAGTGGTGAGCGACTGTGCCTTCCACCACTCCCCGCTCCTGCAAGGACACAGCAAGGTGAGACCCGCCCCGGCTGCCAGGACCCCGCACGGATCCCCCCGGCAGCACCGGCATGCCATCCGAGGACCCGCGGGGTCACACCGGCGCGGGTCCTGGGACGCCGTCGGCGCTCACTCACTCTTCCAGGATGCGGAGCTTCTCACCCTTCCGCATCCCCAGGTCCCCGTCGTGCTTGGGCTCGTAGTTGTACAGGGCCACCACCAGCTTATCTGGGAGGAGAAGCGGAGGGGCAGGGTGGCAGCGGCCAAGTGGGGGAGTGTCCACAGCCGCCCCCCACTGCGGCCGAACCTTACCTTGCAGGGGGGAGCACGGCGGAGACGTGGCCTCGTAGGACACCAAGGGGTCTTGCACCTCAGAGCCATTGCGGATCAGCCTCTGCGAGGGGACGAGGAGCCCCGTGAGCCCTCGCCTTCCTGGGATTTGGCCATTCCACGGCCATCTCCGGAGGCGTTCAGCCACTGGGACCGGGGACGGGGGGTCCGCTCGCCCCCTCCTCACCTGGCGCTTGCTGTCGGGCTCGATGGGGTAATTGCAGTGCTCACAAATGTCGATGTTCTCGATCCAGTCCTCGTCGTAGTCCGAGCTGCAGCAGCAGCCCATGGTGGCTGCAGGGGGGCGAGACGCGGTGAGGGAAGCCTTCGCACCCCCGGCCCCAGCCTGGCCTCTCCTCCCACTCCAGCGCATCCCCATCCCCACGTCCATCCGTCTGGCTGCCCACATCGCGTGGCCCGAGGTTTGGCTGGACCAGGCACCTCCCCGGCCCTAAAAGCAGGCCCTGGGGTCAGAGGCGGATGCGAGCGCTCGCCCACGCTGCATCGCCTCCGATTTCCTTCTCCCCCGGGGCTCTTGTTAGCCTCCCCCGGCGCATTCAGCCCCGTTGCTGTGCTCCTGTTTCTCCTGCATCAGGGATGTCCTTTAAACCCCCATCCCTACTCGGGGGCCCCTCATCCTCGGCAGCTCACCCTGAAACATCAAGAATCCCCCAACTTCAAGCATCAGCCCCGGCCAAGGTGACACCAAGCCGGCGCGGGGCTGCGCCCCAGGGTTCCCGGCACCATGGCGTGGGCACCGGGGCAGCCTGGCAGCGATGCCACGAGCATCGCGTGGGCTCTGCAAATTACCCAGGCAGCTCTCACCTTCCTGCAAAAGCCAAGCGTGGCACGGAGCCGGGAGCCCTGGCAGTGCATCACGCGGAAACAGTGGCCCACGGCCCTGGAAAAAGCTCTTCTGCAGAATCCCCCACGCCTACACCACCAGGATTTATCTCCACCGAGACCTGGCCCCCAAATCCTCTTTCCAGGCTCTGCCCAGCAGCTTTGGGGGCTCTTTGGGGGCCCCGGTGTGGTTTCCGCAGGCATCGGGTGCCAACGGCACGGCTGGGAGCCCCACGCTGCCGAGAGCCAGCCCAGGTGTCTCTGCCCCGGCACCCAAAATCAGCAGCCGCTTTTGCAAACGCCGAGTGGGAGCTCTTATCTGGCAGCGAGGTGGTGCAGCTGCAAGGGTCCCCGTTGTGCCCCGCAGCGAGCCGTGTCCCCGGCGGGCCAGCTGAGCCCCAGGAGCTGCTGGCCACCGACACTGCCATCACCGTTTTCTCCGTGGTTTCCTCCCCGGGAGCCATTGCACCGCTGTGTTTTCACAAGCACAATTTCACTGAAATCCGCCTCTCTCCGTGCTGCCGGGGAGAGCACGGCAGCGGGGGCTTCGTTTGAGTGGGTACCCCCACGGACAGATGGGGACACAGGGAAGAGCCTCGCAGGGGGTCCCCAGGGTGCTGCCAGCCCCCAGTGCCACCAGCCCCAGCCATCAGAGCCTGCTGCCAGCCAGAACCCCCCAGCCCGCGTTGCCAGGGCTAGTTTTGCAGACCAGGAGCCCCCTCCCTCGGGGACGGCGCAGCTGTTTTGGCATCCACAGCAGGGACATGGGGGCCGTCCCCACAGTGCTGCCCCGGGATGCCCGGTGCCACGGCGGCCGACGGGAGCAGGCGACAGGCGATTTTGGCAAGGAGAGGGCAGATGAGCAAGCCCTCCCCATGCCGTGCAATGCTGCTTTGGGGACCTAAATGCTAAAAAGCACCCTGGTGCCTTCAGCTTCCAGTGACGCTTATTTGGGAACACACTTTGGCACCCAAAAACGGGCTCAACCACGCCGCGGTGCCCTGGTGCGGGCAGGAGGAGCAGGCAAGACCCCAGCGATGCCCAGGCAGCAGCAAAGCCCATACCCAGCCCTGAGCACAACCCTGGCACCACCGAGGAGAAGCCCCTGCTCCCCCAGACCTGCCCGCAGCCCTTCAAACGCCTTTACCAAAGGTGAGCGGCGCCAGGAGGTGTTTTTTCCTTCCTGCACAAAGCCGGGGTGGGGAGGGAGGTGCTGCTATTGTGCCTTTTATTTTTTTTTTTTTCTTATGAACTCAAGCCACAGCGTAATTTCCACCGAGCAGCCGTTTCACCTGCACGGTGCGAGGGCCACGCCGGTGAAACGGGGCGTTTGAAGTCGGGTTTTGTGACTGCATCTGTGCAACCGAAGTCGCCGTGCGGGCGCGGGTGTGCACGCATGTCCTTGCACGGCCACATATGTGCTGCCCGGCTTTGCTCAGGAGTGTGTCTGCTGTTTGTGACTGCATCTGTGCAACCGAATTTCTCATACGAAGGCTGCCTGGGAGGGATGTGTGGGCGCCCCTGCCCCATGCCTCGCCGTGTCCCCGGGGAGGTGTCTGCGTGCGTGCACGGGTGTGCACGCATGTCCTTGCACGGCCACGTATGTGCCTCTGCCCGGCTTTGCTCAGGAGCGTGTCTGGACCCCCCCGGCTCTTTCCAGAGGAGCTACCCTGTGCTGGCCCTTCCGCACACGCTTCTTCGGCCGGGTCCAATTGGTTTGTTCACAAGTGTGGGCAGGCGTGAGGAGGGCTGAAGGCTGGGCTGACCCCTTGCTCTTCAAGGCTCACCGGGGTGCCCCGGATGTCCCCAGGCCAGCTGTGACCCAGCTGGGCGGTCAGCCCAGCGCTGGCGTAGCCTTGCAGAGGTGCGAAGGACCACGGCCCCAAAGCTGCCATCGCAGCGGGGAGGTGTTTGCACTGAGACGGCACCGAAACCAGGCGTATCTCAGTGTCTGAACCCCCCAAACTGGGCGGTGGACCCCAATGGACCGGCACTAAGCAGCTGCCTGTCCCTAAGCTGCTCTACCCCCACAGCCGGGGAGGGGAGAGCCTGGCGTTGGGGACAAAACTCCCGCTTTGCCCTGGAAATGGGGGCTCGGGGAGAGCCCTGCGAGGGGACCACTGCTCCCACCCTGGGCAGGCTCCCCAGGTGGGCAGAGGGCATCAGGGCAGCGGCTTTCACCCCAACTGGGAGGCCACAGAGGAATGGGGAGCACAGCCCTGCTCCCCCCATCCCTCGCCCGGGCACCAGCGCTCACGTCCCCCTGCAGCGACGAGCCCGAACCCTCATTTTCATCCCCCCGAGGGGCAACCTCAGAGAGTGCAACAGGACCCCGCAGCTTCCACAGGCACCCGGGTGGTCCCCGGCTCCCGTCCAGAGGGTGCAAACCCTCTCGCCCCCAGGTCCCCCTTACCTGTTGGCAGCGAGGTGAGGACCAGCCACTCTCAGACTCCCATGGCCCGGCAGCAAGAGCGAAGGCGCCGTCCCCGCTCACATCCTCTCCATCCCCGGCAGGAGCGCGGCGACCCTCTGGGGAGCGGAGTTGAGCCCCCCGCCCG
The DNA here is from genome assembly GCF_000699145.1 of Aptenodytes forsteri. Taxonomy (NCBI): domain Eukaryota; kingdom Metazoa; phylum Chordata; class Aves; order Sphenisciformes; family Spheniscidae; genus Aptenodytes; species Aptenodytes forsteri. The sequence continues at coordinate 2,991,046 of NW_008795919.1, forward strand.
CGGGCGCACGCCCCCCCCCCCCGCCACTCGCTCTGGCTCGCTGCCTGGCCTGGTTTCCTGCCTCATGAGCAAACTCTAGAGAAGCTGGTTCGCAGCTCGCGCACAACCGCAAGAGCTAGTGACAAACCCCGATGGCTTCCTGCCATCCCCGGCACAGAGGGTCCCTGCTCTGGGTGCCCCCAGCCACCAATCCCCAGGGACCGGGTGGACAAGGGGATTCGGAGCCCCTCAGCCGTCGGGGGAGCAAGGTCCCACGTGCTGGGAGATGTGTTGCGAGGGGCCAGCGATGGGCAGGGGTTTGTCACCCGCTGCCCGGGCGGTCCCGGCTAGCTGACCCCCCTGGTCCCCTGCACTGTCCCCTCTCCGGTGCTCAGCGTGGGCAGGCTGGCGGTGCCGTGCACCAGCCGCCCCTGACCCCAGCGGACCCTATGCAGGTTGCGGGACTCACCCTGCATCCCACAGCCCCTGCTTTGGCCGTCACCATCGGGTCACCCCAGACCCTGGTGCCCCGAGAGCCGCGGTGACAGTGGCTGAAGCCAAGGGGACACATGCCCCGGCCAGGCTGCCAGCCCCGTGTTTTTGGAGACAGCTCAGAGCAGAGCAACCACAACGCTATTGTCTTGGCTTTTGTGATCAAACATGAAGCCGCAGGTACCTGACGGCTGCTCTGCGGAGGCACGGGCAGGAAGCCCAGCTGCGCCGGGGGGGGGCTGCAGCAGCTGTGGGGGCACCGCAGCGGTAGCACCAGACGCAGCATCCACCCTGGCAGGGACATTTCCCAGGGGCAGCCACGCAGCCCCGTTCCCATCGTGCTTGCCAATGCCCCGGGTGCCCCGGGCAAGGGGTGGCGGGGGGGGCGCTGCCAGACCCTGGGGTGTGTCACAGCCTCGGGGTGCACATCGGGTTCTCCCTGTGTCCTGCTGCTACCCTGGGAAGGAGAAGCAGCCCCTGAAGTTATCCCTGGGTCATCCCACAGCTTCCCTGGGTCACCCCACATCTTCCCCGGCACTGCTTGCAAAAAGCATTCTGTGAAAGTCACATCCCCCAGCGGCAACTTCTTTTGTAAAGGGTTTGGTGTTAATGGAGGAAGGGAAAAAAGCTAAAAACCAAACCCCTCCGGTGAGGGCAGCGTTGCCAGCCCTGACTGGCACTACCCCCGGGGTCCCTCCTGCTCCCGGCGCAGCGCTGCAGGGGGTCGGGAGATGGGGCAGGATGGTGGCACGGGGGCTGCCAAACCCCGAGCACGGCCCCCGGCACCTCCCGGCCTCAAGCCTCAAAAACAACCCCTTCTATTCGCAGCCGGTTCAGCGACGAGCATTTCCTGCAATGGCACAGCCCGATCACCCACCCGCCCAGGGGCGCCCAGGGAGAGGCTGGCAACGAGGTCCCCGAAGCAGAGACACCGTCTCTGCAGCACGGCATCATCCTGCAGCAGAAACCGGTGAGAAGCCGCTCACCCCGTCAGCCAGAGCCCTGGGGAGCGGCCAGGGAAGGGGTGATGGCAGCGTGGTCCCTCCTGCCATCCCCCGGCCCCCCACAGCAAAGGCCCGGGAGCCACAACTGCAGGCGCAGGCAGGTCCCGGGTGCATGCACAAAAGGCACATCAGCTCTCATCTTCGCCTCCTTTTATTCCTCCTCAAAGGGCTGCTCCCCACATTTTCCACTGTGGTTGACCCCACCATCCTCAGGGACGGGGCACTGGGTGCCCCAAAACACCCTGTGCCCAACGGGGATGGTGGCATTTCCCATGCCCCCCCTGGCATGGCATTGCCCCCTGGGCAGGGCTGGCAGCACCGCGGCTCAGCGCTGCCTGCCCTGAGGGAGCTCAGCCCCGGCAGCAGCTCCGCAAGTCCCCGAGGCATTTTGGGAAGGATCTGCAAGCCCCACCAGGTTGGGATGCACCCATGGGTGCCTGCGAGGCTCCCATCTGGGCTCGGTGCCGAGCACTCCGCGGGGTCCCGCCACGTTCAGCAGAGGGAGAACCGTCGGGAGTTGATGTTCATGCGGGTGACGCCGATGTGCTTGAGCGGCATGGAGAGCAGGAAGGCAGCCTTGGGCGGGATGTTGCAGAGCAGGTCCGAGTCTTCCTCGCAGCCCTCGAGGCCGAAGGTAGCGTCGTCCAGCATCTCCTTGTGCTGGTGGCAGGCCTGCTCCACCTTCAGCTGGTGCAGCTGCGCCCGCAGGCGCATCAGCTGCTGCGCCAGGCGCTGGTCTGCAGCCTGCATCTCCCGCTGCACGGAGAGACGGGCGTCAGGGCCGGAACGGGACCGGCCGCCGGGTCAGCTGCCCATGCAGCGGGGATGCTGGGGCAGCGGGGCTGGGGCTTGGCTGAGGCACAAACCCACCGGGGACCGTTTGCACACGTGGCCCTGGGATCAGCAGAGCCCACGCACACAGTCCCAGGCTCGGCACAGGGTCTGTGCTGGCGTCACAGCCCGGGGTCAGCGCAGATGCCCGTGGGTTTGTACCCACGTGGCTGTTGCCGCCTGCGCCACCCCATGAAAGTCACCACGGCTGTGCCACATCAATGAAGTAAACCGGTCACCACGGCTGTGCCACATCAATGAAGTCCACCGCAGCCGTGCCACCAGGGGAGCAGGCAGGCGGGGGTGACAAGTGCAGACCCTGACAGAGCCGTGAGCCCCAGCGCTGTGCAGGGGACACGGGCAGAGCTGCGGCACCGCAGAGCCACACGCGCCTTGCAAAAATCCACGGACGCCGGCCGTGCTGGGCGAAGGAGCAACGCACTGCGCTGCGGCTGGAGCGCCCTGACTCCGGCACATGCTGCCACTGCTGCATGAGGTCGGGCTGCAAGCGCTCCCTCTGCGCGGAGGACCCCCGTGACCCCATCCCTGCCTTGGGGCTCAGCCCTTGCCCACCCCTCACGCCCCGCATCCCACCGGCAGCTACTCACCAGCTCTGTCCTGACCCACTCCAGAGCCGATTCCACGGTGGCAAAGCCACAGATGCCGCCGTCCTGCTCATCGTCAGGGTGCCCGGAGCCCTGCTCTGCCCTCCGCGCCCCCCCGGGGGTCCGGCTACGCCAGGGCTGCCCCCGTACCCGGGCTTCCCACTCCAGGTAGGAGGGTCTCCGCGTCTGCAGCTTCAGTTTGGCCGTCAGCGCCTTCACGCTGTCCAGGCTCTCCTCCTCCCAGGTGGGCTCCTCTTCACCCAGCTCCTTGAACTTCAGGTGGCCGAAGGGCATGGTGGCAGCCGCCGGAGCCCCCCCGAAACCCTTGGATGACCTCTCCCCTCCTCAAAGCCCCCGTGCAAACGGAGCCT
>NW_008795919.1:2995511-2996273 GCF_000699145.1 Aptenodytes forsteri
CCCTGCGCGCACCTCACAGTCCCCTGTGGGCACCCTGAGGTCCCCACTTGCGCCCTGAGGTCCCCGCCTGCCGCCGAGCCCGAGCAGGTAAGCACAGGGGTGGCCGGGGCAGGCGGTGCTGCCAGCTGCTCACCCTCCTCCTCCTCCTCACCCAGGGCAGCAGGCAGCAGCTTCTGCTCCATCCCCGGGCCCGGGGGGTGGCTGCGGGTGCAAGCAGAGCCCGTGGGAGCCGGGGTCAGGCTGGTGCCAGGGGTCTGGCAGCAGTCGATGCAGCACCGTACAGCCCCAGCGCCACAGGCCCCACTGCAGGCAGGAAAGGACCCAGAGCTGCTCCCTGCAAGGCAGCAGTTGCATTTTCACCAGCCACCAAAAATCCCCCCCCTGCAGCGCAGTCAGCACTGGGCACGGGGTACCCGGCTCGGGGTCTGGGCACTTCCAGGGAGCCCGGAGCCAGCTCAGCCCCCTCTGCCCCGTGCCTCAGTTTCCCCATCTGCAATGACAGCATTGCCGGGGGAGGAAATAAGTCACGCTTATTTTGCAGGGAGGAAGCTCCATATGCTATAGGAGACAATGTAAACACGAAGAGGGGGGGTGAGGCTATAGGGCCCAGCGTGACGCAGAGGGAAGAGGGGGTTTTCAGGCTGGGCCGTGCCGCTGCAGGATTTCCCCTTTCTCCCTCCAGCCCCGCGGCAGCTGCCGGCGGCAGGTCCCTGTGCCCTGCAGAGGCAGGCTACGCCGGGGCTCGGCGGGCGCCCGCACCGC
>NW_008795919.1:2996911-2998720 GCF_000699145.1 Aptenodytes forsteri
CCCGCGCCCCGCGCCCCCCGACATGGAGTTCTCCGAGCTGATCAAGACGGCGACGGTGGAGAGAGTGCTGCTGTCGTGCGCGGGGCTGCCGGCGGTGAAGGGCACCCTGTGCATCACCAGCCACCACCTGCTCCTCTCCTCCTGCCCTGGGGGGGACGCCCAGCCCGGCGCCGTGGAGCTCTGGCTGCTCATCCGCAACGTGGATGCCGTGGAGAAGAGGTGGGTCTCTCCCCGTGGCTGGCCCCACTCTCCCTTCTAGCGGTGCCACCCCTGCCCTAGCTGGAGGAGATTCCCGCTGCTCTCCCGGTGCCCGCGGCAGAGCATGGCCACCCCACGGCGCTGCCTGCCGGGCTTCGTCCCTTCTCTTCCCCGTGGCCCACAGCATTGACCTCCTCTTCTCCTCCGTGCCTCAGAGTGCAGAATTTAGGCTGGTACCAGCCCCCCCGGACTAACGGCTCCCCGCGAGACATCAGGTTTGGCTTTTAACACTCTCTCGGCTCTGCTAACCCGCCCAGCAGTGCCCGGCTTTGTGCTACGGCACACGCCGGGCCCCGGGCAGCGGGCAGGGCAGGGAGACGGTGGAAATCCTGGCTTCAGGCAGGCGTGCCACCAGTGCCGGATGAGAGCCAGCAATTTGGCATCCGCACCAGCACAGCCCTCCCACTTCATCCTGCTCAGCTCTCCCAGGGGGAGAGGGCAGCTCGGCGCTGTCGCGCGTCTGTGTGCACGGACCTACAGCCAGCCCTGACCCTCCTCCTGCCTCCCCCAGGCTCGCCGGCTCCTCCGGCACCATCACGCTCCGGTGCAAAGACCTGAAGGTGCTGCAGCTGGAGATCCCAGGCATGGAGGAGTGTCTTAACATCGCCAGCTCCATCGAGGTGAGCTCCCGGGCAGCCGGAGAGCCTGGCCCGAGCTGCGCTGGGGTGCAAAGGGTTGACAGGAGAAAGCGGCCGCCTGCAGTGTTTGTTCTCGGTCTGTCATTAACGTGGGTAAATACTCAGGTCCCGGCCCGTGTTGGCACAGGGTGCCCACGGGGCTGGTGGTGCCAGCACCTGCCTGCCCAGCCCTCACTTGCAGCTGGGACATGGCCAGGGGCGGGGAACGGGGATGGGGTTTGCAGAGGCTGCCCTGGGGACACGGTGGGGACGTTCCCAGCCATCTCCGTGCTCCCCACCCGTGACCAGCTCCACCTTTGCTCCCGCTCCAGGCCCTCTCCTCGGTGGACTCCGTGATGATGATGTACCCGTTCTTCTACAGACCCCAGAGCCTGAAGCTCGAGGAAGGATGGCACCTTTTCCCCCTCGAGCAGTACTTCCAACAGATCGCCTCGCAGGTGAGCCTGGAGGGGAGAGACCTGGCTGGGCTGGGAATCGGCTCCCCCCACCCACGCCAGGCTGCCCACTGGGGCTCACGCTGCCGGGGCTGCCAGGGAGGCACCCGAGGCAGCCCCCCCCCCCACGTCTTCCTCAGACGAGCCAGTGGCGGCTGAGCGACGTGAACAGGGATTTCACCACCTGCCCCACGTACCCTCCCGCCGTCATCGTGCCGGCGGCGGTGGACGATGACACCTTGCGGAAGGCTGCCCGTTTCCGGCAGGGTGGGCGATTCCCCGTCCTCAGCTATTACCACCCCAAGAATGGCACTGTGAGTCCACCTCCCTGTCCTGCCCCCCGTCCCCTCTCCCGCCACCGCCAGCCCTCGGGCGAAGGCGGCTCGAAGCCCCCCAACCTGTGGGGTTCCCCCGGTGCCCGCCGGCTCTCGCTGCCCACCCTCCATCACCCTGCAGGCGATGCCCCCCAGCCGCCACGC
>NW_008795919.1:2999501-3005784 GCF_000699145.1 Aptenodytes forsteri
CCAGCTCGGCACCCCCAGCTCCCCTTCACCCCTGTTATTCCCCCTCGGGGGGGGTCCCGCAGGCCGGCCATCCCTTCCACCTCCGCTGCGCCCGCTCTGCCTACTCCCACGCCCGGCTGAAGCAGGAGGCCCCGCTTTTCCTCCTCTTCCTCGACTGCGTGTGGCAGCTGAGCCGCCAGTTCCCCTTCTCCCTGGAGTTCGGCGAGCGCCTCCTCCTCACCCTCTTCGACAACGCCTACGCCTCCGCCTACGGCACCTTCCTCTGCAACAACGTGAAAGAAAGGCGAGTGGGGCGGGAGGTGGGGACGGCGCTGTCCCTTAGGAGGAATGCCGCGGTCGCCACTCTGTGCCCTTGGCAGAGCCTGCCGTGGCCAGGGCAGGGGCTGACCCCGCCTTCACGCTGCCGGATAGGGCAGAGCGAAGCCCTCCCGGTCGCAGCTTGGGTCAAACTTGGCCCCGCGACCCCTGGCAGGGACTGAAACACGTCTCGACTCTCCCGTAGGTGCCTGTGTAAAGTGAAGGAGAGCACGCACTCCCTCTGGGCCTGGCTGAACCAGCCTGGGGAGAAGAAGAAGTACCTGAACCCTCTCTACTCGCACAACGCCCTGGTCATCTGGCCCTCCGTCGAGCCCCAGAGCATCCAGCTCTGGCAGGGTAAGCTGGGTCCAGCGCCCTCAAACCCCGTCTTCAGCTCCGAGCGGGGCTGGGTGAGGGAAAGCCGCTCTGCTTTTCCCTCTCTCGACAGGGCTGAAGTAACACACAGCCCCTGCTCTCCTAGGTTTATTCTTCCGATGGATCCGTTCATCCCAGTACCTGGATGAGGCCTGGGCAGAGATCCAGCAGTTAGTAGAGGGCAACGACTCCCCCGTCAAGGAGAGCACAGGGAACAGGCTGAGCCGGTCCCTCTCTGACCCTGCTGCCCGGACGGAGAACGAAAGATGAACGGCAGCGTGGGCAATTCGGTCCCGGCGGGCTGCTGGGCCAAGGTGACACTGCAGCTTTCCACGGGAAGCGCTGCGCAGGACACAGGCCCCGCGGAGCCCGGAGGACAGCTCTGGGAGGGGGGCACAGACTCCCTTTCGCAGCCTCCGGGCTGCGCAGGCTGAGCTTGTTTCAGTAAAGTGCTCTCTCTCGCAGCCCGCGCCTGCTTTTCCCGCTCTTACGAGCCCCCTCGCAAGCGGGGCTCCTTCCCGCTCTCTTCCCCGGCAGGATTTCAGCAGCGCTCGTACCTGGACCGCCGGCGGAGCAGAAGGGCAGGAGGCAGCGGGAGGTCGATGTGCCCAGCAGCATCGGCCTCCGGCAGCTCCCGCCGCGGCGTGCCTGGGTCGCAGCCCCTGCCCGGCTGCCAGGCACGGTCAGCACAGCAAAAACTAAGCGGCAGAACACCCTAAACCCGCAACACCCTCTCCACAAAGGGCACGCTGGCTGCAGTTTAAAAGTGTTGCGTCAATCGCTCCGAGCTGGGAGCCAGGCCGGGAAAAATCTGCCCTTGAACCCAGTTTCGAGGAAGGAAGGAGATACAAACCACCCCTCCAGACAGACAGACACAGGGCGAGAGGGCTGGAAGGATGAGGATTTGCAACACAAGCGTACTAGCGCAGGAAATAACTGTTCCATGAGGAAAGTTGGCTCAGGCTCAGTCCAGCAAATAAACAAAGCACCAGAACTGGGCGCGTGTGTGTCATCTGGAAAACAATGACCGGCTGCTGCACTTCCAGCCTGCTGACACTTCGGGGCCGGACCTGAACCGTAGCTGCAGATCCTCCTCGGGAAAGAGTTAACCTGGGGCGGACAGAGGCCCCAGGAGTAACAGCACTGCTGTCTGCCCACGGGTGGGGAGCAAGACGCTGCCAGCAGAGCCGGGAAAGCAAAGCGCTCAGGTTAATTTTGTTCCAGACTGAAAAAAAAAAAACCCCAAACCCAAAAACCCATGGAGGTGCTTTTCCTTGTGTTTATTTCTATTTATTTCCTGATGATTTTTTTTCTCCCCTGGTGCCTGGTGATGCCCAGCAGGGCAGGAAGCTAGCATCCCCAGGGGCGGGCAGGCAGCCAGCCCGACTCCCTCGTTCCTTGTGTTTATAAAAGATTTCTATTTATTTCCTGATGATTTTTTTTCTCCCCTGGTGTATAAATATGCCCAGCAGGGCAGGAAGCTAGCATCCCCAGGGGCGGGCAGGCAGCCAGCCCGACTCCCTCGCCTTCGCTCTACCTCCCATGAAAGCCAGTCCTGCCCTTTTGAGCTGCTTGGGTTTCTAGTTCCCCACCTTCACACAGCCCCCGGGTTTGCTGCTAACTGCTTCCCGCTGCCTCCCGTGGAGCAGACTAACTTCAGGCCTTACAACAGTTCTGCGCAGGAGCCGACGGATGGGAAGAGGAGAGGGAAGAGGAGAGGAAGTCCTCCTTTAAGCTTCAAATTCAAACTCGAAGTACTGGGGATCGAAGTAATGGATGCGAACGTAGCCGTCCTCACCCCCGCTGCTGTAACTGTACGGGAGGAAAAACAAGATAAAGTCACCGATGTTGTCAGGAGCTCACAGTGTCTAGGTTTATACCAGTACTGGAGTCTGTTCTCACGACCCCCTCTAAAAACTAATAAAGGAGTCGCAGGACAGAAAACAGTATCGGTGACGCAGCCAAAATGTGCGACAGGGCGTAAGTGAAACCCGCCGGGCAGCCTGGGGGGAGGCAGCAGGGCTGGAATAGGAGAACTCGGGAAGGTGCTGGCTCCATTCCCACTGCAGAGCTCCGGTGAGCCCAGCCATATCCTAACCAAAAGGTGGGCTAGGCTTGACTGGGGCACGCTGCAGGACCCACAGAGATCCTCACCTCTTCCCATCGGGGTGAAAAGCAACACTATTTATCGGACCGAAGTGACCCTTCACTCTGCCAAACTCTTCTTCAAAAGCCAGGTGGAAGAACCTGGGAGAAGGAAGAAGATTTAAATTACCACAAGAAGTCAGGAGCCTGGGTAGGGACAGGGGTTTCCTCAAAAAAGCTCTGCAAGTTTAACGACCCCTCCAGCACTGCCAGGAACAAGATGCCCTGGGACGAGCACTCCTGCACCGGCAGGAGTCTGGCAGGAGTCCTCCAGGTGAGGACTCAGCCCTGCCAGAGGAAAAGGACCAACCTCGCCTCAAATTTGCCAATCCTGGTGGAGGTCGTGGTCACGTCCATGGCCTCTTGCCCACCGCCAAGCACGACCTGCAAAGGAGAGAAGCCACGACACTTCAGTGCTGCTTACACCACACGCTCAGGGGCAGCCAGGGGAGGACAGAGCCAAGCCTTGGGGAGGCCTCCGACTAAGGCAGCAGATCCCACGAACTCGTGAGCAGGCCTGACTCCAGCCCCAGAGAAGTTCCCGCCTCCCAGACAGACTCGTTTGAAGATCAGAGGACACAAACCCTTGTTCCCTGCACCAGACCGCAGTAAAGTTCCCCAGACGCATCCTACAGCCGTGTTTTTTAGCTGGACTGGCGACACTCTGCCTTCCAGCTACCTGGGACAACGGAGGAGTCACAGTAAGGCCGTTACGATGAGCGAGCTCATTCTTACATGATCAAAAATGGGGGAGAGTGCGGCAGAGTTCACCGGTCGCTCCGTCCGGAACGTCTTCAAATGCTCAAGTGTCGTGCAATCAAATAGCTAGGAGGCAAAAGGGAGAGAGTTATTCTGCAAGAGGGCTGGCAGCCCAACTAAGTCACACAAATCTGGCTGCTAGTCCTCACCTGGGCAGATGTTAGCTCTGTAGTCACTCATGGGCACCCAAATCCCAAAAAACATGTCCCCAGAATCCCAAAATACCGGCCTAAGGTAGCTCTCACCTCTATCACCCTCCGGAGGTAGCAAACTGCAGCCTTAATTTTTGGCAATGTTGTTTCCGATGCCTGGCTCTTAATTTAACGTGGTGGTGCCTCCCCTTTCTCACTGAACTTTCCCACTGAGCTTTGACTTTACGCTTACTCAAATTCCTGAGGGAACCGCCGCGATAGCCACGGCTCTGAGCAGCGGTCCTGCAAGCAAATACCAACAGTCCACTGCAGTTCCAACGGGAGGCCTCACCTTGGCTGTGTTGTCCTTGGAGGCAGTGATGAACATGGTCATGTCCCTGGAGGTCTGGATATCGTTGATTTGCTTGGTGTGCTCCTTGATGTTTGAAAGCTGCTCCCCTGACTGAAGGGTAAAGAAAGCAGTTTCAGGGTGCTGGCAAGCGAAGCGAGCGTACGCGCAACTTCCCCTTTAAAAACAATTCAGGAGGTGTCGCTGTCAGCAGCAGCGCAGACGTTGGTACATCAGCCTCGCCCAAGGGAGCCGCGTACTTTAGCTATCCTCCCATGAGGCTGCTGGCTTGAGCCAAAAAGCTCATGTTCTGTCCCATCACCACAACAGGAATGCCGCGATATCCTCCCCCCGGCACTGCTGCCCGAGGGAGATGCTGTTCCTTATCAGACTGACCTTGGCGCTGAACTGGTTCAGCTCTCCGTTCTCATGTCCCGCGATGATGAACTCCCCCAGAGGGCCCCACACAGCACTAGTGATTTTAGAGTCGCTGCAGGGGATTTTCATGTAAGGCTCGTTGTTCTCTGCAGGAAGGAAGGAAGGAGACAGACAGACAGACAGACAGACACAGTGGCACCGGCGATCAACGCTTCCCCTTATTCCCTGGTGCAGGCACCGGCCCAGGTTCCTCACCGATCTGGCTGGGGTCCCGGAGGTCAAAGAAGCTCACAAAACACTGATAGCCCATCTGCTTGTCTGTGGAAAACATGATGATGTTTCCTCCGAAGTCGAAGCCACACGTCCTCACCGCTGAGCTGGTCTTCACCAGAGCGAGCTGCTTTCCTGAACACAGAGCAGAAACCGCCAGTCACTTCACCGGGTCCTTCACTGCGAGGTTAATGAAAACGAGCAGCTGAACGGCAGGGTCAGAGGGAGGACGAGAGCATCGGGCGTAGCCGACAAGCAAGTTCGGTGACCTGCAAGCGCTAACCGCACGTTTCGACTGCTTGGGCAGTGCGTAAATTGACTAAATATTCAACAGAAACCAGGCACGCACACACAGACCCTCCCCTCCGGCAGTCTGAGTTAGGATTCAGACTCCTTTCAGAGGGGCGAACAAGCACACGTTACACCGCCACCACGTCCTCCAGGCTTAGCAGGCTTCACGGCAGGACAGAGCTGTGACTCAAAGGCAGCTACGCGGGAAGAGGAGAGTCTCACCCGTTTCACAGTCCCAGAGCCGACAGCTGTTATCCGCAGAGCCGGTGAGCACGTGTCGTGTGTCCCCTAGGTCACCAGTTAGGGAATATCAGCGCGTTCTCAGTCCCAGAAAGCTACTGTCTAAATTCCCAGAGAATATTTATACACAAGATTCAAAAGCCGTATTACACAGAGATTGGACAAGTTCCATTCCAGGACCGGCAACACTCCAGTACAGACAGACACAGAGTCCAAGTGCTCCCGTTACAAAACCCACAACTTTCCGCTTGAAATCTTAAAGAAAAAGGCTCCAGCTCTTGCGTTAACACAACCTTTGCACATTTTTGTCTCCGCTACCTGCTGCCCACGCTGGAGACGGAAGACCTTGTGCAACTCGGACACCTTCCCTGAGCTCCCAGGGCCACCGCGGCAAAAGCAACGAAGCACAAAGGAGAGCAGACGGGGCACGCTGCACACGTTACTCCAAACGGCAGCCCGGGAAGAAAAATACCCAAAAGACGGAGTAAGGGAAAGACAGCAGAAGAGTTAAACGGGCTGCATCGCCCCCCTGCTCCTCTTCAAGAGGGAACAGCGCAGCAGTTGGGAGGAATCGGCTCAAGTGAATCACCGTAAAGAACAACACGGGACGGACAAACTGGTTTCCGCGGTCAAAGGATACAGTCTGCATCCACGCACCAGACGGCTCCCGTGTGGCCGTTGTAGGTGCCGAGCCTCTCGCCGTTCACCGAATACCAAACGTTGACAATCTGGGAGAAGGAAACAACCAAGCGCCCCTCTTACCAGACGGATTAATTAACGGGACTGATGAACAGCCCGTCAATTATCACGGTGGGGGCCGGTTTTCACGCGGGGGGGGACGGGACGGGACGGGACGGGACGGGCAGGGCCCGCCGCACTCACGGGATCCTTGGCCACGGTGAAAAGCAGGTCTCCCTCCCGGTTGTACTTGATCTGCGTGATGGAGCGCTCATGGCCCTGCAGCAGGATCGGCTTCTGCGAGGGGGGAGACGCCATTTAATGCCTCAGGCGGGGCGCGGCCTCGGCCCCCGGGACGGGGCTCCCGGGC
>NW_008795919.1:3006177-3019154 GCF_000699145.1 Aptenodytes forsteri
GGGGGGGGGGGGGATGCGGCCTTGGGTTTGGTCTGCTGCGAGGCCTTCCCTGAAGGGAGAACACGGCCACGGGCTGGGCCTGCGGTGGGGCCTTCCCTGTGCGGGGAATGCGGCCACGGGCTCGGCTGGCTGTGGTGCTTTCCTCGAGGGAGCGCGGCCGGAGGCCGGGCCCTGTGAGGGGCCTTCCCTGAGGGGGCTGTGGCAGTAGGCTGGGCTTGCTGCAGGGTTTTTCCCCTGAGAGGGATACGTCGGCAGGCCTGGAGTGGGGTCCTTCATGATGGGAGACGGCAGTGAGCTGGGCTGGTGAAGGCTGTCCCTGACGGGGGATGGCAGCAGGTCAGGCCAGGCCCTCTGTGGGAAGATGAGGACGGGTTGAGCCAGTGCAGGCCCTCTGAGGGTGGCGATGGCAGACAGGGCCGGCGTTCCCCTGGGTCCATCAGGCCGCTGAGCTGAGGCTGTGCTGCAGGAGAGGCAGCGGTGCTGGTGCTGGTGGCCGTGCTGTGGGGCAGCACCGGGCCGTTCCTGCGGACAGGCGCGGCGGGGCTGGAGGAGGTGCGGTGCCAGGGCCGCCTGCAGCAGCTGCTGGCCGAGATCCGCTTCCTGGGCCTCAACTACAAGGTGCGACCTGGTCCGGGCCAGGGAGGTAGCCGGGTGTCAAACTGCCTTTGGGATCATTCCTGCCTGTTTACTTCTGGACTCGATGCTTTTATTTAAACTTAAATATTCCATCTATCATCAGAATTATTTATCCTCTGTAATATTTCATTTACTTGCCTACAGCACTGCTCTTCCCATGCAGAATTGAGACCGCTTTTGTAGGCAGCGGGTCATTAACCCTCGTATTGCATGAAATAAGCACGGTCTGCCTTCTGCAGATTGGGGAACCGAGACGTTGAGCAGCTCGTGACTGGCAGCGGAATCATGTGCTGCATTTCCGCTGCCAAACAGGGCGCAGGGTGAGCGGGTCTGGGCTCCTTCGCTGCCCACTCACCGGGGAGGGGTGCACGGTGGGTTTGCAAGCGACAACTGACAGGCTTGTGTTCTTCCTGCAGTACATGGTGCCGTTTCTGCTCAATCAAGGTGGGTCTCTCCTCTTCTACCTCACCTTGGCATCCGCAGGTTAGTTCTCGTTGCGTTCGTGGAGTGGGTTGATTGGGATTTTGGGAGGATCAGTGCTATTGATTACTCTGGTGCCTCAGCTAGACATCAAGCAGCTGTCTTGTAATAATCACGAATAAAACAAGTGTCTTAACGATTTGTACAAGATTATCCATTTTAAACTGTTTGTGTTAAAACTGTTCAATTTCAGATCTGTCCCTGGCAGTACCGCTCTGTAACTCCCTGGCTTTGATAGTCACGCTGGGGACTGGGAGGATTCTGGGAGAGGACATCGGTGGTAAAAGTAAGTTACGCTTAAAACATTTCCTCACGTTGCCTCCTGCACCTGTTTGCTGACTTAATAGCGTGGGCTACCCTCTGGTCTCCTGCAAAACAGCAAATACCCACGCTAGTTGAGTAGTAGCTCTTGCTACAGAAGCTGAAAAGGAAGTGAAACAGACTTGTAAGCGGGCAGGGCTAGTAAATTTGAAGATAGAACTGGCTATCTAAGCTAACAGAGTTTACAGGCCTGAGCCTTTACCTAACTAGATATTTAATCGTAAGAGAAGCACTAAATAATATGCCCGCTGTGGAAAAGGAATGCCCCATAAGCCCCTAAATGTCAGCGCCCATCCTTCTTTCCTTCCCTTACGTCCTACGATAACGTTACTCTGCTCAGAAAGTCAGAAAACGGCAGGAAACTTGAAAGCGTAAAAACACCAGGACCTGGCACAATAGCTGTGGGAATACACTAAAGTGGTTTTTTTGTTGTTTAAGCCTGGTTCTCGCTAGCCAGCCATACGGCATCAGCCGCATTTTCTTAGAAACATGCTTTGCCCAACGTACACGGGCAGTCCACACATCCAGAGCCCTTCAGAACTCGCCTGCTCCAGGTCATATCTATCCAGACATTTACGCTGTCCTATTTACCATGACGTCTGAGCAGCATCTGTTTAGCAATGAGAAGGTCTGGCTGACTGGTGTTGAATTACCTACGTTCCCAGTATATTATTGTTCATTTCTGTAGGGGCTGCGGCAGGAATGCTGCTCACCGTCCTAGGAGTCGCGCTCTGTGTTGCTGGCTCGTGAACGAGACGCAGTGAGAAGCAGAGGAAGGGAACCTGTTCAAAGGTAACCCCCGTGGCTGAAGGGGGGGCTTCTGGCTCCGCAGCACACCGTTTGGCTCAGTTGGACCTAGGAAGCTGTATTTTGATACACGGATGTCAAGAAACGTGAAAACGTGGACTGTATTCCCTGAGCACCAGGGTGGAACAAGGCATGTTGCAGGGACATCCTATTTAATGTCTTGAGTTAAGGAATTTTTTGTCTGTGGGTGTTTCAAGGCAAGGATGATTGAATTGTCTTGTTCGGCACTGGAGGGATAATAAAGGGTTAATAAATCATTCAACGGGAGCTTCTGGGACCAACTGTTTTTTTCTGTAGAAGGAATCTATTTAGGAACGCTCCCTTTCCTGGCCAAGCACGTGAAAGGGGCTTCCTCCACTGCGCTCAGCTGCAACGTGCCAGGTCACGCTGCACAGCCCTTTACACTGAGGTTATCGCATCGCTTTCCTCCACCGGAGTCCTGTAGAGTGCCTCTCATCTGTTAAATAACGACAGTGCAGTTTGTCCCTAGGGAAGGAAGGGTGTTTTTCTTTTCAGTGAAATTATCAGTCCAAAATACCAGGTAGATCACAGAAGAAAAAAATCTTGGTTACCCTTATAATTACTGAGGAACACTGGGGAGGGAAATACGGAAAGCCTTGCACAGAGAGGGTTAATACAAGAGCTGTTCATTACTATGACTTTTCCTAAATCAGGCAGATGCTCCTAAAACAAGTTAACAGAAACAAGATGTGTATATTTTTGGGAACAGGTTTGACTGCTGCAAACTTCATCCAAGCGTTCCAAATCAGAGGGACGATGATGCGATGAAATCTCTTTATAAGAAGTATCTGACATAGAACAAACTTCCTGGCAGGCATTTTGTTATAAAGGCATGTATTCTATTTGGTAATTCTTCCTTCCCGAGTTCAGACGCAAACCAGTTTAGTCAGAGTTGAGAAAAGCAGCCATCTCCTCTGCCACACCGTCACACCACAGAGATGAGGAAAGGAGGATTTCATTATTTAACAAAATTGTGCATCTGATTCATTGTTCCCTGGTACTCTGCTTCTTGAGCCCAGATGATGGGGGTGCTTGAATTTAGAAGAGTTTGTTAATTCATCAAAAAGCTTGGCCAGCCTGTGGTGTTACAGAGGTCTAGGATTCACGTGCTTTTGTTATCTGTAGCTGTGCAGATAGCCGTGTACCTAACTGTCCCTCTCCCGTCACGGTCCCTTTGTGAACTCTTCAGAGCTCTTTGCTGCCAAGGGAAACGTGGTTCAGTACTTTTCATCCTCAGAGTCACTGGCATCCCTTTTCCTTGCCACAGTCTTTTGTGATTTCTCTGTAGTCCATGCCTTTTTGCAGTGAGAAAGAAATACAGTTATTAATGTAGCACTTGGCTATTACAGAAAGATTCTGGGACTAAATTCCTGGATTCCGTTTCCAGTCTTACCACAGCTTTGGTACGCAAACTTGGGTCTCTGCATTAAATTCAAAAGGTAGTTTATTTAATGCCTAATGATTCTCTCCCACTGCAGAGGGGAGCTGTGACACTCAAATAATGACGACTGTATAGCAGTGTGATCTGGGGGGGGGGGGGGAGCCCGCACTCGGCGGCATCGGAGCGCCCACCCCGTTGAGAAATGCCGGCCCAGCCTCTAAAGCAAACACAGGACATCAGGCTCCCCATTGGGCCAAGAAGTCAGGAACCATTAGCTAATTCTTTACTAGGGCTTTCTCTAATTTAAGTTCAAAGGAGTTGTTTTCCTTTGAAGTTCTAATTAATCCAAAGAGACTACCTGGGCAGAACTGTGAATCACCTACAGTATAACACATTCATCCCATTACACCAATTCTAAATGTCCTTATGAAAAGTTTAAAACACGAATAACCCATGAACAATAAGCATCTTGCAGACATTTTTAACACACAGGTTTTTGTTTTAAGAACAACTACTTTTTTTCCATTAAAAAAAAAAAGATTTAAACTTGTTACTATCTAATAAACGTGTTCGGTCACTTTAGGAACTACATGCTGTGCCAGCTTCTAAGCTTCACCTGGCCACAGGCAAGTTCTGTTTAACAAGTTATATTTGGGTGTCCTGATTTTTAGTGTAAGGAATCTGAACACAGCCAGGAAGGATCTTCCACACTTCACAGAACCATTAAGTGGGATAAATACCTTGCTGTGGTGTATCGTTTTGGCTTTTGGTATAAGTTCTTCTGCAACTCTCTGGAACAGGAGTAAAGATAGAAGCAGTACACCCAAAAAAAAAAAAAATCCAGGAAAGCCTTTGATATCCTTGCTGCAGTGGGAAGCTGTAACTCACATTCCAGAAGGGAAACGTTCATTACCCAGATGACAATCTCTCGGCTTTCTAAAAATGCAAAGCCCTGCAGTTACGCGCTGTCCTCTGGTTTCTGAAGTTCCCCCTGGTGGTTACTTTCATCTTCACACATTGTAGAGAGAAGCACAGTGCTTTGTAAGCCTAACGAATAGGACTTAAAGCAAGTGAGAAAACCGAAGGACTTCCCCAAGCAATTGCTATAAACGGTTGATTGATGTGTTCTCAGGGGCTGTCCCTGAAGGGCTGTCTCTTGGAGTTGGCCTCCCTGCTGTGCAGAACCTGCAGCACCGATAGATTCCAGCGGGACCATGAGTACTTCCCTGCAGCAGTGAGACTCCTAACGGGGCAGAAAATAATTTCTCAGACCTGATCAATGGGTACGTCCACCCTCGTGTGTTCGTCCTCTTTTACTTCCTGGGCACCTCGCATCTCCTTCCTAGGATCGATGGTTTTATAGGCACTTTCTTCTGCGAGGAGAAGAAAAGAAAAAAAGCTGTTCAATGGGTATTGCAGATAGCCGTGGCCTGGCCTTGCTGAGGCCACAGAAAGGTCCTCGTATGTGCCCAGGTGAGGAGAGGAAAGAAGCAGAAATACAGAAGTTTTTGGATGCATCACTGCTTTCTTTCAGTGCATCTGCAGGTATTTTGTCCTTTAGCATCAAAGTAAAGCCAGTCTTCCCCTACGCTTACAGCAGTGTCCCTTACCTTGATCAGGCCAGTGCTGCACATTCCTGTTGCTGCTCCTGTTCCGTCCTGCACGGACAGGTTTAGCATGGAAAACGGACTCTTCCTCGTTGAGGTGAGATTTCCTGGCTTGCCTTCGCAGTTGTGGAAAAGCAGCTGGGACCTTGTCTTTCTGTGCAGCTCCTGTGGTCTGCACACTGTGACCGTCCAGCTGAAAGTATTCATCACACACTTCTGATAGGCCGTCTTTATAAACTTTATAAAACAGTTTATAAAACAAGAGAAGTTTTGCAGGGCAATCCCCTAAACACTGCAACTTTCCCCTGTGACCCTTGATCCTGACTGGTGCAAAGCTGTAACACTGCATTCTCTGACTGGGGTTTTAAGTTGATGCTACAAGTGAAACAGATACAGGGAACACATAAAACACTTTTTGCAGTCGCTACTACCTGCCGAGGTGGTTCGGCAAGAGCAGAGTCACCAGCTCTGTCCTGGGAGGTGGCACAGAGTTCACCAAACTGAAAACAAACAAAAAAAAAGGAAATTTTAAAAGCAAATAGCACAGATCGCACAGATGCACATTCCAATGGACAACCTAGGACAGCCCAGCTGCTGTATCTGTAGTCTCTGTTGGGCATTTTACCCACACAGTGAGCAGGAAAGATACCCTAGCTCCAGAATGAATTCTCCCTGCCCATCGGCCAAAAAGAAGAGGTAAGCGAGGCCACCTTCGGGAGTTTTTCTTCAGGCAGTGAGATCTAATTCGAGTGTGATCTGGCCACATCGCTGTCTCTAGCTCCTCTCCTTTGGGAATGGTGCCAAGCAAGGGTGCTGTAGCCATGGCAATTGGGAATGGAGATTGCTGGAGATCCACTGCTTATGGAGGGATGCCTGCACATACACATCCACTGCTTATGGAGGGATGCCTGCACAGAAGCAACTGTGATCGTAGCACAAACAGTCCCACGCCAGCTGAGCCACCTACCCTTCTGCGGTATTTTTTGCGCCTGCTATTTGAGCGGTTCCTGTAACAAAGAAGAAGCAGATTCTCAGCATCAGGCAGAGGTCAGCTGTAGGAGCGCACGACCTCCCCTTTTCCCACAAGAGAGGGCCCCTGGAGGTGTTTTTTCTCAGCGCGGGTAGAGCACGCTCCACAGCGGCACACATTCCTGTTGTATCACACTGCCCACCACAGGTCTGTGAAAGTGCCCAGCCTGATGTGCCTCAGAGCTTGATGAACACTTAACTGAGAAACAACCAAACCGCTTGCTTTCTGCGGCGCTGAACTCTGGATTTCAGGGGCTAACCCTTACACCGAAAGCTTTGAAAACACATTCTTTCTTCCTAAACTTCCAACACATGAAGCAAAACTCAAGCCTTGAAGCAGACGGCATTGAACAGGAGGGCTACAAAAAGGATGGCTTTAGCTGAAGAC
This sequence comes from Aptenodytes forsteri, assembly GCF_000699145.1. Taxonomy (NCBI): domain Eukaryota; kingdom Metazoa; phylum Chordata; class Aves; order Sphenisciformes; family Spheniscidae; genus Aptenodytes; species Aptenodytes forsteri. The sequence goes on from NW_008795919.1 coordinate 3,012,848, forward strand.
CACCATGGCAGGGATTCTTCAAACCACTCGGCAACAGTCTACGTACCACAGCGTCCTGCGCGCAGAATCCTGGGGCACCAGCAGCTCAAAGTAAGGCAGTTTTTTGTACTCCTCATTTCCCACTGCCACATAGTAATCGCCGTTCACCAGCTCCTCCCCACCAGACACCTGGGTTCCGTCCAGCCTGCAGAGCCTGGAGGAAGAGGCAGCGAAGGCTTTAGAGCCGTCACAAGACTCTGAACAACCCCTCAGCATGGAAGCAAACGTGTGCAAAGTGGTAAACAGGACCGAGACAAGTCGGAGAGGATCGATCAAGGAAGTATGCCGAAATATTACACCCAGTGATCAGTGAGATGCAGTAGATCTCAGCTTTCTCCTTGGGTGTCAGTAAATAGATGTATGAGAAGGTAGGCTGTATTTGTTGGATAAAAGCCCCTCTCTCTAGACACGAACCCCTTTTTATGCCATGCTTTACTGTTTGCTTATTGCTTTTTCACCAGACCACCAGCAACATCAGCCCTCCTCACAAAGCACCCGAGACATTGGGGTTATCCCTGATTTGAAGACGGGAAAACCTGAAAAGCAAATGAGATTGCAAAAGCAGACCAGAAGTGGCTGTCTGAACTCCCAGTCCTCTGTGCTAATCAGAGCTGCTTATGTTCTGCACATAAGGAAAGAGGAGCCGTGCCTTATCTGGATACCCACTTGTTAACAGCTCCACTGCGCAGGTTGGCTTTCTCTGTCAGCGTGGCCAGGAGCGCGTCCCACTGCAGTGGAGTGCTCTTGGAGAGCGGCAGCGGGAAAGGAGGGCTCAGCAAATCCCCATTCCGGAAAACACTGCAGTAAAAACAACCCAGGGCATGCGATGAGCCAGTATTCCTGCAGCTGTGGAAGATGGGGAAAAAAAAGCCAGCCACTGGTGCCTGGGCAATATTTACTTCTGGTAGAAGCCGGGAATTGTCCCTGTGGGACAGCATTCCCAGGATCTCACAGAGAAATTCCCTCTTCCAGCCTCCGAAAACATTCCCAGAGACCCTCCGAGGAGAAAACACCGAGGCACTTACTGTATCGTGCAGGGCAGGTGGGCGTGCTTCTGCCATCGCACCAAGACGTTCGACTTCCAGGGAGCTACAGTGCGGAACTAGAGACCGAGTTCAGTGCACAAGAACAGTGACAGCCCTGGCACCGAGCCTCCCAGGGCCGTTCCCTGTTCTCCATCAGGAGCTGCCTGCCCTGCGACACTACCTGCCCTGCCTTCACGCTTGCTGCTGCTAGGTGGGGTTTGTTGTCAGCAACACCAAGGCTGGAGAGGCTCTTCACATAGCTGAGCCCATTCCAGAACTGCCAGCAAACCTCTGAGCACAGATCCTTCCCCTGCACCCTTAAGGGGGACGAAGGTACGCAGCAGCAGCCCCTGCGCTGTCTCACGCGTCCTACTGATTCCTGTGGCACTTTTTCCTGATCTCCCCTGGGCACCTCGCAGCCTTAAATCTCAACTTCAGTTTCATCAGTGCCAGCCTCAATGTCTCTCACACCTCCCCGCTCATTCTGTGCTCCCGCCTGCACCCACTCAGCTCAGGGACTCACCTGCAGATCCTCGCTGTTCCTTGTCCCACGGAGCTCCTTCCTTCCGTGATTTAAATAGCTGTGAGAACAAGAAGACAACGTCGCCACGTACCAACTAGGCCGTGGCTGACTAAAGAGCGGTGAGAAAATGACCGACTGCTCTGCCTTGGAGCATCGTCACCAGATGCGTGGGTCGCCTACTTGGGTCACTTCTGGAACGATTCTCCAGGTGCCTCGCCTCATGGTCTCCCAGAACTTCAGCCTACGTTAAAGTCTGCTACATTTAAGAAACTCCCAGCCAAATACAGACCATTTCAGATCCCCATGCTGAAGACGCCCGGAACGTTTTATTCCTTTGTGTTAATCACTGATCAAGGCTCCGAGGGCTGACCAATATTATTGCAGCCTGGACTACCTCCTCAACAAAATGTAATACACACCCAGGGAGCCCAATTCACCTGACACGCACAACACACACACACACCCCACACCCCCCAAGAGTCAAGTGATGCCGTGAACATCTTTAGCCCTCTGTATTTCAGGAGGAACCAAAACAGCTCTAATTCGAGGATTAGAAAACAAAAAAACTCCATCAAACCAAAGCAAAAGTATTTGTCAGTGGAGACAGCGTGGCTGCCAGCTCTGCCGAGGAAGCGGGCAGCAGAACCTCCCACACGCCACAAAACAAGGTGCACGGGAGGCAGAGCAGCACCGATCACAACATCCTGCCAGAGAACGCGTGCCTCCCCGACACGTTTTCTTCCGAGAGTCAAGTGACCTTATCAGGAACATTTGCATTTTCCAAGTGATCTGGAATACGTCCAGTAGTTTCCAGTAGGAAAAGAAACTAACCGGTCTCTGGTTTTCGTTGGGTCTGTACCCCTCTTACCTCTTTTTTTCCATTCACACCCCAATCCATTCCCCCCAGAGGTGATCTAAAGCTGCTTACCTAACCCGGAGACCAAAGGTCCGTCTACTCACTTGAGCTTTTTGAACTTTTCAAAGCCCGCAGCCACATAGTGGCACCCGTCCTGCAGGTCCCCCAGCTCAGCGACGCGGTGGCCATGCCTGGGTGTGTAGAGGTTCCTCACAGCCAAGGGCGCATGAACGCTCTTGGTCACCTCATTCAGAAATGCCTCAAAGGTCAGAAACCGCCGCTGGTTCACTACAACCTTCCTCCCGGGGAAGAAGGGGTCACCGTTGCGATACACCACCACGTTCTTGGCTGGCGGTGCCAGAGCTAAGCCACGGGAGCTCATCCCCTGTGGGTCAAGCAAGCCCCGCTGACCACAGAGGCAAACAGACCGATGTGGGGCACGGAGGAGAGCCCCGGCCAGCCTCCCGCTGAGCCCAAACCCTTCCGACCAGCCGCTCTCGCGCTCTGCCGTCCCTTCCCAGTGCAGTCTGGCGCGACTGGCTGTCTCCATGGATGCAGGCCCAGCAGGAGGAAGTTGTGGGCCTGTCTGGAGGCCACATCAAACAACCTGCAGAGCGCCTTTCTGCTTGAGAACCAGGAACCACACAGCTCTTTAATCCTCAAACGCCAAGTACTGCGAGCTCCCTCACCAGCCACTGTGGCCACCAGGCTCAGGTCAACAAGCCTGGAGGTACAGTAAGTGCCAGTATCTTTATGGCAGCAGCTCACATCCCCTCCAGAGCAGCGCTATCCAGAAGCTGTCACCCCCTTGCCATCGCTTGCTACCCACGTGAGACGTGCAATGGGTTTCTGTCCTGTGTGTATCGGACAAACGTCCACATCCCCGCGGACGCACCACCCTTTGCACGGAACAGGTTGCCATGGGTCGAAACAGGTCGTGGACGCACTTGGCTCTGCCCAGGAGAGGAAGGCAAGCCAGACAGGAACAGACAGATTCAGAGTCGAGCTTCAGGAAAGCTTTTTATTCACAAACAAGTCAGCACCATCAGGAACAGAAAGATACATCTGCCATACGGCAAGAGCGACCGTTCAGTCAGCAGGAACGCAGAGTGTTTGCACAGAAGACTTGGGGGTCACAGTAGGGAACCACAGCACCACGTGGAAAGTCCCTTTCTGAGGGACCTTGAATGCCCCTGAACTAGAGCAGCATATAGACAAAGCACCAAACCCCGTAAGTCCTTACTTGCTCCCTCAAGCACCAGTCCAGGTGACTCTGCCACCCAGAGAGACGTTACCACGGCCAGAGACGTGCAAATCGGGAACCAAGCCTCATCTCCTGAAGGTCAGGTTTGATGTGCCATCGCTCCCTACCAACCGCACAGGAAAGTTAGGAAACTCCCCTCCTAACTTAGTACTTCAACTAAGTGTTCCCCAAAGCCTACCGCGAGCGCTTGGGGATCCCAGATACTGCAGGGCTGTGATGTGCAGAGCCATCCCAAATACACAGCTCAGATACCGATACGGCTCACGCACAGTTCAGCGGAGAAGAGCTTGTTCCTGCAGGTTCAAAGCACCTGCTGCCTTCAGGCATTTTAGTTCCACCACAAGCAATCAGCTGGTCAGAAAGCGCCTTCTCTACGTGACAGTCTTCCCAGCCTCGATTTTCCCCTAGGACCGTCCAGCTCAGGCAACAGAAACAGGGTTCTTGTGGAAGGAGGCCTCACTGGCACTCCCTCCAGGACACACAGCAACCCCCCTGGCTTCACAGTGACGTTTAATCCCTGCTTTGACCAAATATTCACGTTTGAAAGAAACAAAAGGCTTTCTTGCCACATTCATCCGAAGCGGAAAACATCAACCCACAGAGCTGGAGTTCCCCTAAGCTGCTGCTGTCCGTGAGGTCATGTCACGACTGCGGTGCTGCAGCTCCACTGCTTCTCCACACCGATACAAGTGCCCCACGTGCTCGGGAATGCCATCCTACGGGTCAGGACTCCCCAGCCTCTGTTTCAGCATCAAGTACTGCAAGAGAAAGAAAACCAAGCATTAACGATTAAATCCCAGACACCTCCAAGTAGGAAAGCACCCACCCTTGCAGATTAGCCAGCAAAATCATCGCACTTGGCCAGAAGATGCACGAGCCTCACCTTTCAAGCAGTGCAAATAGCAGCTCGCTGAGCTAGCCCGCACCTAGGTACAGACCGCTGCATCCTACAGGCAGGACAGTTACCAAAGCAGCGATGTCCTTGTAGCAGGCCAGGAGCAAAGCTTGCAACCAGATCTAAACAGCTCCTGGTTTCCTTCATCGTTCCTTCCCCCCACCCCCAGAGAAGGAAGAAAAAGGGCACTGCCATCATCCAGTCCAATCCCTGGGTAACTGAACCATCACCGGTTGACCCCAGTCCCACCACAGACGGCACCGCTCTGGCTGCGGACAGGCACTGCTCTGACCCACCGTTTTGGAAGAGGCCAGGGTCAGGCCCTTACGTTTTTACGGCTGACAATAGCTTGTTGCAACCACAGCAACTCCATGATCAAGTGATTTCTGTAGGACTGGAGACCGGACCGAGTTCGAGGAAGCTCCTTTATGTCCTCAAGTGGAATTTCTACAAAGAAACGGAAGAATAACCTATTATTAGAACAAAGATTCAGACTGCACCTACTGTCCCTCCTGCACTGAGTTGTTCTACACTCTCCAGGATATTCTCAAGGCTTTGGTTCTCCAAGGACCTACTGGGCCCCCCGCACTCACCACCAGGTCCTTCAGACCACGCAGGAGAGCGCAGGCTGTGCGCCGGCTCCCGTCTCTTACCCAGGCAGGCTTCGAGGGACTCTGCCTCGAGGATAGCGCCGTCCCACACAGAGGATCCGCTGCTGTCGTTCTGCCAATCCTTGCTCTCTGCTGGGGCGCTGCACCCCTCTCCAGTGCATTTATCGGCATCAGCCCCGAGATTTGGGGGGCTCGCTACGTCGCCTTCACCCGTGGAGCTCAGTTCTTTCTCGCTCTGCGGCTGGGCTGTAGGTTTCACACCGCTGCAGCCCCAGTCCCGTTCTGGTTCAGAGGCGTCCAGCTCCTCCTGCGGTTTTTCTGCGCTGGCCTCGTCACTCAGTACAGCCTGCCGCGGACCTGAACGCTTCCCCTGTGTTGGCTTCTAAAGGGGCAACGTGTGAGAGATGGAAATATAAGGAAAAGGAAATATAAAGATCTGAAAGGTGGCTCTGCTGCGGGCCAGAGGCTCCGTCCCAGCCAGAGATCTGCCGTTAGCAGCACTCCCGCCACGACACCGACGTGCTCTGGTTTGAACCACGGCCAACTTTTTAAAGGCTTTTCCTTCCAGAAGTGGTAAAAACATGAGAGAGCGGCGCTCAGCCGCTGCAGGAGCGGGTCCGACCGGCTGAGGTGGGTGCCCGGGGACAAGACCCGCAGGAGTCACCTGCGCAGGTTGGGCGTTTGACTTGAGGCTGAGCTTCACCCGGAAGAAGAAACCCTCAGTCGGGGACTGAGGGGCACAGGTCAGGGAGAGTCTTACAGGCCTCGGCTACGTAATTATCGTTTCTAGTTTGGCAGGATTACAGGTTCCTGGGACTACGCTGCAAAAGTATCGTCTGCCCAGGCCACACCACCCGCCGTGCCCCCGTGCTCCCCCCCTCTCAGACGGGGCCGCAGGAGCCCCCGCCCGTCCTGACGCACGGACCTCGGGGACAAACACGGGCCGCGGCAGGAACCGTCCCCTCCACTCCAGCCGGCTCAGGTCTCCTTCGATCTCCCGCACCACCTCCTCGTACTCTGCCCGCAGGTTCCGAAAGCGCTTCCGCAGCAGGTAACCCCTGACACAGGCCTGCGGGCACGGCGCGGGGGTGCTG
>NW_008795919.1:3021840-3022465 GCF_000699145.1 Aptenodytes forsteri
GGGCACGGGGGAGAGGGCAGGATCCGGCCCAGGGTCCCGCAGAGCTGGAGCAGGCACGGCGGCCGCGTCGGCACAGCCTGGCGTGGGCGATGGGGGCCGTTCCCGGGTGCTTTCCCCAGGGGCGCCCCGGCAGAGCCGGGGTCACCGCCTGCCACCCCCTTCAGCCGCCCCAGGCCACCGGGGTTTACCCCGAGTCCCCCCGGCGTCACCGGACTCGCGTGACCACAGGATCCGCCTCTGCAGGGACGAGCCTCCAGCCCTCACGCAGGGGCGAGACGAAAGACAGGTCCCGTCCCCCCAGCGTACGCAGAGCCGAACGCGGCTTCCGATTTAAATCCTTGCAGGACTTTAAGCCAATCTTAGCCATTTTGGAGCCGATGCAGACGCCAGGGACTGGCCGGTCAGGGGTTCGGTACCACCAGTGCCAGGACCCACAGGGCAGGGGGGTCCTCACGCACCACGCGGCGCTTGGCGGCTGCCCCGGCTTGTGGGGAGGGAAGAGACGCACGTGAGATGGCCCGTGCCGGGGGTCCCGGGGACAGACCCACCCAACCCGCCCCCCCCGCAGGGACGTCCCATCACCCTTGCAGCAGAAGGTTCCTTCCCCCACCCTGTCCCCGCTGGG
>NW_008795919.1:3022813-3032259 GCF_000699145.1 Aptenodytes forsteri
GGGAAAAAGGGGGGGGGGGGGAAGGGGGGTGGTGGTGACTTTCTAAGAGGTTTTTCTTTTACTGAAAGAGCAGGAAGAGAAGTCCAGAGCCCAGCCGCAGCCCTCGCTCACCCCGGCTGCTGGGAAGGGGGTGCTCCCACCAGCCCAGAGCTACGTTCACTTGCTCCTGCCGACTCCTTCCGCGCGTCCCTGCACTGGAGGAAGCAACGCTGACAGCGAGGGGCCGGAAGACAAAGCCACGCTCAGCTCCGGGGAACACGTCCCAGTGGATGTTCGAGACTGTGGCTCTGCGGAGACTCGTTAGACCCCGTCTGTGCTGCAGCCGGCAACGTTCGTTAGACCTGAACTCGCTGGAGTCCCCACGGAGGAAAGGAGGACGTGGAGGCACCTCCCGTGGGCTGCTCCCCCGGCAGCGAGGCAGGTCCTTCGCGAGGGCACCGTACAATTGCGGAGAGAAGACGCAAGAGCAGCTGCCGGTGCTGGAAAAGCAACCAAAGCTGTCGGGCTGAACGCATCCGCTGCGAGGAACGGCTCCGGCCAGCTCGCCTCAGCTTCAAGCAAAAGGAAGGCAATGCTGAAAATAAAGTCTGTCGTAAAGAGAAGCTGCAGCAAGGAGGTTTCCAAGCAAGTAGAGGTCTCCCAAAAGAACAGCGAAAAGAGAGAGTCTTGAGAAACTAAGGAGAAATCCCCCAAGCCCTGTGCCAGCAGGCCCCACGTCTCTCCGTAAACACCCTCCCAGCACAACAGGGTCCTTCGGGCGAGCGCTTCACCCTGTGGGCAGAGGCCGCAGGGACCCTCCCAGACACAGCGGCACTTGGGAGAGGCTCTTCTGAGAAAGCAGAGAGGGACAGGAGAAAGGGGCGGGGGGGGCTGTGACAGCACCAGCACGGCGGGACCGGAGGGCCCGCGGGGGTCCGACGCTGCGGAAGGGACCAGCCCACAGCACGGTCCTTGTGCTGGTCCCGGCGATGCGGCTTAAGGAGCAGCAGGTCGCGGAGCAGATGCAGGTTTTATCCTCCTGGAGCCCCAGCTCCGTGGACGCCTCCGAGACCGCCGGCTCGGCACCGAGGGATGGACCGGGGAGGTCCCGACAAGGGGGCAGAGGAGCTCGGGCGGAACCTCCCCATCCCCTTGCACAACTGATCACACGCGCTTGTGCGAAACACTTGGGAACTAGACCTTTGGATTAACTGTTTAATACACTTGTGCACATGTGCGTATAGCAAAGAGGCAACTGTGAATCATAAGGCTATTGAGACATCGGCAGGTTCTGGGAAGAGCAAAGGCCCCGCGGGGGGCCTGGGTGAACCGGGCACCCCCCGTTTCTCTGCTTCTTTTTGTCCCTGTTCAATACACAAAACCCACACAGAGGAGGGGGAACGGCCTCTTTCGCCCTCGTTCGCTCGGCTCACACACGAGAGAGCTGCCAGCCAGGGCAAGAGAAAACAAGAGCAAGTCCCGGAGCTCCCTCCTGCCTGACGCAGAGGAGGGAGGGAGAATCCAGCGCCGGGAAACGCTTCGGTTCTCCCCTGCTCAGCTCGTTTGCTTTCACTCGATGCGAGAGTCGCTGTGAAGGTGGAGGCGGCGACGCATCCAGCTGTCCCAGCGCCGCGTGCCGGGGCAGATCCACGCACCCGCTTTCCTGAGCTGCGCTAGATTTTAGGGGAGTCGCAGCCTGCCAATGACAAGGGCTTTTAGTGAAAGGGACGATCGGTTGAGTCTCCATATATTAGTTATTCACGCACACGCAGGGAGGTGGGTCATTCTAGTTTTCATTTATATCCATATATAAAGTGTACGTTGCCCTGCACATATTTTATATATCATATATATATATCATATATATATATATATAAAATTTTAAAAACCCTCCACAAGCCCAAGCTAGGAAATCTCAAATCCCCAGGAGGGCTGTCCTCTCGCGCCTGTCCAAGGACCAGGAGAGGGGCATCGCATCGAGTCTATGGAAACATTCACGTTACGCTCCCTCGCCCTACCTCTGCCTACCGCACAACGGGCTCAGTCAGCGCCCTGAGTGCCTTCCTCAGTCCCACTCTGCCCCAAGGCTCCTATGCTCAGTTCTCCCAGGCTCTCCGCAGGATCCGTGCTGTGCGTCGGCTTTCCTGAGTGAAGGCAATCCTCAGCCAGGCGCTGCTCTGCCGGAGCACCTCCCGCCGCCGCCTCGGAGCCGTCCCGAGATGGGTCCCTCAAAGGCTCCAACAGGTCCGTGTCTGCCCGGGGCGCGTGGGCACACAGGTCCTGCACCTTCTTATTGAGGTCGTTGCGCTCCGTTTGCAGGGCTCGGCACAGTTTCTCCAAGCGCTGGATTTTCACCTGAAGCCCCTCTAACTCTTTGTCCCGAAGGGTTTTCTGCAAACAGAGAGGCAGCTCAGACTCTACCACACCGGGGGCAGAGAGAGATGAAACCTCGAAGGGAAGCTCAAGGGGAAAATACTTGTGACCAAGCAAACATTTGGCATTCGAAGAACCTGATGCTATCGTCACTGCTTCTTTCTTCCTTTGCCCCCGCAAGGGCCAAGTGCCGCTGAGACTGTCTGACTTCTTCCACACACCTCCGCACTAATTAACCAGCACTTCTGCCACGTGCCAGAGGGCTCCGACCACCGTGTACAGGGAAGGAAATCACGACACGCCCCCCCCCCCCCCCCCCGCCCCCAGCCTGCCTGCAGTAAGGCAGGAGCTGTCCTGCTATCCCTCATCTCCAGCCCAACGCCACGCAACACATCGCCGCGCCGCTCCAGCTGCCTGCCTCCGCACACAACAGCCGGGGCCTCCTCACCTCTTCAGCCATTTCCAAGAGGGCCTTGTTGCTGCTCTCCCAGCGAGAGCGGTACATCGTGGTCTCTTTCTCCAGCTTCTTGATTTTCTTAGTCATCTACAGAATCACGGTGACAGAAAGGGAACAGATAAGCCACAGGCAAAGCGCTGCAGTCAGTTACATCTCACACGTCCTCAAAGGGGCACCCACTATCCCAGCGCAGACAGCGAGGGTCTGCCGTCCCGGGAAACGTCTCCTTGTGTCGCTGTGCGGTCAGCTTCTCCGTTGGGAAACGCTGACCAGGTGACAACAAACCACGAGACGGGGGTAGCGCCGCTTGTTCCGACACAAGCGGGGCACAGCAAGGATGGTATCAATCTCCTACGAGCAGCCGGCTCGCGGCTGGTTTTAATACCAGCAAAACGAAACAAAACTACAGAGCTGCGGCTCTTCCAGCTCGCAGAAGCATCGAGGAGAGACAGGCAGGCAGCGCCTCCAGCCCACGCAAGCTCTGCTGGGCGGCAAAAGTGTTACCCACCTTCTCCATCTCCTGTTTAAACGTCGTGAACACTTCACTGCTTTTGGAAAGGGTGTTCTGGAATTCTTCAAACTTCTCCGTGTAGAGAGCCAGCTGCGGGGAGAGACAGGGTTACAGCTCCCCACGGCACCTCCTGACAGCCTTCCCCAGGAGAGGGGAGACGTCAGCCAAGAACCGAGCGAGTTATCTTGCGACTGGACTTTATGGCAAACAAACTAGCAGCACGGAGCTGCTCTGCCAACGTTAGGTACCGGGGAATGCGGAAAAACTCTTTCCTAGGGAAACACCTTCAGATGTGTTCTGCAAACATCTCCTGGCCTCGGCAGGAGGCACTCGCTGGGTTTGATTCAGCAAGGTATGATCACACGAGCGCTCCCAGCACTGGGAAATGCGCTGGTAAAAACCAAGGCCCCTTTCTCCCAGAAGGCAGAATTGCTGAAGGAAGTCTCAGCTCACACCGTGCTGACACAGGCTCGCCAATACCAAACCCAGGAGCAATCCTGCCCCTGTGTTTTCCAGATTAAGGAACTTTGGGTTGTTCCCTGCTTAGGGAGGAAGGAAAAAAAAAAAAACCCCAACAAATAACCAGGCTGAGCACACAGACCGGGTGACTCACCTGCTGCTTGAGATGGGTCTCCTGCTGCTTCATCAGCTCACACATCCTCTGCGATTCCACGGCTTCCTTCAGCAGCTAAGGAAGAGCAAAAGCAGTTACCTGGCTGCCACCGGGGAAGGCTCTCAACGTGCCCCTGCGCGGCCGGCGCTTGGCCTGGAGATGGGAGCGGGCTGGGAGAAACACAAAGAGCAGAGCAGGGCTCCAGCCTTGCTCCTGAAGCCGCTGGGCGAGCGGTCACTGCTGGGCACGCCGGAGGCCTGGGATGGCCTGACCTGGTCTGGGCTCTGCACTCAGGGATCCAACAGCAACAAGCCTCCGCAGAGGGACAAGGCAAAAAGCGAAGTGCCCGCAACCATTAGAGAATCGCTGTAAGACTTACAAAGTCCTTCTCCCGCTGGTGTCTCTCCTCTGCCTCCTTCAGCATTTCCTGCGCCTGCTGGAGCTTGGCGTCCACCAGCTGCTGCTGCAGGTCCTTGTGTTTGAACACCTTATCGATGTGCTGCCAAGGGAACGCCACCAGTCACCGACACACTCAGCCCAGTCCTTGCTGCCCGGGCAAAGGAAGATCCCAGAGCCCAAAGGCCCCTTCTCCCCTCCAGCAGCAGAAACACGCTTCACTGGGCAGAATGGATGTACCACAGCAGCCCCACACCAGGTCTCCCACCCTGACCCACCTCCTCCCGCAGCTCGTACTGCTCGATGAGCTTCTTGAGCTGCTCTGCCAGCTCCATGTTCTCCTGGCGCAGCTTGGAGTTCCTCTCGTTGTGCTGCTCCATCTGGAGCTGGATGTCGTTCAGCGTCACCTGGAAGTGAGATGTCACCTCCTTCCGCTTCTCCTCTTCCTCCCGCGCACGCTGGACACCTTCCTCCTGTGTGAGGAGGGCAGAGACAGCAGGGACACGTCATCCTCTGTGCTGGGCAGGTGAGCAAAGCCACCCAGCCTCCCGCTATCGCTTATGTCAATCAGGAAGGGACTTTGGGCCGCTGCCTGACAGCCCCCTTCGGGCCTTTCCCCTCCCTTTCTCCAGTGAACATACCCTGAAATAACACTCAGGCACGGTGGATAACGATGGCTTAACAGTAAAATTAAAGCACTGCCCTGGACAGGAGACTGCGGGCAATCACCGGTAAAGGTAACTTTGCCAAAATGGCTCACAGCAAGTGATCCAAGTGCTTGGGATGAAGCAGCTCCTGGAAGAGTGCCCAGGAGACACTTGCCTTGAGGGTGCGGTTGTGTCTCTGGAGCTCGCGGCACAGGCTCTCCAGCTTGCTGCGGGCCAGGATGGCCTTGCTGTGCTCGCTCTGCAGGTGGTCCTTCTCTTGCACCAGCTGCGTCTGCTTCTTCTGCAAGATCTTCATCTGTTTCTGGGAGTTACGGTGCTCTTCCAGCTGGGACGGGGGAGCAAAGGGCACAGATGCAGCAAAACAGACCAGGGCAATATGCCATGCCCCTGTGAGGGGACAGGGGGATCGAAACAGCGCTCTCCCTGCTCTGAGAGGAGGACAAGAGGTTTATAATACAAAAGATGCCACTTTTGAGCAGAGCAGGACTGACGCAGAGCCCAAGATGCCCTGGACAGGGCCTTTCTCCTTCCTGAATTCGCGTCCTGCTGGAATCCGAAAGAATTGCACGTTCATCCAGCACCTCCACACGCATGTTGCTCAAATGGAGCAGAGCTCTGAGCACAGGGAAAACCTGAACACGTCCACTTTGGACACGCACAGACAGTCCCACACCTCTGCTCTGCACTGGATCCACGCACAGAACTAGAGCCGTGCCTGGAACTCCTAGCTCTGGTTAAACGTGGCATCAGACTTTGCGTGCGTTGTACGGCTGAATGCGCACACGTAGCAGCATGGGGACTCTGCCAAACGCACGTTTCTTGCTAGGAAATTATCAACAGAAATGCAGTGACTGGGTGGTGGAGACCGGAGACGTATCCGTGCGGTCCTCTGTCGCAGCTGGGCCTGCCAACTCACAGCTCAGCCCTGCCTGCAGAGAGATCAGGACACGCAGGCTCAGCGGAACAGACTCGGCCCCAGCACACTCCTGGGACAGGATGGGCAAGAGATGCAGCTTCCACGTTAGAGGAGCAGAGAGAAAACAGATCTGAAGTCCTCTTACACGCAGGTTTGCCAAAAAAAACCCCCGTCCGTGCTTACGCTTCTGCAAACAACAACGCCTGGCTGGACCAAGCGACACCTGTCCTCTGATATTTGGATATCCAGCACCGCAGGGATCCCAGAACATACACCGCAAAGCTACGCGTACGTTCCTGGGCTGTCCCTCTTGACATCAAGAAAAAAAAAAATAAATAAATCTACAGCCACCTTCTGCCTCGTCAAGCAGCTCCCGTGCCGCTCACTGCTGCGGTGTCGTCCTCCCCCGGCCCCAGAGCCCGGAACGAAGAAATAAGCACTCACCAGCTCAGCGTATTTCTTGCACAGTGCTGCTAGCTTCTCCTCTGGCGTGCTCAGGGTGTTCAGCGTCTGCATCAGCAAAGTGATTTCTTTGCCTGGAACGAGACACAGAATTAAAATAAATAAATAAAGTCAAATAAAATCACTTACACGGAGTTCTGGCTCATAAGGGCAAAGACAGGAGAGACAAACCGCGTCTCACAGCCGTGCCTGCCCTGGGCCAGAGCTACCATCTCCAGTGCCTCCTCAGGGCTCTGCCCCAGAGATTTCACCGCATACAGTGGGTGAACAACTGAAGCAGCTGGGGAGAGACCTGGTTTTCAGAGCGGGAAACCACCACTGAGCTGGCCAGAGAGAGTTGTGTCCGGCAGAAGAGAAATCCACAGAGTTCAGAGGCTGCAGCAGCAGCCAGGAGCAGTCAGGGCCTTTGCAACACTCGGTACGTTTCCTCACGTACCACAAAACAAGACACCCTATCGTTTCCAAATACCGCCGCGCATCTCACGCCCAAGGCGCTTATTTCACTGAGGGCAATTAGTGCGGTATAAAATCGATGTCTGCACCGAAGTTCTCAGGCTGGCAGCACAACCAGAGCAGGGAACTTCTTACCTAGGCCCTTAGCTTTCTTCTTTTCCTGAGCCTTCTTCTGATCCCGCTCCCCACACTCCTCGCCGGGTCGAAACTCTTCAGTCCCCTTCGTGCTTTCCTTCTCCCCGTTCATCTCGGGGCCGCCCGACTCCTGGTCACCGTTCCTCGGGGACTCGCTACGACACTTCTCGGCTTCTTCCGGCTCCGCGGGCTCACTCTGCCCGCCGTCCTCGCCTGGACCCTCCTGGCTGGCATCCACACAGTATGTGTTCAAGATGTCCTCAAGCTGTCTGCTTAGCTCTTCGGAGACGTCACGCACGGCAGGCCGGGAGGACTTGGTGTCCTCCTGCGCAGGAGGAGCTGTGGGAGACGGGAACACAAAAGCATGAGACTTCCCCCACACCGTCCATTCTCTGGTCTCTATAAACACACGGCAAAGGGAAGGTTTCCCGAGCACCCCACTGCACCAGGGCTGGCTGAACTTCCACCAACATAAGCCGCTTTGTTCCGGCTGTGTCTCCAGCCAGCTGCCCTGACAATGGAGGTGCATTCCTAACAGCCTCTCTTTTGATCACGAGAGCATGACCGAGCCCCTGACATCTGTCAAGAGCAAAAATTCCACCCCCCCTCCCCACCATCCTTCAACGAAAGCAGGTTGTGCGTGAGCTTTCCCTCACAGGAACTGCCTGCTAATATCCCCAGAGCCAGGCTTTTTTACATTACAATAGATTTTTGAACCTGGGTGAGCCGCTCTCCTCACACGTAAGAGCAGCTGTACTGTCTCAGATCAAACGTATCTTGTCCCCAACAGCAGACACTCGGGGAAAGAGCAGGCAGCACATCCTTCGGTACGCGTCTTTGCTTCCAAAGTTCCTCCAAACGAGGGACTTAGAGCAGCTGGTTATTAAACTATAACTCTACTCGCTGTGCATTTGCTACGTCCCACATTTACTAGGCATCAGAATACGAGGCAGGGTTAATTTTAACCAAGCACCTACTCGATTAGACCTGGTTTTCGTCTTCCAGAGAGTTGTTTTTATGAAGCGCCAGTAACAGGGCAGGTCACTCAACGTAACGCTGCCCCAAGGAAAGAGTCGTCTGACATTTTCTGAATGGGACCCTTAAGGTCTAAGCAACGATAAACCACCCATCGTTTTCAGGCGAGAATCAACTCCACGCTTCGGTCAGGGAGCGGTAACTACTTCAGAACTGTACACACGCAGAAGAAGGAAGAAACCAGGATTTTCTGCCCCGGAAATCACAGCTGCTCTTACACAAGTCAGAAGAGCTGGATACAGCGGCCCACCCTCATACAGAGAAAGCACCAGCCTGACTCTTCCCAGGCCCGAAACCCACCCTCACGCGCCTCCTGCGCCTCGCTGCTCGGGCTGTCAGCATCGCCATCGGCCGCGGGCAGGGAGCGGCGCACCCCAGGCCCCGGGGGATCCCCACCTTCCAGGGGTGCTGCGGCCTCCGGCGAGTCGCCTTCCTCCAGCGCCAGACCGCTGCTCATTTTGGAAGAGCTAGCAGGCCGCGGGGCTGCTTTGGTCTCCCCGCCTTGGTTCTTCATCGTGACTTTTCTCCCCGCTCAGTCTCAGCAAACCCTAGAGAAAGAGAAACAGCAACTACGCTTAATTTTAAGAAGTAACAGTTTGGGGGATTTTAGGAGTCATCAACCTGGACCGGGTAGGAACTTGTTCTCGGCAGAGGCTGCCACCCGCAGCTCCGCGCTGAGGAAAAGCATCCTTTCGTTTTCAATTTGCACCTCGCCGCAAAGGTCTCCGTATCAGGACGACTCCTCTTCCAGCTGAGGAGAGCTGGCAGCAGCCCCTCCCAGGGCCGGGCGGCATCTCCCGACTCACAGACGGCAGGCAGTTTTCCTGATCCGCTGGGCACGGCCTTCTCAGCCCTGGCTGTCCTTCCCCCTCGCCCCCGCTGTGTTTTACCCTTGGATTTCAAAACTCGGAGCGGTCCGCGCGCGCTGACGGAGAAACCCCCTCCCTGCGGCGGGGGACCCGGAGACCAGAGCCTCAGCAGCAGAGAGGTCAACACCGCACAGCCGGCTGAGGAAAGCCCGCGGCTCCCCGGCAGAGCTGGTGCTCAGCGCTGAAAAGATTAACCAGCGTCGCCATGAGCCGACGCTAACGGACCGAGCCCGAATCCTGGCTCCTCTCTCCTCGTCCTCTCTCCCTCCGCAGGGTACGTATGTTCTCACCCTGCCCACCCGCACCCTCTGCTCTAGTTATGACGCTAATTAGGAGCGGCCCACACAGGGCTCGCGGAGGAAAAACGCAAGAGAAAACCAGCAGCGGCAGCAGCCAAGCAGCGTGTGTCATCCATCCACCCCCGTGCGGGCGGGAGGCCGGGCTCCCTCCCACGGCGGGCCCGGCAGCACGGCTTCACGCCGCGCACATGCCCCGGAGCCTCGGGCGCTCTTTTTTCCTCCGCTGCTGTAAATAGCTCCAGCCCCGTGCGCTTCCCCGGGCTCCGGCGGGCGATAACCG
>NW_008795919.1:3033435-3058347 GCF_000699145.1 Aptenodytes forsteri
GGGAGCCGCAGCCAGCCCCGCGCGCTCGCCCGCAGTACGTGAGTGACCGGAGGAGAAGCAGCAGGGCAACCCGCCAGTGAGCTGGGGCCCTCGGTTCCAGGGGTGCCTGCCTCACAGTGCTCTATTTACATTAATTACAGAAATTCCATATATATTTTTCTCTGCAGCCCAATTAGACAAATATCTACCTATATATAGTATATCCTGCCTCACAGTGCTCTATTTACATTAATTACAGAAATTCCATATATATTTTTCTCTGCAGCCCAATTAGACAAATATCTACCTATATATAGTATAAAAAATACAGAGATTTGACTTTTTTTTTTTTTTTGGAAGTAAAATGTAAATGATCCAACTGTGAGGAGGAGGTAAACCCGAAAACTCAGGCCTGTTGCTACCGAAGTTAACACCGCACACAACACCGCTGTCACGTGGAGCTACGTCCTCTTCCTCCAACCCATAAAATGATCCACCCCAACCCAAGTCAGGAAAAAAAAAAAAAAACACCAACCAACCCACCCAAGCACTCAAAACACGTTCTCATGGAAAGAAAAAAAAAACCCAACAAACATTTCAAGTAAAGATGAGGATGGGTTTCACCATTTCAACAGTTCCGTGACTGCAGTCAGTAGCAATGCAAACAAAGCCTGTGCAACGGCAGCCGTGCTTCCTCTTTCAAAAACCACCCAGGCTGCGTAGTTACCATCTTTGGGGTCTTGTTGCCTTTTTTTTTTTCCTTTTTTTTTTTTCCTTGTAAATACCACTAGCAGTTCTTCAAAAAAAAAAAAAACCCCCAAAAAAAATCTAGACAAAGGGAAGAATCCTTCCCCCCAGAAAAATCTTCCCAGGAGCGGGAGAGCTTCCCATTTCTCTGTCCATTTACAGTATTTCAGGGGAACTTGGCCCAGGTTCAACAGGACTGTCCACTGAAGGAGGGTCGCAGAAAGGCCAGGGCTAAACTTTGCTCTTGGCAAATTAGAGTCTTTAATAAAGAGTAACATGTGCAAAAAAAAATTAAATAGATCAACCCAGGTTTCCAGAATTACTGCTGTCAGAATGCTTACTTTCTATTTGTGTTCTCACCTTACCCAATGCTGAAATCTCAATTAAGTACCCGAGGTCAAAAATGACGTTTGGGAGAGATCACCACAAAGAGGAAAAAAAAAAAAAACCCCGAGAGGTGCAATCTGTTACCTCAGTGTCCTTCCTCCACCCAGACGCCTGCTTTAAAGACATGTACGCAGCAGCAAAAAGAAAAAGAGTGTAAGAACATCCCCTTCTCTCCGTGAGGACAAAGCGCTGTTTCTAGCTGTTTGAAGGAAGAATCGTTTCCTAACAGGTGGAGTGGGTGTTTAGCCTTCCGTTTGCAAGGAGGGGATGGGACGATCAGCTGCTCCCAGTTGCTTTCCGGCAAGTTTGTGGTGTTCTTTTCCCCCCCTGGGGAACATTATAGCTGGAAACCTTCCATGGGGGCTTCAGGTTGCTGGAAGATGAATTGCTGCTGGTTCTCATCTACCTGGGGAGCTAGAGCAGAGTCATCCTCTACTCCAAAGTAGTGCTCAATCAGGTCGAAGGCCTTCTGGTAGATCTCTTGGTTCTCGTGGCTCTGTAGGAACTCTATCTTATCCAAACCTTGGAGGGGAAAAAAGTGGAACGCGATGAAACAAGGAGATCCTGATAATTCACACTGTCCCACATCCATCCTCCACCCTTGCCCCTGTTCACCGCCAAGACCCTTGTCTGTGTTAGATTTGCATTTTCTGAGCAGCACTGACATCTAAAACACTATTCCAGAGCTGCTGGTGGATTTCTTCTGTATCAGGCAGCATCAACGTCTTTTCAATAGCAGGTTTAGCTGACACAGCTAAAGCAGACGCGCTCCCAGCTCTCTGCTGGAGACTAAACCAGATTTCGGCGAAATTAAAACAACTGGCTGTGAACAGTTTGGTAGTTGCAGGGGATAGGGAGGGGAAGGAAGCAGGGCCCGTCCCCGTAGCCTCCAGCAGAAGGGCAGCAACTGCTTTAGCTGTCCTAATTAAATCCGCTGCTGAACAGAAAGCATCCAAGCACAATAAACTCCCAAGAATTTCAAGAATTATTCTTACTGGGAGAATCAGGACACACAATGTAACAGTCAGCGAGAGGGCAAAGCAGACACTGGCAGTATAGAGGGAGTTTCAGACCAAAATAGGAACTGCTCTTCAAAGCATTAAGAGCAGGACAAAAAAAACCACCAAATTAAGTCGCTCCAGGGAAAAGCTAAGTCTCTCTGGATTCCCACTATACATCTACAGAGTACAGCTGGGTACAGTTAGAGCAATCAGACCCAGAAGTGTCACTTTTTACTTAGCTCAGCTTATTTCCGATTAATACTCCCAACTGGTGCGAGCCACAGTTATCAGCTCGGCCTCCAGCTCCAGGAAGCTTGGATCAGAAGTATGATAAGTTTCTACTTCAAGTGTTTTGTCCTACGCCCAGTCACAAGAGTCTGAAGAGACAGACTATCGGAACAAATATTGGCTGCTTTAGAACATACTAAATCCCTTAACACAGCAGAAAAGCGACCAACAAAACTAGCAGACACCTTTCGATACATCCTGTGGTGTTGAAGTCAATAGCACCGAGGCCACCAGCCACCACCTACCATAGGCCTCCTCAATCAGGCTACAGTACGGGTTGATGCCTGTCCCACTCTGGTTGGCTTCCTGCTCTCCAAGCCTCAGTATGTTCTCCAGGCCGTTCAGCGCCACCTGAACAATCTTGGAGTCCATGACAGTCAGCAGGTCACAAAGAGGCTTGATGCAACCCAAGTTTACCAAGTATCTGAAGAGAGAGCACCGACAACACACACTTCTTGTTCAGGATCTAGCAAGCATCGCCTTTGCTCAGTTAGAAAGAGCAAGGGAAATGAGTCAAACTAAAATACAAAAAAAGTTACCTTAAAATATATTTTTTTACTGCTCTGCAAGGTTAATTTTTATCCACTTATTTGCATAATAATACCCCCTCTTAAGAAACCTGCTAACTCCCTTTGAAATCCAGGTGCTGCTCAAATTAAGTCCACGCTGGAATTCAATCTGTCATCAAGTTTGGACATTCAGCCTAGCCTAAGCTGTCTAAAGGGCTGGGAGGGGGAAGTGGTTTGGACTAGCTTATCCTTATTCAGAAGGAAGCTACAATTTACAGCACAGTACACGGTCCCGCTACAGCTTTGCCTGTGTCTCGGGTACTCTCCCGGAGGTTCTCCAAATTACCCCCTCGCTACTTGTCTTGCAGTTCCCGTAAAGACAAAGCTACCAGGCATTCAGACAGATTTCCCCTAGGAGGAGCCACAGGGAGTACCTGATCTGTTCGGGAGTTCCTCCTGACGTTGCATTTGTAATAGCCCATGCTGCCTCTTTCCTCGTGCGGAATTCTGCTTTCTGCAAGATTTCTATCAGTACCGGGAAAATGTTTGCATCTATGACTGCCTGGGGAGAGAGAGTAGTAAGAAGCATTTGAATTGGCAACACGGTTTCTAAAAGGCTATTAAGCACCTGAAAGAAACCTCTACCTCCATTTTCCAATGCAAAAGAACTTTCCAAGCTATACCCTTCAGCGATTCCTCCATTTTATTCCTCAGCCAAATCCTATTAACACGAGATTCAATTCCGTAACTAGCAGAGTAGACAGTCCCTATTACTGCACCAATATTGTAGGAATGCTTTCACGACTTATCTGCCTTTGTGTGTAGGTCATTAAAAGGATAATGAAAACTCAACAAGCTCCAGCTTTTCAAAGGGGTATCTCTAATCGAGCATGCAGAAATAGGGGCTGTATCTCCTCTTATTCCGAGGATCCAACCTGTGGGACTCATTTCAGCCTAGTCTTCGTTGGTACAGTTAGCAAGCTTTTTTTAGCTCTTGTTTGGCAGATGGCTGGGAGCAGCAAATTTGCCAATTACTGCAGAATAAGAGATGTGAACAAAAACAGCCTCTACGTGTCGGATAAGGAAAAAAAGTTGCAAATCCTTAATGCTGAGCTTGGAATCTAGGATCGTTACAGGTGGGCTGGAGAAGACCGTACCTGTATTTGTGCTCTGTTTCCTGCTGTGATGTTAGATATAGTCCAGCAGGCTTCTTTCCTGATTGACTCCTTGGGACTACTTAATAAATGAAGGAGGCAAGGCAAGGCTGAACAGTTCAGAATCACCTTTTGAGAAAGCGAAAGCAGAAGTGAGATCACCAGTATCGGGTACAGAGCGAAATACTTTCCATTTTCACACAGGGAACACGCTATAGGGGCGCTGCCTTTCCCCGCAAGACAGTGATTTCCCCTCACCTGGGTCTGGATGTCATCCCCTGTCACGATGTTGCCAACTGCTCGCAGAGCTGGGGAGGCCACTTTGTAGTCATTGTGCCTGCAGGAAGAATGGTGCAAGGACAAAACCAAATCTGTCAGATCACGTGCACCTGCATATCCGGAAGACTCTCTCCCCAGAATCTCATCTGCACGATTTACCTAGAATTCCATCCCCTAGCATATAGAAACGTACAGTAAGTTGACCATATTGCCACTGAATAAGCAGAGACTGAAGACAAACTTGCAATACAGGCACGTTTTCATCCTTAACATCCTAACTCCATCGTCTTCAGCTTAATTACAGATCTCACCTTTTACATCGCCTTCCTGAACAAAGATGTTTTTAACCCAATGAGAACACCCAGCATTTTTCAGGATGATTTTGGAAGCAAGTATCTTGCAGTTCTACCGACCCTGAAGACATTAAAGGGAAGAGGCCCATTCAAACTGCAAACAGCAGACATTTTTGTCCAAGTTTCCACATAGATATCAGAGAAACAAAGCCAAGCTGACTTTCGCTAGACACTATTGCCATCTTTGGTTTGCCTAGTAACTAGGCTTCCACACGCGCATTTGAAGTTTGAGAGCACAAGACACTCTGCAGTCCGCTCTCCTTTCACAGACTAAAAGTGTCAGTCCAATCTCTCTTTAGTAAGTTCTTCCTAGCGTACAGTATTAACTAGCATTCCAGCTCTAGAAAATACTCAAGCTTCTCTCAGAAAGAAAAGCCAGTCAACTGCAGCTCTCCACCTGCTTCAGATCCTCCTACGTAACTGCTCTAAAGTCATCGAGGGTACCCATCACCTGGATCCTGTGCCCACGAGAGGTGGCAAGAGCGCTGTGATGAGTTTTGACACAAACTCATGTTCAGTCACATGCTTCCCAGTCTCACTGGGCCGAAGCAGCGAGACAAGATACTTACATTAACAGCTCCACCAGCCGCCGACACACTCCCGAGTCAATAACTGCTTGAATTTTCTCATTGGGGCCATCTGATAAGTAGGAAAGAGCCCAACACGCATCTGCCAGCAAGTCAGAGTCACTGTTGAATAATAATCGGGACAACACTGGCAGGCAGGGAGATACCTACAACAACAGCCACCACCCCAGGAGGTTAGTCACGTTCTGTCAAGGACCACCACATCTGCATGCAAACACCACGTGGCTATGCTGACTGGCAAGATAACAGGTCTTGAATGTCCAGTTTCCTTCCCCAAAGTCAGCAGCTTCCTTGCTGGTTCACATACCTCATAATCACGGAGTCTACAGTTACCTCAACAGCTTTATTACTAAAATTACATCCCTTCCTCTTGGACCAAGTCTAGACTCCCGAGACAAGTGCTGCTGTGCATGCTACCATTTGGAAGCTCCTTGCATTTCTTATGTAAGACCACTGCTCCACTTCTTACTCTTAATAACCCCAAATAGCTCAGTATTCAGAGCAGCAACCACCAACAGTTACACCCCTGAATACTTCAATCGTTTATAAGTGGTTTTACATTCACACTCAATTCAGATTTCATCCCTCACCACAGGCTTCCCAGCTTTGACACACGAGCTTTCATTTAAAAGAAGTGAAACACGTGGATCTTAAAACATTTTTGTTCTACCAAAGAAGGATGAGACACCTGAAAGGCCAGCAGAACCTTTTGTTAGTGCCAGTAGCACACCAGGAAAGGGAAAGAGGAAAGCTACCGCAGCTCCCATGTAGCTACAGGAGTCTTGTAGCATTTAGAAGCCTCAGAATCAAGTTTTTAGTCACAATTTGAGTGAAGTCTCAAGCTTCCAGAGTTCATACAGGGTTCAGAGAAGCCCGCGGTGTATGCTACCTCGCAGGGAAGCCTGGGCTTGCCCCCCTACTTGAGGGGTCCAGCGGATGGGCTGCCAACAGAGCCAGGCAGAAAGGTTGGCAGAAAATTAAACAGGCGCTCAAACAACTGCTGAACAGCAAGATCAACCTCAGCAGGAAGAACCTCACCCTGTTCCCTCCCGGAATGACTTACAGAAGTCCAACAGCCAAAAATAATTTAGACAAACATCTTAACTGGGTGTTTCCCCATCACCTGTCTGCCAACAAGGCATTTATTCTCACCTTATCAAATTCAGGTGGTGGACTCTTTCCTCTGCACAAGTTTGACAAGGCCCAGACAGCATTTCGTGTCATTGTCAACCTGGTGGACTTCGTAAGGAGCCTAAAGAGACAATTACCATGAATTATAATCCTTGATGTGGAAGCCAGCAAGGGAATCAAAAGAAGGAAAACTAGTATGATTTTAAGGAAGTCAAACCACTATTCCACTTGCTGTAGCTCAAGCCACGCTGCTTGTCACTTGAGCCTCTCAGTAAGCAAAAAGAGAAGTGACATGCAACTACTTCTTATGATAAATAGCTATTATTCCTCACAACATCAAGTGACATGGGTCAGGAAGGCAAGTTCCACACTAGACAAGTTGCAGAAGGAAGGGTAAGTTAGTCGAATGCAGCTCCAAGTTCAAATTCAGCCCAGGCAGACACTCGCACCCCTATCTGAGGTCAGACGGTCCTCACTAGAGACCAACTGACACAAACTGCTGCCTCTCAACTCTAACGAGGACAGCGAGTCCTGTGGGCTGGGGACTTCAGTCAGCAATCACTGCTGACGGGTGACTGACAGAAGTAGCAGTATAACAGTCCAAGTCACTTGTGACAAAGCATCAGTTTCCCAAGGACAGGGTAAAGTAAAGACGAATTCTTTCCAGAGCAGTGAACAGTCCTGGAGAGCACACTCCTGACAGACAGATCTGACTATGGTGGGTATGCCCCACACTTAAGAGCTGCAGAGGCAAGGTGGTGTGCAGAGACCTGCTCCCTTTCCTTAGTCTCAGAGGAGCCCACTCAGACAAGCACCTGAAATCCATCGCATAAGCACAAAGAGCAGGCATCTGGAGGGACACACAATGAAACAGCAAGCCCTGTGACTTCAGAAAGACAAGCACACTGCAACAGCACCCGCTTCAGATTCAGAGCAGTGTAAAGGTTTGTGAGAAGGCATGTTATCTACCAAGTCCCACTCTTTTTATCGGATACTTGTCTGAACTGCCAGTTTATCCGGTACCAATGGTTTGATTCCCAGTGAACATCACCACACATTGCTAGGGAATCTTTCACCCAGCTCAAATATTGCTCTGCTGTAGTACAATGGGACTTCAAGAACTGTATTGGCAAGTATTCATGGCTACTCACATTAATAAGGGAGGAAGAATAGCGCAGTTAAGGACATAGTCTCTACACACAGAGCTGTCTCCAGCAATGTTCCCCAATGCCCAGACAGCCTGAAAGGAAACAGCAACAGTTTTAGCATTCACGCAGTTTCTGAACAGAGGAAGAAAAGGGTAGTGGGCTAAGAAAGCATTTTCCTGTAATTCCAGGCAAATGATACTTCAGTTTGTGGTCTGAAGCCAGTTGTTAGACACTGGTCACTCATTTTAAACACTGCATTTTAATCATGTGCAATCCGCTGTGGTTCTATCCCTAACCCCAAAGAAAGAAGTGAACCTTACCTGTTCTTGAACATCCTCAAAGTCAGAGTTTAATAGCTCTATAAATATAGGAACTGCCCCAGCCTCGATTACTATTTTTGTTTGTTGGGAAGTTCCTGATGCAATATTCGTCAGTGCCCACGCTGCTTCAAACTGGAACAAGCAAATAAATGACAAGAGTATGAATAAAATAATCCCGATTTAGCAAAATATTTGCCATTAAGTTTTGGCTATAATTCTTTCAACTTCTACTAAAAAGGTTAAGAGAGAAAGCAAGCATATCACAACAGAACACCTCAATACTCAAAGGAAAGGATTTTATTTTCTTGAGCAGTAAGAAAGCCACATCTGCTAAATGCCTTCTCAGAGGCTAGAGCTTCTCAAAGGATTAGCAAGTGAAGACATCACCATCAGTCACACCACATCATTTCACCTATAGAACCATTTTCCAGCAAGAAAAGTGAAGACACATAGTGCATAAACACACGTGGAGTAGAAAGTTTTCTATATCTAGTGCAGAGTAGCCAGTTCTAGCCCAGCCTCTCGTCTGGCTAACACCACAAAGATGCCTTGAGTTCAAGTGAAGCTGAGCAGCAAGTTCCCTGCTTTTGCCACTCAATCTTTGGGTTTAAAAAGAGAGATTTCCATTTATTTCTTCTTGAAAGCAAGCCCCTATGATACATGGCCTTGGGCCACAGGGCAGGAAGAAAGACGAAGGCAGCCATCAACTCTGATCCAATTCCATGTATGGAAGTATCTTTAACCCCTACAAAGTAACTATAGTTATTACCAAGCTGGAAGGAATCTCAAGAAGCCATCTAGTCCATCCCTCTGCCCCACAGCAGGATCAGCACTACCTAAGCCATTTCTAACAGACTCTTAGCCTGTACTTAAAAGCCTCCAGTAATGGAGGTTTTTCCTACACATTTATTCTGTGGCTCCACTAGCTCCCAGCAGAAATATCAGCCAGGAAGGCCAAATTCTCTCCTGCTGCAGCTGAACTATGTTATTTTTGCCAGTGTTCTTCCAAGAATTTAGAGCAATTTATAATTTCCTTTTTTTGCCTAAGCATTACAGGCTACCTTTTTCTTCTCCCATCCATCATATAACCTGCATCTTTTGGGTTCAAGACATCACTTTTCCCTGATAGCACCTGTGGGTTCAAGTTCCTAAGCTGCGAAGGTTAAACAGCTACATGCCATGAAGAATTCATAACACAATCTCCTTTACCTGTAGCGTGCAGTTTTCACTTCTTTTCAGGAATTCAACAAATCTGTCCACCACTCCCTGAGTGTTTATCACTTCATCTATTGGAGGATTTGGCTCTGAAATAGCAAGGCAGTGTCAAAACAGTATACAGGTCTAATGCAGGGGAATAACAAGCATGAACTATTACTGAGTTGAATGCTCTCAAGCTGTACTGAACTCGGCAGGACAACTCTCCAGAATCACTTTCAGTACAGTTCATACAACTGTAAATCATTAGCAATATACTAGATTATCAGGTTTCTAGTTTATCACTTACTTTCCCCCAGCTCAAAGCTGCTAAGCTTC
This sequence comes from Aptenodytes forsteri, assembly GCF_000699145.1. NCBI lineage: Eukaryota > Metazoa > Chordata > Aves > Sphenisciformes > Spheniscidae > Aptenodytes > Aptenodytes forsteri. The sequence goes on from NW_008795919.1 coordinate 3,042,852, forward strand.
TGTATAGCCACACACGTGCACAAATGCTTGCAAAAGAAAGGCTACGTCAGATCCTACGGCAGGGATAAGATGAGTTATTTTTACCTTTGGAGAGTAACTTCCTGAATTTCTGAGTGGTTGCTAGCTGTAGGTCAGGGTCATCTGAGAAAAGCATCTCTACCATCTCTCTTGTGATCACTCCCTCCTGAAAAGATGCAAAGGAGACAGAACAATGGTTCCATTTCACACTAAGATCATTTAAGGAATCAGTCATGACAGCCTACCGTGACTTTGTGCTTAGCTAGCAATCCAAAGATTCACAATTTGAGATTACAGCACACTATTTACTTCCTGGCAGACTTTTCCAGTTCACTGTAGTAACATTTGCAACATTCTCAAAAGCATGAAAGCAAAAACACTGAGGATTGTCAGTTCTAGGCAGTCCACAGCATTAAATCTATCTGAAGGCACGACTGCAACAAGGAAAGGCACCTTACCCCACATGTTGTGGAACTAACATAGGAATCCACAAGGAGACTATCAAACATGGAGGCATCTTCATTGATCAACTCCACATTTCTTCTTTTAAAGAGCTGGCAGGGAATAAAACACAGGAGTCATTATTAGAAAGCAATGATGAACAGTCTTCATAACCAGACATTCTTGTTCCTCAAACAAGATACCATCAGCTAGACTAAACGCAACCTGAATAGAAAAGTAGCCATTAATAACAGCTCTGCACTCTGAAGACTAGTTTGGCATACAAACCCCAATAATAAAACAGGCTAAGTCTTGCCCTCAGATATGCAAATGCCCAAATCACTGAGACACTGGTACAGGCAAGTGCAGAATTTGACCTAACAAGTTAGGGAAACTGGGGGTTTAAAAAGAGAGATTTCCATTTAGTTCTTCTTGAAAGCAAGCCCCTATGATACATGGCCTTGGGCCACAGGGCAGGAAGAAAGACGAAGGCAGCCATCAACTCTGATCCAATTCCATGTATGGAAGTATCTTTAACCCCTACAAAGTAACTATAGTTATTACCAAGCTGGAAGGAATCTCAAGAAGCCATCTAGTCCATCCCTCTGCCCCACAGCAGGATCAGCACTACCTAAGCCATTTCTAACAGACTCTTAGCCTGTACTTAAAAGCCTCCAGTAATGGAGGTTTTTCCTACACATTTATTCTGTGGCTCCACTAGCTCCCAGCAGAAATATCAGCCAGGAAGGCCAAATTCTCTCCTGCTGCAGCTGAACTATGTTATTTTTGCCAGTGTTCTTCCAAGAATTTAGAGCAATTTATAATTTCCTTTTTTTGCCTAAGCATTACAGGCTACCTTTTTCTTCTCCCATCCATCATATAACCTGCATCTTTTGGGTTCAAGACATCACTTTTCCCTGATAGCACCTGTGGGTTCAAATTCCTAAGCTGTGAAGGTTGAACAGCTACATGCCATGAAGAATTCATAACACAATCTCCTTTACCTGTAGCGTGCAGTTTTCACTTCTTTTCAGGAATTCAACAAATCTGTCCACCACTCCCTGAGTGTTTATCACTTCATCTATTGGAGGATTTGGCTCTGAAATAGCAAGGCAGTGTCAAAACAGTATACAGGTCTAATGCAGGGGAATAACAAGCATGAACTATTACTGAGTTGAACGCTCTCAAGCTGTACTGAACTCAGCAGGACAACTCTCCAGAATCACTTTCAGTACAGTTCATACAACTGTAAATCATTAGCAATATACTAGATTATCAGGTTTCTAGTTTATCACTTACTTTCCCCCAGCTCAAAGCTGCTAAGCTTCTGTATAGCCACACACGTGCACAAATGCTTGCAAAAGAAAGGCTACGTCAGATCCTACGGCAGGGATAAGATGAGTTATTTTTACCTTTGGAGAGTAACTTCCTGAATTTCTGAGTGGTTGCTAGCTGTAGGTCAGGGTCATCTGAGAAAAGCATCTCTACCATCTCTCTTGTGATCACTCCCTCCTGAAAAGATGCGAAGGAGACAGAACAATGGTTCCATTTCACACTAAGATCATTTAAGGAATCAGTCATGACAGCCTACCGTGACTTTGTGCTTAGCTAGCAATCCAAAGATTCACAATTTGAGATTACAGCACACTATTTACTTCCTGGCAGACTTTTCCAGTTCACTGTAGTAACATTTGCAACATTCTCAAAAGCATGAAAGCAAAAACACTGAGGATTGTCAGTTCTAGGCAGTCCACAGCATTAAATCTATCTGAAGGCACGACTGCAACAAGGAAAGGCACCTTACCCCACATGTTGTGGAACTAACATAGGAATCCACAAGGAGACTATCAAACATGGAGGCATCTTCATTGATCAACTCCACATTTCTTCTTTTAAAGAGCTGGCAGGGAATAAAACACAGGAGTCATTATTAGAAAGCAATGATGAACAGTCTTCATAACCAGACATTCTTGTTCCTCAAACAAGATACCATCAGCTAGACTAAACGCAACCTGAATAGAAAAGTAGCCATTAATAACAGCTCTGCACTCTGAAGACTAGTTTGGCATACAAACCCCAATAATAAAACAGGCTAAGTCTTGCCCTCAGATATGCAAATGCCCAAATCACTGAGACACTGGTACAGGCAAGTGCAGAATTTGACCTAACAAGTTAGGGAAACTGGGGAGAAGGCAGCTTGTAGGTGACGAACTAACAGAGCAAACATTTAGTTTGAGCCACATACATCACCGGGGAATCACCTCTTACTTTCATAGACCTCCAAGCCAAAAAAAACCAACCAGCTCAGAGTTAAGAAATACACACAGCCCATACTTTCACTTGCTCTTCCTGCTTCTTGAGGAAATAACCCCATTCACTAATTAATTAAAAAACCTAAAAAAATAACACCAAAAAACTTAAAAACAAGGATCTGTGAACAAAAACCTCTAGTACCCCAAGGACAAAGTGCTTGGACAGCTCTTGATGTGAGCCACACTCTGTACTAGGTACACAGAAAAAGAGAAAAGCAAGATCTCAGTTAGAACAGGAAAAAATAAGAGGACTGCCAACAAACCTTAATGCACAGATCCTTGAAGATTCCAGTTTGGCAGCAGCACAATCCTGGTTGTGTTAAGGCTGTACACAAGCTAGTCAAGATGACAGTTACCTGTTGCTCTCGTTTCTGTTTGCGCAGTTGAATTCCTTCCTCTTCTCTTCTCCGACGCATTTCCTCGGGATTTAGGGCTTTGTTCTTGTAACTCTTCATTCGATAGTTATCCTTCGCAGGACTCGCCATGGTTTCTGTGAAGAGAAAAGAAAATATCTGCCTCAGATTTCTTGTCACTCTCTGCTCCTTTACCCACATGTCCTTTCTGACAAGGAAGTCCGTGCACACGAATAGCCAGATTAAACAGACTCATTTGCAAGAGCTGGTCTCAAACACTGAAGTAGAAGCCTCAAGTTAGAGTGTGATCCTAACCTTAGTTCACGTGATACGGGTGTTATGGCAAGAGTGTTACGAAGTTTCTAGGAAGCATAAGAGTAGATTTACTGTTCTGAAAGGAACCTGGACCCAACTTCACAATATCGAGCACATTACCCATATGAACGGCTTCTACTCAAACAGCTTCACTGTCCTCCAGAGGTGCATAACCAAATTCTACTTTGGTTTTCAGCAGAAATTATTTCCATTGCATCATCATGGCATAAATCACACCTTGACTTCCCCCCCCCCCCCCCCCCCCCCCCCCAGACTGGGAGGTTCACTGTGTATGCATGGCAAAAATCCAACAGGACTCACGGCAAACTGAGGCCTTGATTTTATAACAATAATAAAAAACCTTGCAAAAAGCAGAGCTGTACATAACATACAGGTCATGTTTGTCCCGCCAGGTTACTGCAAGTGTTCAGTACCTGACCTACTTATTTTGCTGCTTCATATCTGACTAACGTAGTACTTCAAACTTGATTACTCGTGTATTTGCCTCCTAGTCAGGGAAGTGACACTCCACTATTTGGCACAGTAAAAGGCAACCAGGGCCAAGCAGTAACCCGAGTACAGAAGGATATCAATTTCTCAGCTGCATCCAGCTACAACCCACTGCTTTGACCACGTCGACTCCTTTTTGCATCTTTCCAAACTGTCCCTTTCTCCCATTTATGATACAGATTATTTAACATCTGTGCCTTTCTCAGGACAAGGAGGAAGCAATCATGGTTGAGTCACCATCCCTGGATGTATTTAAAAGACGTGTAGATGAGGCGCTTAGGGACATGGTTTAGTGGGCATGGTGGTGTTGGGTTGACGGTTGGACTCGATCTTAGAGGTCTCTTCCAACCTTAATGATTCTATGATTCTATGATACACAGCATCAGAGCGCCAATTAACCCTGAGACCAACTTAGTCTTCTCCAGAAGTCTGCTGGACACCAATATCTTTGTTTTCTTCCAACTGCTAAGGGCAGATGGAAGAAGTGTTCTGTGAAAGTTTGCAGCGTTATCTCCTTACCCCTCCCTCTTTCAGGCTTTGAGCACTCCTCAGCCACATTGCTTACAAAAAGTTTCAGTCCGACTTATCAACTGCCTCCAGCCATTCTGGAGCTCTTCCAAGATCAGCTGGAGAAGTTTCAGACCTTACTGCCCTCCTACTAGGAAAGCCCACGGCCAAGCCAAGCCCAGACATATACAATGTACAAATATCCAACATTTCATTGCTAGGGAAAGAGGAAACAACTGGAAGAATTCATATTTTAACAGGAAAGGAAACAAAATACTTTCAGTTCTATGATTTCCCGAAAATAGCTAAAAAGACATCAAGCATTGTGAAAAAGTCAGACTCCATAGCATCTGCTTTCTAAGAAGGCATGCTCTTCCCTAGCCAAAACAGCAAGAGGACATTCTTCTGAAAAGCAATAGATAAAGAAAAAAAACACCAAACCCCAAATTCCTCTGGTCGTTTACACTCTATTAGAGATGCACGTCCCTGGCAAACAGCCCTGACCCCACGCTGTCCACAGTTGTGAAACAGTTTTGAAGCTCAGCAAGCAACAGCTGCACCCAGAAACACCACCGGGCTTGAAAAGGTGCAGCATGATGGGTTGCATGTTCACTGGCACCTCTGAAGCTAAAAAGCAGCCACCAACCACAACTCATCATCAGCAAAAGCAGTAGTCCAGTGCCCGGTTAGAAAGCCTTTTTTCAGTAACTTGCTTAGGGCACAGTAAGTGGCCAGAAGTTATAAGAAAAAGGGACGACGTCACGCTGAGCGCCACTAAGAAAAAGGCAAAGAGCCTCAAAACTGACTGTGGGATTGAAGCCATCAAATTACAGTAGGTCCTGCAAGATCTTGAGCCTTACAGAAGTTTACCTTTAGTCCCTTTCCAAAGCACCCCATTTTATAAGGTCTGGCCTCAATAAAACCAAGGCAAGACACCTACTTACAACACTACACATGGCAGCTGGACTATACCTTGCTGACAGCCTCACTGTGAAGCCTGTATTAAACCATTATTTTTTTCCTGAGTTCATTTCTCACGAGTCAGAGGTTCAGAGGCATAGCTGACCTGTTTCTAAAGGTATTTGACAGCACTTTCCTCATTTTAAAAAAAAAAATCACATGCCAAAGAAAAGCAGAGATTGAAGATCACAGGAACTACCCAACTGCTCCCACTTCTCCATCCCTCTTCCCAGCAGCACTGCATGCCAAGATTGGAAGAATTTATTATTTTTAACTGAAAAGCAGGTAATTCAGAAGATAGAAGACAAAAAAATCTACAGGCTTTAGAGGTTTGTATCTGATCTTACAGTAGCAAGGTATGTCATCTACATATAGATTTTAACTCAGGAAATTTATTTAACTGCCACTGTTTTGTCAGTGTATTCATATTACTACCCCAACGCTAACAGCTGATACAGCCACACAAAAGAGTAAGAGTTGCTAGCTTAATTCTGAAGATTACAACAGAATCCCTAACAAAGACAAGTTTGTTACCTCCCTTTGGAAAGCTAAGTCTCCAATTAAAAGGTAGTTTTTAAGAAAAGGAGGAGGAAAAAGCAATTAAGTGACTTAACACTATGGGCAGGATTACCAGGCAGCTAGTCATGTAAATAGCTAAGTGACACATGACAGTTCAGCTGCCTCCAAACTTGTACAACCCCACTCAGCTGGGCACACCCCGGACCCTGCTCCGGGTGTCTGGAAAACAGCCAGAGACTCTCGGCCATGCTGCAAGGTCTCAGAGCACACTCAGCACCTTGTAGTTTAAAGCTTTGTATTTCCAGAGCATCAAGAACACCGTTATACTGCAGGGAAACCCCAAAGATACGACTAGCCCCTGAAGAGTGATTTTTCACGTCAGCTGTGTAACAGCACATCGCTGGGCAGCAGTCTCTCTGGCACTTGACTTTCTATTTTCTCTCGCACACGTTTATCTCTTCAGATGATTTCCACTGACTTTTTCCACAGTCCATCACGTGTGTCAATACTTCAATGACATTAGAATGCTAATTTGTTACATTACACTCCATTTCCATGGCAATGGGTGAATGTCACAAATGCAGGATTATGACTTCACGGTGAGCTCAGCAGATGCTGTAGGCACCACAGACTGCAGCAAGCCCAATCACACCAAACAAAACAGACAGCAGGATGCCAGGCACATACAAATTCTTTACTTGTAGTGTTTCAGTACAAAACATCTAGCTCATCCATTGTATCTGCAAGTCAGGCTTCATCATTAGCTATTAACTCAAATTCTATCAGTGTGAATACCCGCAAAACAGTCCCACTAAATCAGACTGTTGGAGTAACCTGGACTGTCAGATTAGGGAAAGCAATCATCTGTTCGTAGGTGAGTGATGCACAGAAGATACTCAAGCCACAGATTTTCACTTTGCATCTTTTCATTGTTGCTCTGAGAAGTTTTGCTTTTACAGAAAAGCTCTTGACTGTAAAGCGGCAATGGAAACTTAACTACAGCAAGTTTCTTTAACTGCTCTAAAGTTTTAGCTACTGCATTTAGGCAGCCGCCTTAACCTCTACAAAATGCTGTCCTACTAGGACAGCACCTTGCAGTGCACCTCTCCTAGGAAAGGTTTTTCTCCTGTAAGAGCCAGCTAAGCCCTGCCTTAAATGAAGATAGTATCAGCTCACACCCTAGAATTACAAAATTGTTCTGATGTTGTTCCAGCCAGAACTCCAGGTCTCCAAGCTTACCTGCAGCACTCCAAGGAAGCTGGGCAATAAGGCTTTTTCCTTCTATACCACAGCCGCTCACCCGGAGCAATTTGTGCAGCCTGCAGCTGCTCCGGGTACCCCTTTTTCCTGAGACCACACCAAACAGACTGCACACCAGATAAAACTGTTCTGGCAGTGCCTGCAGCCTGCTCACCACTTATCTCTCCCCAGAAGCCACCACCCTGACCATCCTCCTGGCACGACAGGTACAGGTACCCATTCACGTGGTGGGGAAAGGCTGCAGGCACCCAAGCGCAGGTGCCTGGGGCACAGTGCTGTGAGCCCATCTAACAACTTGCTGAAGAAAGAGGACAGGCTTACTGCACATCTTCCAAATATCTCAGTACATGGCAACGCAAGAGGGATATGCAGGCATTTGGACAGTATGGCCAGACACCACAATCCCAGCATCATCCCTTCACAACAGGCATAAAACCATATTTTCACCCCCAGAGCTGCTCAGGCAGCTAAACTCAACCCTGTCTGCCCAGGTGCAGAAGCACGCCTGTGTGGGAGCAGTACTGTTAGGCAAGGGCCGGAGCTTGCCCTGTTCTACTAGAATATCAGCACAGCATGAATATGTTGTTGGAAAAGAAAGGAAAACAACAAGAATTAGGACAGAATTAGAATGAGGCACCTCCTCCACCAGTGGAAAAAGAAACACAGCTTTTCCAAAAACAGCAAAAGCCAGTCCAGCTACCTATGTTTCAGGCCCTTGCTTACGCTTCATTCCTCCCGCTGCAAGAGACAGCCTAGTTTTCTAAGAACCTGGTTTCCTCCAAGTTCAGCATCCCTTGGCTTACCCCAGAACAGTACAATCTCTACCTTGTCCTTTTCCACTGGTCAATTAGAACAGGCTACTGGAAGTCCCTTTGAAGCACCCGTGTTTCCTCAGCAGTATATTGCCATTCCTGACCACTGGTTACAGAGAGGCTCAGCAGGCATCACCCTTACCTCAACCTCTTCAGTCCAATTCGCCTTCCCTAGGGCAGAATTAAAAACTGCTGAGGTAAAAGCTTGTACTGTGTTAAAAACCTGAGTCTGCAGAGCTTTCAACCCATCTCTTCCCAACACCTCTGCAGACCAAACAGCTCCACAAATCTACAAGAGTTTTAACACCGTTTCCAAATGTGAAGAACACTTGAGAATCTGCTGTTTACACCAAACCCGCACAGAGTTCACTCAAGAGAACAATAAACTTAGACTTGCAAGATTGGCTCCATTTAAAATAGTGTTCTGACCGAGCCTGGACATCACTTCTGCTCTAGGAATCCCCTGACCTCACACAGTTCCTTAAGTCAGGGCCTTTTGTAGCCGAGTACCTCCCTGCATTAGTGAACTTTATTCACAGCAGCTCCGCAGAAAAGAGTGACAGTACTTGCATTTCAATAGTGCTCCTATTGAGCATCCAAGCTCTGCATCTCCAGTCAGATCTGCCAACTATATTATTAGATATTAAATTCAGTGCTAACATAATACATTAAATAGATCTAAGAATTATCAGCCTGCGTATATAAAGATTTATTTCTATATCCTGAACACATAACAGCATGTAACCCTGGCTCTGCAGGACAAATTTTGAAATCCATTTGTACATGTTTGATGACTTGCTTTAATCAATCACAGCTACGTAAAGCTTTGCTCAGGCACCTCAGAGACCAGGCAGATGTAAGGCTCACTAAAAAGCAAAACACTTGCTAGTCCCGGCTCAGAGGGACTCCTCTGTCCTGAGGAAAACAGCAGCAATTGGAAAACTTGGCAGAAAGGCCAAAAGGGAGCATGTACTAAGTGTCAGAAGCGTTAGCTTTTATTTCTTAGCTACGCGAGTGGCTATGCAGGGTGACAGGCTCAAGGGAAGTCTGTAACTCGGTTTAGCGACAGCCGATGAAGCCACTACCTGACCAGCTACAAACAAGGACCGGGATTGAAACAGCAGCATGAGTTTAGATGTGTCTCCATCATCCTGAGCCAGAAAGAGAGACAAGGCCAGTACCAGGCAAGTAACTCTGCTCACTACTAAGCAGGCACGAGTAAGTTGCTGCAATGATCTGCTAAGGTCATTTCACAGCACGAAGCAATTAGCTGCCTTCCCAGGTCCATATTAAACATACATGTAAGCCCAATACTGATACACCTTTCAGGATTGCAATGCATCAATGAGTTAAAACACATTTTTATAACTTTTTAGAAGACTGTTTGCCTACATTCTCAAAACTCACACCACTAAAAGCCCACATGAAACCAATCGACTTCTCCATTATTCTTCCTTAGTCTCCCCAGAGAGAAAAATTGCCTAAGTGGGATTTTAAAGCCGCTATGAGATCGTGCCTCCTAGCATATAGCACATCTTTGGCATAAACATTAAAAAGTCCCCATGCCAACAATTTCTGAATGCTAACACCTTTGGAATCAAATTATTGATAAAAATTGGTCCATTAAAACCAAAGCAAGGCTTTATTAAGGTAATAATTCATACTGAGAATGACTTCAGGTGTTCTGCTGAGAATCCTCTTGCAAGAGCTACAGGAGCAGTCAAACTTAGGGATGAAGCTTAACTGAACAATACCTCTTCAATTCCTTGTGCAAAGGAAAGCCCCTCAGGAGATGGAAGAAATTTGGCTCCTGCCATAGATTTTGTTGGCAACGGTTGGCTTCACTGAGGAAAAAAAACATCCTCCAGTTGTCATGTAAACCAAAGAATTACTAGTACAGGTTGCCACACTCATCCTTATATATTGAATGATGAGAAGGTATTTACCACTTAAAAGAAAGGAAAAACAGTGTGAAAGTTTGACTTTGAAGGCTCAGCAGAGCACTCAAATCCTGTAAGCATCTGTGTAAAAGCCAACATAAGCTACAGCAGTTCAGCCAGAAAACTCTAATTCCAGGGTCATTACTGCCACGCCAAGATTATAACGGCTTCTTAATGCTACTGGACCAGAAACCCAGCCTTGCTTCTTTCCAGATGACGCTCGTCCCATTTCTCTGCATTACAAAAAGCATTTGCTTCAAACAGTTTTTTCAGCTGCTGATTAAAGCCTCCAAGCTGAGTCACTGCAGGGACTCACATGCCTACATTAGGACTTGTGCTGCTGAGTCAGACCAAAGTGACAGAGCAGAGAAACAGTTACGCTGACAGATCTGACAAAGCCTTTTTTAAGCCAAAACACCCTTTCACAAAGGTAATCTTCACAAGGTATCTATTACAGTTCTGTTGCTTGGCATAAGACACGTACCTAAGGCAAAGCCCGGAAGGCCGACAGCTGCGTGTTTGGAGTGGAGAAGGGTAGTAGAATTATGCAAGTGTAAATGAATACACTTGATGAAGTCCATCAGCACTGATCTGCCAATTAGTGCCCACTGGGTACATTCCAAAGCTTCCCAGCTCTGAGCAAGCACTGGGCCAGGTGACCTCCAGAGGCCCCTTCCAACCAAAGTTTTCCCTGTGGTAGTATAAACTTGGTCAGTTACAATTAACCCCCCCGCCTGAATTCGACAAGCAGTAGCAAAACACACTCGAAGAACTCCTAAGTTTCATTTGACAAGCCTTACTGACTCTATTCTTCGGGTTTCTCCTACCCAGCAGGAAGTTTCTCCATTTCATATACTTACCTGAAAACCCAGAGGAACCTCCCACCTCCTCCTGCCTCCCCGTTTGCACAGGCTCTGAGCTAAATACATATTCCTACAGCACCACACTCCTGCACTGCTGCTGCAAGAAAATCTACCAGCAGCACAGGAACAATTACTGCTCTTTGCTGCCCTTGGTCTCCTCGTGTTTTCTCAGACTGACCGAGTTGCAGGGAGATAGAGATAAACCACATCAAATTCACATTGGTCACCAGCCCCCGCCGGGGTGCCAAGGAGCTTCAGGTGCTGAAGAGGAAAGACAGGACTCTTCTGCAACAGTCACCAGGACAGTAAGCTTGGTAGGTGTCTTTCTCTGCAGGATCCACGTTCAACAAAATGCCTCTGCTTTCAACACTACGTCCTCCAGGAACAGAAGAGAGTTGAAGTAAACTGATTTGGTAGCTGTAGACATCAGAGCAGTTCGGATCACACAAAGAAAATGAACCTTTAGAAGAACAAGCTAGCAGTGCTAAACCAGAGGTTTAAGACTCTAGTCATCTCCCCCTGACAATGTTAAAAACTACATGTGCTATTCAAGCTATCTCCAATTACAGCTACTGAGGCATTTCTTTAAAAAAAAAATCAAAGCATTTGTGATATTTTTGGATCTGGGGAGGAGGGGCCTGTAAGAGTATGCCAATCATCTTCTGAGGCTGCACACCCGAGTCAACAGCGGGCAGCGGACATTAGGCTGACTACATGTTACTGCTTCATGATCCCGCATTTCTCCAGAGGGCTTAATAGTTAACATCTGTAACTCAAACACGCGTGTTATTTCTGCAGTCAGCTACTCCACACAGCTCACAAGAACACACTGACAGTGAAACCCTGGAAACTCGATCCAGCACTTGGGTACGGCATGTCAGTTTTGAACACAATTTTTATTGCTATCACCTACTTACAGCTGAAAAGAAAATCTCTGGCCTCTTCTACGCTCATCCTCTCATCGACTCTTTGTCAAACTATCACCAAAGCCGCTGCTTTAAGTCAACAACAACAAAAAAACCCAAACATTCAATGCAAGAGACAACAACAGTGTTGGGCATTTCTGAAGTGTTTCAAAACCTGAAGTCTCTCTCTCCATCAAGCCAAGTATATCAGCATTAATCGCTGGTTTCCTTGTAAATGTAGTGTCACTTTACAATTAGCAGTGCTTACATGAATTTTGTTCCATCTCCCATTTGTGAAGGAGTTCCTTAACTTTGAGAACAGAAACAAAAAATTCTTCTGGAACTCAGATATGTAATGCATTTTACAGCACTCTATAGACTTCAGTCAATTCTTAAGCGCTTAAGCACTCGCTTTATAACACCGCGTAAAGGTTCTTCCTGACAGAAGCTACAGATATAGACCTATTAACGTCTCCAGAGGATTCTCTTCTAGAAACAGTGTGTCCAGGACAACTTTATGATTTCAGTTGAAGTCATAAAGAGAAGCCTAAATAACCTGTACTTCTTAAATACAAATTAAATGAAGTTGGCTATAATAAATACATAAAAGTAGTTGAATTACTTGTACACACTGTACAAAAAGACAGCTCTGAACTGCTGCCAGAAATTAGCCAAGAACAGATTCTTACATTGAACGTGTCACTTCAATAGTTTTGCAGTGAATAAAAAGAAAAGAAAAAATCACTTCATTTGCTCAGAAGACAGAGGGAAAAGGAAGCTAAGCAGTTGCACTTACAGGAGAACAACAACTACAGAAGAAGTTCTGTCAAATAAGCAGCAACTCAAGGCTTTTCCTCTACAGCCCTGGAACTACCCCAGCTGCTGTTAAACCCTGGAAAAGTGGCCAAGTCCTGCCGTCCTGCCGCTTGTGCAGGTCTGTTTTGCATGTTTGCTCTGCTGCCTTTATGTTCTCCCACAGGTTATTTGAGTGTTTACTACAAATAAGCACAGGCAGAGCCAGTTCTCTTTCAGAGCTGTCTTAAACCCAGCCTGCCGCCGTCCCCGGCCGGGCGCTTTGCACGCAGTACATGCTGTGCTAGTAAAACGCTTATCCGTGCAGCTATTCGGCTGTCTGGTGCAGCAGCCACCATTGGCTCGTTCCCTTCTGTTTTAGCTACCAAGAGCCAGCGATGTGATATCACTACTGGAATGTGCAACAGCTTCGCTGATGGTGCTGGCTGCGGAGGGGGAAGGGAAAAGCAAAAATTCTCTTTGGGGAAAATGAACAGTCCTACAGCATACTTGTCCTTCGCTAGGGCCAGTCTAAGATTAGGATTCCTTTTAGGCTATCCGAAAGAACCCACCTATTCCCCAGTCCAGTTCTCAATACACTTTAATTTCAACTCTACCTCCTCCTGATCTTTCCACCCCCAAAAATCTGAGGTTTGGGGCTTTAAGTCCTCTTCAACCTGATTTACATGTTCTGAGACATTCACATTTCCTTAAGAGTGGACTGATCAAGTACAACAGTCTGTCACTTGAGGTCAGAGAGTCCTCTGTAACTGTTCTTAAAACAGGGATTAACTCTTTGACTAAGTCAACTCAAACTCGACCCACGAGAGTTATAGGAGGTTAAAAACAACCAGAAATAGTCAGAGACAATTACAGAGGGCTTTAAAAAGCCAACAAGCTCATCCTTCCCAACATGTGCTTTGCTCTAGAAACAAACAGTACTGTCTGATTTGCTAAGCAAATTTGAGTTTATCTGGACCTCACCAGCACAACAGCTTAAAGCTGAAAGGCTGAAGGAATTAGTACTTTCACTATTGCACTAACTGTTTTAATGATCGAGCTCCCCTTTACAAAGTTCATGTTTGCTCTCCTTAACACAAGCAAACAAAGCAAAATAGCCAAATAAGTAGTTAAATGATTTGCTAACAAATTTGAGTTTATCTGGACCTCACTAGCACAACAGCTTAAAGCTGAAAGGCTGAAGGAATTAGTACTTTCACTATTGCACTGTTTTAATGATCGAGCTCCCCTTTACAAAGTTCATGTTTGCTCTCCTTAACACAAGCAAACAAAGCAAAATAGCCAAATAAGTAGTTAAATTCATCAGTCACAAGAGTTTTATTAAGAATCGAGCATTATATACCGCTCCACAGGCTAAATAGCACTATAAAGGTATTTAGACATGTCATTTGCATAGCAAATGAAGAACGAACTAATGAGCATTTCTAACGACACAGGCAAGACCAAGATCACAACCGCTTACAAACACTACGGCACCCTCAACCTGCACCATACAAGAAGAGGTAACAATCTTACGCTGCCACCATTTAGTCCTATTAACGGTAACAACCTTACGCTGCCACCATTTAGTCCTATTAACTTAAAACAATGAAAAAGCAGTCTTAGTTTATTTAAAAAGTGAAGAAAAAGTTAACATTAGCATAATTCAAATGAGGGGAGTATTAAATTCTTGCTGTCAGAAAAACGCCTGCTTCAACCTCCAAGAAGAAATGGGGAAGCAGCGGCGGGGAAGGACGGGAAGCTCCTTTGCATGAACGTCCTCAGCTCCAGATAACACAGGCAGTTTTCAGACATTCACCAACAGGCCCGAGGACGTTTTTCTACTCAAAGTTGCCAGTCAAGATTTTACATCTCAAGCTATAAATTAAGTTTTAAAAGCTGCTCTGGACTGGGAGGTGCTGCAGCCATTGCATACACAGACTTGTGGCCACTAACTTTTCCTGGAACACCACAGGTGGGGTTTGAAGACAGCAGGAGAGTTTCTGACTCCGATCAAGCAGCATCCCACCCCAAAGAGCATTTTTAAAGACTTCTGAAGGCAAGTCTGGTTAAAAGACAATATTGCGGGTGAAAATTGGTAAGACCTTAATCCTTACTTCCCAGAGGATCCTTACTCTGCTTTACAGAGAACGTGCCTGCTACAGGTTTGGCTTTCCCCTTCACCTCATTCACCTCACCCGTTCCCATTCAAACCCTGTCTTACTACTTGAAGCCTCAAGAAAAAGACACTCCTCCTCCCCCAGTAGGGAGCTTCAATTTCAGGCTACATCAAAAGCGACCAAAAAAGTCTGCTGTTATTAAAGTACCTTTTGAAGGGCCATACTCAGTTATGATTTATTTGTAGCTAGCAGAAAGAGCTATCTGCTACCTGTCTGAACCTTTAAGCATATTTAGCAGCATTGGTTGCGAATAGGCAAACAAGCTCCTCCACTACACTCCTTTCCTGCACAGTGTCAGCAGACATATTTGCTTATATTGTCCACGGCGACATGCTGCACTGGGACAGCCTCGGTAAGTTTACGTTGACGCCGCTGCTGAAGTTTTATTTTATGAAAGCTGCAACAGCCAAGGCCCTGCTGGGTTATCAGAACAGCGAACAGTTCTGTAGGATCTCACTTGAGCTCGGTTCTAAACTCTTACAAGCTTCAGAATTTAAATGAACCAAAGACCAGGGATCTGACGGTGTGCCACAGTCACCGTGATGAAGCTTCAATGGCAGCAGTTCCTTTCCACCACCGCTGCCTCTCAAGGCTTTTACCTGGGTGCCTGCGGCAGAAGCGGTCCCCAATACCCAAGAACCAGAATATTACAGCGTTAAACAACCCCCGCTGCTCCCCTCACTCCACCCCGGTGCAGCCCAAAGACCGAGCCCCGGGTCGCTATTAGCGCTGCTTAGAGCGGGCAACAAAAACCCCCAGAAACAGCCCTGTTCGAGCCGCCCGGGTGCCCGGGTGCGGCAGAACCCGGC
>NW_008795919.1:3059459-3060718 GCF_000699145.1 Aptenodytes forsteri
CCTAGCGGCCCCGCTGCTGCGGGGCTGGCGGCGGCCGGCGCGGCGCGGGCGCGGGGGCCATTAGGCGGTGCGAGGCCTGCCGCTCCCTCCCATGGCGATGAACACGTCAATGGGGACATTGGGCAGCGTCAGGCAGTGGCTGCCGGGGCATCGCCGCAGCTGCCTGTGGGGAGAGAGCGGGGTGAGCCCAGCGGCATGGCACAGCACGGCATGGCACGGCACAGCACGGCACAGCATGATGGCCTGACATGGGCTGGCATGGCATGGCATGGCACAGCATGGCCTGGCACAGCACAGCACAGCATGATGGCCTGACATGGGCTGGCATGGCATGGCATGGCACAGCATGGCCTGGCACAGCACAGCACAGCACGATGGCCTGACATGGGCCGGCATGGCACGGCACAGCACGGCACAGCATGATGGCCTGACATGGGCCGGCATGGCATGGCATGGCACAGCACGGCATGGCACGGCACGGCATGGCACGGCACAGCACGGCACAGCACGATGGCCTGACATGGGCTGGCATGGCATGGCATGGCACAGCACGGCATGGCACGGCACGGCATGGCACGGCACGGCATGGCACGGCACGGCACGGCACAGCACGGCACAGCATGATGGCCTGACATGGGGCAGAATGGCACGGCACGGCATGGCACGGCATGGCACAGCACAGCACAGCATGATGGCCTGACATGGGGCAGAATGGCACGGCACGGCATGGCACGGCATGGCACAGCACAGCACAGCACGATGGCCTGATATGGGCCGGCATGGCATGGCCTGGCACAGCATGGCCTGGCACAGCACGGCATGACATTGTCTGATATGGCATGGCGCGGCACAGTATGGCACGGCACGGCACATCCCAGGACGCCGCCTGCCCCGATAAAGCCTGCCGGCAGCAGCGGGCAGGCAAGCAGGGAGCCAGCCCGCCCTGGCCCAGGGCGAGGAGGGGTTCAAGCCATCAGACGATGCTTTTGGGAGCAAAACAAGCCGCGTTTGCCGGAGCAGAGACCTGGTCTGTGTGATCGGGACACGGCGTGGCTGTGCCAGGGCCAGACCCTGCACCCCACAGGGTGTCCTGGCCCCCCCTTACCTTCCCACAGACCGCTCGGCGCCTACCGGCTCCTGAGTTTCGGGAGGCACAGCTGAGCTGGGACAGTCACCCGCCTCGATGGGGAACCTCCCCCAGCCAGTAACATCCGCACTGCCCACCCCACAGGGGCCCCCCCTTACCTTCCCACTTCCCA
>NW_008795919.1:3062931-3065240 GCF_000699145.1 Aptenodytes forsteri
GCCCCCCCTTCCCTCCCCACAGACCGCTCGGCGCCTACCGGCTCCTGAGTTTCGGGAGGCACAGCTGAGCTGGGACAGTCACCCGCCTCGATGGGGAACCTCCGAGCCTGCGGCGCCTGCTGGGAGCTCATGTCCGGGCCCCGGACGCGTCTGACCGGACAGGAGCAGGCGGGTGAGCCGGGTGAGCACGGGCCCCCCAGCAATGGCAAAAACACAGGGGGAACATGGGGGGACCCCAGCCAGCCCCGTAACATCCGCACTGCCCACCCCAAGAGCCCCTGCTCACCAAGAGGGCGTGCCAGCCTGTCCCCCACCTCGCTGCGCATCCGCCACCCGACTGACGCAGCGTCGGCTGCATCACAATAGCACCCCCAGGTTTTAAAAGGTCCCTCTGTGCCCCCCCCGGGGTGCTGCGGGTGCCCCCAGGGCGCTGAGATGCTGTTGCGGAGTCGCTACAGGATGAACTGAGGGAGCGAAGGGTCCCAGCTCACGTGAGGACATGGAGGGGTTTTTGCTTGCCAATGGCTACCAGCTCGGCAGGACGGTCGGGGAGGGGATGTACTCCAAAGTGAAGGAGGCTTTTTCCCAAAAGCACCAGAAGAAAGTGGCAATTAAAATCATTGATAAGAAGGAAGGCCCAGAAGGTAAATTAAAATAATTGATAAGAAGGAAGGCCCAGAAGGTAAGAGCTGACCCCGAAAGAGCTCCAGGCTGAGGCACTGTCCCTCCCTGGAGGCTTTTAATTCCCAGCAGAAAACTAGTTTCCCAAACTCGCCACCTGAGAACGGAGGGCAGGGGGGGGAGCGCGGTGCTGGGGGGTCCAGCAGAACAGCCCGGGGACCACGGCCCGAGGATTAGGACCCGTTTAGGTGGCCGCCTCTCCGACCGCAGGGACGGCAAAGTGCTGGCAGAGCCCAGCATCCCCCCCCCCCTCGACGAGCATCCCTCGGGCGGTGCCAGGCCGTAAGGAACCGGGCACCCCTGGAACGACCTTCCTTCCCTCTGCCGGGTCCCGGAGGGGAGCCAGCAGCTCAGGGACACCCCAGTGAGCAAACCCTCCTCCTCTCTCGGCAGAGTTTATTCGGAGATTCCTGCCCCGGGAGCTCCAGATCGTCACGCGCTTGGACCACAGGAACATCATCCGCGTGCACGAGATGCTGGAGTTCGGGGAGGGGAAGATCTGCCTCGTGATGGAGCTGGCGGAGGACGGGGACATCTTTGACTACGTGCTCCGCGAGGGTCCCCTGCCCGAGCCCCGCGCCAGGGCGCTCTTCCGCCAGCTGGTCGAGGCCGTCCGGTACTGCCACGACTGCGGGGTGGCCCACCGCGACCTCAAGTGCGAGAACGCCCTGCTGCAGGGCCACACCTTGAAGCTGACGGATTTTGGCTTTGCCAAGCTGCTCCCCAGGGACCGCAGGGAGCTGAGCTGGACCTTCTGCGGCAGCACAGCCTACGCAGCGCCCGAGGTGCTGCAGGGCATGCCCCACGACAGCTGCAAGGGCGATGTCTGGAGCATGGGCGTCATCCTCTACGTCCTGCTCTGTGCCCGCCTGCCCTTCGACGACACCGACATCCCCAAGATGCTGCACCAGCAGCAGAAAGGCGTCTCCATCCCCGGGCACCTGGGGATCTCCAAGGAGTGCCAGAACCTCCTGAAGATGCTCCTGGAACCGGACATGACCCTGAGACCCTCCATCGAGGGGGTCAGCAGGCACCCCTGGCTGACGAACCCCTGAGAAGGACTCGCCCTGCTCTCCCCACGTGGAACAGATTGTTTCTAAAATGACGATAAATTTGGAGGTCAGCGTTTCCCATCTATCCAGCCTCGCAGGCGGCGCGCCTGGCCTCCGGCTGGCAGAGACGAGGTCTGGTTCGTACCCGGGCATTTTTATCAGCTCACTCAAAGCCCTCGGCCGGCAGCGGTGGGGGACAGGGCAGACACGAGCTCCGAGCAGCCTGGGGCAGCGCGGGTCCCCCTTCCCGAGTTAAGCAAAGCCCCCCTGAGGCGGGTGGGAGGAAAGGGGCAATTTAAAGCAGCTGACACGCAGACCCTCTCGAGGCAGCCGTCGCCGTCCCGCAGGCAAAGGAAATGAGACCACCCGACGCAGGCAGAGACTCTGTAGAATTCCTTTAATTGCTGTTAACTGCAAGTCTGTAAAAGGTTTGGAGAAAGTCATCGTTACAAAACTACCAGCTGTTAGAATTGTTCCTGGTTTTCACCCCAGCTAGAAAAGGCTCAGGGAGATGCGGAATAGTTCAGAACAGAATATTGCACAGACAACCAAACGGTTAATTTGACTGAAGAAGGG
>NW_008795919.1:3066099-3073047 GCF_000699145.1 Aptenodytes forsteri
TGGGGGGGGGTGGGGGAACAAAACCAAACCAAACCAAACCAAAACCAAAACCCCAACTCTTCCAAGTGCAGCTAGGTCAATGCTATCCAAAAGCAGAAGGAAACCCACAGCTCCAATGAAGCAGCCCTGGAAGGGGCAGAAGGACAAAGGTAGCCCGTACAAAACCACCACCCGAAAGGCCAGAGAGAGCCGCGAGGGCTCTGTCCCTTTAGGGTAACTGTGTATTAGCAACATCCACTGAGGAGCATCTCCTGACATTAGAAGGGAACTGCCCCAAAAAGAGAGGCCGTGGGTCCGAAGGAAGCGGTGCAAGCAGTCGCAGGGGGCTTAAGTGAAGGAACCCAAGTGAGCACAGCAAAGCTTGCGACCCCGGTGGCCGTGAGGCCTGGACACGCGGGGCGTCAGGCGAGTGGACAGACACGGCCTTGGCCAAGAGGCACCACCCACGCTCGGGCGCTTCTGCCTCCCCCCCAGGCTGGGAGAGGGAAGGGCCGAGCCTCGGTGCTTTGGGGCTCTGCAAGGGCTGAACTGGGCACCACAACGGAGGGGTTCTGCTCCCAGGGTGACCCAAATCACTGCCCGCCCAGAAGGGCTCAAGTAAGAGCAAGCCACGAGTACTCTGCTTGGAGAATTTCACTACAAGTACACAAAACCCAGCAGAGGAAGGCAGTGCAGCTGCAAAGGGGGAAGCAGCAGGCCTTGGCTCTTAGAGGAGCTGCTGCTCTCGCAGCAGGAAACGGGAGTTTCCATTAGAAAAAGCTTCCAAGACGAAAAGCCAGGCAGAAGCTCAGGGTTTGGCAGAGTTTGGCTCCTTCCAGCACGGCCCAGCTTCGGGTCAAAGCCACAAGCCAACTGCCTTTCTTTGCAGCAGTGAGTGGCACAGCAGAAGGGGCTTCTACTGCAGCATGTCCAGCCCTCGGCCACTGCCTGCACGGGGGCTTTCTCCGGGGATGGCCTGGCCAGCGGCGCAGAGCAGCAAGTGAGCAGGCACAGCTTGCATCCAAGAGCCTCTGAACTGCTGTACTGTAGATTACGGGCGCACACACAAGCAAACAATCAGCCAGCTGGCAGTCTGGCGGCACCAAGCAATCCTGCCAGGTGTCCGAGTGCCCAGCTCGCCCCGGGGACCCCTCACTGCATCGCATCTGCCTCTACCCGACGCTTTCGGGGCAGTCAGTTTTGGCTTGGCCAGTCTCTAGGACCTACTGAGAAGGTGGGATCCCTAGCAGCTAAGTGTACGAGTGAACTCCTGCTTCCTCCTCCTCCAGGACTGAAGGGGTCACTTGAGTTGCCCACAGGATTTAGCAGGAATGAAACTCCTCCAGCCTGGAACTGCAATCCCCAGCACAGTTACACACAAAGGAAGAGCCGGTCCGTGATTTAATTCACATTCGATGGTGGAAATGAGCCTGTGACACACACTGGAAGCAGTCGCTTTATTCCCAGTCTTCCCACTCTTCATCTTCCAGCTGCAAAGAAGAGGAACATCCCTCAGTTTGTTTCTGTAACTCAACAGCCATCCGTCAACAGATCCTCCTGCCCAGGGCACCTGAGTCAGCGCAAAGCCTGACATACCCTCACGCTCCCACACCCTCACAACAGGGATTTGCTTACTCTGTTCCCCTCGGGGAACTTGCACACTCATCCCTCTTTAAGCACGTCCAAGCAGCCACCCGCTGCTCCAGCTAACACCCGTGACTCCCATGGTGAGATCCCAAGCTAAGCCCGTGTCCTCAAAGAGCAAGTCACGCCTCTGAGAAGCCTCCCGCGAGCTGCTCTCGGCAGGCAGCTGCCTGCTGCGGCGCTGCCCTCCCAGGCCAGCAGCAGCCACGTCTCGCTGAAACTTGCTGCACAGCCTTGGCTCCAGCACAGGGGCTGGAAGCGGAGCTCAAGCCGAGGGATTCGCCCTCTTGCTCTGAGGCACTGCAGTCTCTCTCCATCTCCCAGGGGAAGCACCCAACGACGGCAGCGCTCACGCAGCATCACCCCAAGGAGTTGCTGATGGTTTCTGGGAGCAATCTTCTTGCCTACTTGAGCGAGCACCTCCCCGTGACTCACCTCCCCGGACACTTCCACCTTCGAGAGCGCCAGCTGCACCTCCTCTTCAGTCATGTCCAAATCAAAGTCCTTTTCCCAGTCCTCACTGGTATCAGTGCTGGAGCCTGTAACCACAAACATCACGACCGAGCCATCAGAGCTGCACGTGCTCTCCAGACGCTCTGGCCAAAGCACACAGCTGCCCAAGCAGCTGCCCACAAAGCCCTGGCATTCACAAGGCTCGGATCTACCACAGCCTGCCCGAGGAGAGAAAGCCTCCCTCATTCCCAAGAGCAGGCTGTCGGCTTGCTAACAGAGACGGGATGGACTGAACCGCCCGTCCCTCGCAGCAAGGGCTGGTTCAGAACAAGTGGGAGAGGTGAATGCCAAAACGTGTTCTCCTCTGGCCTGGGAGAACTGTGTCACACAGGAAACACAACAGATAAGGAATGACAGGAGCGACTTAGATACGGGGACTGTCACGCTCCCGAACAGAATGAACAACCTCCTGGGGCGGAGGAGCAGCAGGGACATTCCTAGGGGCAACATGCAGAGGGAAGGAACCACCATATTCCCCACAAGAGACCACAGCCATGCCCTGGCACCCAGCAGGCCAGGGACCAAAGGTCTACCCCGTTCAGCTGACAGACTTTTGATCTCTTGCCTAATTTCATTCTGCTCACAGACCCAGTTCATGATACTTGGCCACCCTGCTGGAGCTTTGGTTGCTTCCAGTGGCTTTATAATCCTATAACCAACATAACCATTACACTGGGAGACCTGCAGCAGACTCTGCTGAAGGCAGAATCCCCTGCAATGAAAGGTTTGTAAACAGTGTCAGCCAGAGCTGCGACACACCCCTCCTCAGGGTCCTGGAGGAGTGTCACCCTCCGTTCTCCTGAGGGAGCCCCAGGAACGGAGCTCAGGAGAGGGCTCAGGCCAGAGCCAGCTGCAGCCCCGGCCCAGCCGCCTGCTGAGAGCAGATGGTCACCGCCTGATGTGACCCTCTTGACCCTGCCCAATAGCAGAAAGATTTGCTTCCACTTTAGTTCGGCCACTAGACAGTCTTTGGATCTAACCTTCCTGGGTGATTTTGGCAAAACCCCTTTTCTCCTCCTCCATCATCACAAAATCAGGCCCTTTCCCCAAAAGCTGCCACCCCCAGCAGAAGGTTTCCGGGCCCTGTGCTGACCCCACACACGCACCTTTCTTGCCGTTGTTGGAGGGAGTGGATTTCCCACTATCCGAGTTCAGCTCAAAGACTCGTAGATCTGTTGGTCCTTCCTCTTTCAGAGTCTCTGTCCTGCCCTGGGCTTTGCTCTCCACCTCTTTGAGCTCCGTAACAGCCGGTTGCTCTGAGGATGCTGCTGACTCCCGGGCAGGTGCAGAAGGATGACCGGGTTCTGGGAGCTTTGACAAGGAGCTCTGCTTTTCCGAGGTGGCCTCCAGCAGCCTCTGAGAGAGGTCTCCGGTCCCAGCTGGTTGTGCTCCAGTCTGTAGCTGCGCAGCAGGCACAGAGGCAGGGTTTGCAATCTGAGTCACAAGGGAGATGCTCTCACTGCTCTCAGAGGGGCTCCCCTCTGCTGGGGCCGGCTCCGGAGGGAGGACGGCCCAGCTTTCCTCTGAGGGTCCCTTGTGAGCAGTGGGGTGGCTTCCCTCCAGGGCTGCAGGGGCAGATTCTTTCTCTGCTGCTTCTGGAAATTTCACGTTTGCACAAGGCAGGGGTGACATCCCCAAGAACTCCTCTGTAGGAAGGCAGAAGAGAAGCGAGAGATGTTTCAGCAAGCGCAGCAGCAGCTGACAGTGCAGCAGGGTTGGCTGCAGCTGGGCTGGGAGCTGAATTTGTGGGAGCGAGGAGGAGCCACCCCCCTCTCTAACCGAGACCCGCCAAGGTCTGCACGAGCCCTCCCGCAGATCCCCAACCATCTGACCCACCTTCATCCTCCTCCCAGCCTGGCTCCTCTTGGTGAATGCTCTGCTCCGCTCGCTGCTTCAGAGCCTCCCTCCGGGCTTCATCCTGCAGGGAATTCAGTGTCAGCAGCGACTCACGTCCCCAGTCCTTTCTTCCCCCAGGTATTTCAGCATCAGTGACAACAAGGACAGAGACAAGGCAGCCCAGATCCCTGTTTTTCCAGGAAAAGTATCTTCTGCCTCTTTGGTCTGCATTAGAGAGCTCCTTGGCCGGAGTGCCCACCCACTGGGGGAGACACCCCCCTCCTGACCTACCTGCTCCAGGCGATGCACTTTATAGAAGTAGCGCTGCCAGAATTCAGAATGGGAAACAGCCACCGGGACCTGGGAGCAAGATGGGAACCACCATGAGTCACTTCAAAGGGAGGACTGCGGCTGCTGCCTCGCCCCCCTCTCCTCCGGAGCCTTGCAGCTACCCTTATCACCTGCGCAAGGCACCTGCGTTTTCAGGTGCGCAGACTTGGGACCAAGCCTCAGGTACGCACTGGCAGATGCTCAGACACACATCAGACAGCTACAGAGGAACTTCTCTTCCGGGCCCATGACAAACAAGCAGGGAAGAAGAATACAATATGCTGCCTAATATCCCTGTGCCAGTTTACCGTGCAACCACAGTCCTTTCCACGACCAGCTCCAGGGCCCAAGCAACTCAGGGCTTCCCTGCACCGTACCCCAGGTCAGAACTTGCCCACTACAGGAGCCAGGCGGGGCCTTACCATTTTGGTGTAGAGAGACCGGATGGAAGGGCTGGTCGCCAGCAGCTCCGCGATCTCCCCTTTCTTCTCCTCTAGGTTAAACTGAGAGAGCCAGGCCTCAAGGAGGTCAGCAGGGCCTGTACGGGGCAAGCACAGAGGTAACAGTCCTTGGCACAAACAGGGCAGGAACAGTTTTGGGAAGTTTCATCGGAAAAATACTATGGAGCAGACCAGCTGGGGTGAGCAAGGGGCAAAGAAGGAGGGAGACGTGTGTCTCTGAGCCCACCCCATGTCGTGGGTCCTTTGTCAGCACAAGGCGACGTAGCGCCAGCTGTAGCAGCAGTTTAAACTGACGCGGCAAACTCTCAAGCCTAAGCTAGTTCCCAATGCAACAGACAGATCTGCTCTCCATAAACGGTGACCCCATCTACAGCCAAGCCAGCAGGCCCGCCGGCGAAAGGCTCTGGGCAATTCAGGACGGCCCACAGCCCCCACGCAAGGGCCAGCTTGGCTCGGCAGCACCGCCGAGCCCCCCCCCGTACCATCAGGTTCGTTGCAGTAGGTGGCCGGGTCCGACTGGAGGCTGTAGAGGCGAGCCTGGAGGAGAAGACGCACAGGGCAGAGCCGTCAGTGGAGGGGCAGCAGCAGAGCCCCGAGAGGACAGGGCTCGGGACTCCACGTCCCGGAGAGAAGCGCCGGGAACAGGGCACTCACCTTGGCGCTGTCATAGGGCTCTGTGGTACCTGTGGGTGTTGCCATCAGTGTTATGACATCGCAGTCAATGGTCTTATCCGGCGAGGGAGCAAACGTGTCCGAGATGACACCCAGGAAGTCAGAGAGCCCTTTCCTCACCTTTTCAGTCGCACCTGAGGAACCTTCTGTCCTCTTGAAGAGAAAAAGCAGCACAGCGTAAGTAACAGTACCTGCAGCAGCAGGACAAGGCTCAGTCTTTTCTGGACAGGTTCCTTTAAGGAAGCAGGATGTCTCTCGAGCCTTTAAGGAAGGTTAAAGGCTCAAGGTTCCTTTAAGGAAGCAGGATGTCTCTCCCTTCAAAGAAGTGCTCGTGAGGCGATTGTGTGGCCAGGGCTGGGCTAGGAGAAGGGCGTGGTGGCAGGCACTAGCCTCAGGTGGCGGTGGGGCAGGCAGGCCCTGTAATAGGTTTGTTGGGAACTGAGCCTAGGCTTTGCGGGGAAGGACACAGCCAGGTTCGGGGACTGGCTGGTTTGGGGGTTGGACTGTCACAGCGGCAGCTGCACAGGGCTAAGGCTGACAGCTTGTGCAGAGATCCGATGTCATACTGCAGTGACACTGCCAGGATCCCACCTACACGGCACACTGGGAGGGGAAGCACAGGGAACTTGTCTCCACTCGTCTCCAGAGGTTCCTCACCACTACAGCAAGGAAACGCCACACAGTGCTCAGCACCAAACCTGCACCGGGGAGAAAGTCTGAAACCTGAAGCTCGCGGTTATACGTTGGGCTTCGTTCAGAGGATCTTCTCCTCAGAGGCTATTCACCCCCCGCTTTGCTTTCTCCAACAGGAATCCCAACTCTCTTACTCCTATACTCACTGCCAGCTTGTCCTTGACCACACTGGCCGTAGCAGCGATAGTGCAGGCTGTGTCATGCTGCACTACTTGAGTGAACTCAGCCAGGTCCCGTTTCATGAATTCCAAAGCTTCTGTGGACTGTAAGAAGACGACAGATAGATTGTGTAATCTCTTTGCTCTCCAGCAAAGCCACGGTCACTCTGGGAACACCTGGCACGTTACAAAGATTAAAGTGCGAGAGCCTTTAACCCAGCTGAGCCCTTACCCCAACTCGTGCAATGGGTAAGACCGTAATAACCAGAATAGCAACGGGAAACAGCTATGCCCAAAACATGTTAGAGTGGGGGTTTTTCAAGCTAAGACAGGAAAAATACAGGTTAGGAAAAGCCTTGTTCTGAGCTTTGTGTATAATTAACATAAGCAATGCTGTCACAGGCAGGAAATTACACATCAGAAAGCGACGCTGCAAGCACAGGCCCTCCCTGCTCAGGCGGTGATCAACAGAGCCCAGCGCTGCTCCCCTGAGCCATAAGAGCCCAGCGCCAGCGGTCAGGTCCCCCGGCTGCCAGAGTTACCACAGACACATCCGAACTCCCTCTACGCGTACCCATCGGGCCCCTTCCCGGGGTCACGGGCTGCGCTACAGCCGCACGCCCTCGCTGGCTGTCAGGCAGTCACTAAGGCGAGGCTCAGGA
>NW_008795919.1:3073948-3089694 GCF_000699145.1 Aptenodytes forsteri
GGCCGCGGCCGCTCCCCGGGCGCTCCGCGGGAGGCCTCCTGCTGACGGTGCCTTCTCGTTGACTGTGGCAGCGAGCGGCGGCGGCGGGAGCGATGGAGATGCAGTCGTACTACACCAAGCTTTTGGGAGAGCTCAACGAGCAGCGCAAGAGGGACTTCTTCTGCGACTGCAGCATTATCGTGGAGGGGAGGATCTTCAAAGCGCACAAAAACATTTTGTTCGCCAACAGCGGCTATTTCCGAGCCCTGCTGATTCACTACATCCAAGACAGCGGACGCCACAGCACCGCCTCTCTGGACATTGTCACCTCGGAGGCCTTCTCCATCATCCTAGATTTCCTTTATTCCGGGAAGCTAGATCTCCGTGGGGAAAACGTTATTGAGGTGATGTCTGCGGCTAGCTATTTGCAGATGACCGATGTGGTCAACTTCTGCAAGGCGTATATAAGGTCGTCGTTAGATATTTGCAGGAAAATAGAGAGAGAAGCTGCTTTCTATCAGGCTGATAGCGGGAGCGCTAGTTCTGCGAGAGAGGACACCTCGTACAGCTCAAAGAGCCAGTGCTCTGCCTCTGTCTCTTCCCTGCAGGAAAAGGAAAGGATTTCGGATTGCCAGAGAGACCCTCCCTGCGGAGAATGCAGCAGCTGCCATCCCCTGGAGCTTGTGGTCAGAGACCCCGTAAGCAGCGACTCTCCAGACGACGTCAATTCTTCGCTGCCCAAGGGGGTGGAACCCAAAGTAGAGTTTGACTCGGATGAAGTAGAGGTAGAAGTGGGTGAACGGCTGCCGCAGTATCCGACTCCGTTGTCCCTCGAGCAGATGGAAGAGGGGCTGCACGGCGGGCAGGCGGTGGACCTGGCCTGCAATAACTATCATATGAAACAATTCCTAGAGGCCCTGTTGCGCAACAGCTCAGCTCAGAGAAAGGATGATGTGGTTCATCACTTTGTCCGGGGCTTTGAGGGTAGGCCAGAGGATGGAGGGGTAGCCATGAGTTCCATGATGGACATTCACGGCGACTGGTATGGTGAGGACACAGGTGAGAGGACTCCAGGGGGGTGTAGTCTGTATAATTGAGGAGGAAACCGCTTGGTTGTGCGACTTCCTTTGTTACTGTCGTTCTTGTTCAGGAATATATTGCTGAATATTATGCCGTGGCAAAATAAACTATTGTTCTGGACTTCAAAAGAAAGCTGTACTCATTTATTCAGTGCAGCGCTTGGGAGGTAAGTATTTCTAACAGCTTTTTACAGTCTCTTTGAAACAGATCCTGGAGCTCGGTGTTGGTGACACTGCTTTAATAAACGATCTCGTTTGGGACCTCGTTGAATGGCAGGCAAATTTTTAAAAAGAATCTTCCTCTAGTCGTGTTAGCGTTACAAAGAGCAATCAGAAAGATAAGCTGAGCTGCCACAAGAGGGATCTGCTGTAGAGCCTGGCAGACCAGAAGTAGCTTATTCCACCGGAGCTCCTGCCAGCTCGTCGGTTGCTTGCTGGATGATGGTCTGTTTGCTGTTACTTTGAACTTCGAAAGGGCAGAAATCAGTTTTGTTCAATACTGAGCGATGCCTAGAAATTCTGTAAGAGCACTGAAAGCTTTTAACTGTGGTATGGCATAAAGACAAGACTTAAGTTTTACCTCTAGAGGCAGACTCGCTTCTCAACTGCCGGTCACCTGGGGTTCCGCGGCTTTCCCAAGCCCCGCGCCTGTTGGGATGTCTCCTAGCAGCAGTGTCAGGGACCCGGAGAAGAAGGAGGTCGTGTCCGTGTGCATTTCTCCCGAAGTGGACAATAAGGATTTGGGCATTTTACCTGCTTACGGTAACGCTGGCGCGCAACTTGCCTCATCCAAACTGCCTTACGAAGACGGGAGGCGGCTCTGACAAACGCTGCACGTGCCATAGCTGTTCAGGATGCGACAAATGCAGTAATGGTGCGGGCAACAGAGAGGAGATCTTTCACTGAACATTCTACTCTAGATAGCAGGCTTACATTTGTGTCGCTTCCAGCTCAAGCACGCATGTGAGATCTTAAAGCCATTAAAACCAATATATTCTCTCACTGCTTTAAAATGAGGAATCTGATAAAGTCACAACTCCAGTCTTACAGTCACCAAAAGTTATCAGAAACAAAGACTAAAGTTATCAGAACAGAGTGCTGTCACCAGATCACGCCTATGGTTTTTGACGTGTAGCAAGGCAAGAGCATCTAACGCACAAACTTGCCTTATTTTTTCCCCTCTTAAAATCTTCAGACTGTTAATGAATCACGAAAAGGGAAATGCTGCTAGAATTTGATAGAGAACATCAGGTGTTACGACCGCGTATTGGAAATGTTAATGGTAGATGTGCTTTAGATAGGAGTGGGGAAAAAAACCCCAACCTCGCATTCAGTTAGGGTTCTCTGCTAAAACTGAACATCGTAAGCCTTTAGCCGAATGAAGTGTCTCTTCTCAGCTTTTAGTGCTCCTGCCATCTTAGCATTTTCACAAGACACCAGGAATGAGAAATACAAAGTCCTGATAAAAGAATGGTTCTCTCACGCATTCAGGCTGACAGATGAGATAAACGCCACTTACTTTCAAGCGTCCACATCTGTTCCGGTCATCCTGGTCCCCTTTACAGCTGATGGAGGGTAAACGGGCACCTCTAGAGAGCCTGGGAGCAAGGCAGGTCTAAGAACTGCTTTTCTTTTTTTCAGCGGAGCTCTAAATGTCCAGCAGGGACTAGCAATACCTTGTGAAGGTCCAAAACTGGGTGAGATGAATTTCGCTTGATAGCCACACGTTAATCCTAGACACTCCTTTTTTTGAGACTGGGTTGGACGAACCTTAGTACAAGGAATGTTGTACAGCTCCACCTGCCTTGGTGTAACTGTTGAAGAGCTCAAGGCTTGAAATGCAAACACCTTCCTGAATCAGTACCTGAAACAGGGAAAACTAATCTTTCAGTATAACATCGCAACCTTTGTGCCGGAAGGGAAGCTCGTATCTGGGCCGATACTGAAAAACTTGGCAATACCCACGTTTACGTAAAATGTGATCTTCAAATTTAATTCTCTTTTTTTGCATCTGCCTTCATAAATTACATATTGGGTGCGTATAGTCTGATTTTAGGAAAAGTAAAATATCATCGGCACATGTATCGGAGTCCTTCACCTTGCTATTTCCAATAGAAAGGCTAAAGTGAGTGGCAGAAACAAGCATTTGTATTTTTAGATGGGTTCCCCACATCTAAATTTATGCACGTTGTAAAAGCATACGGGGAAACAATTGCACTACTTCTACCTGTTATTTGTGTTAAAGATTTTAGTTTCTAACGCTGTTTAATGCTAATGGTATCTTAAAAAAGAAAGTAAGAGACTTTCTACGGCTGAGATAGTGCAGAGGCCCCACTGTACTAAAAGCAAATTTTTGGCACTTAATTAAATGGCTTCTTAAAATAAAATTAATTTGTTTTTCTGTTGTGAGCCAACTCCCTTAGAGTATCAGCTATGTAAGCATAGGCAGGCTGATTTTCAGGGGACCTGATCATCTGCAGCTGCATGAATGTTTTCTGAAATTGCACAACCTACAGAAATCCCAGGTAAGCCAAATCCAGGGAGAGGGGCAAGTCCTTGGCTCAGATTCGCAGCAAGGAGGATGAGAAGCCAACATCGCTGACATCGGTGAACTGCCTAATCTAATGCACTGTGTTTTCTTTCAAAAGGTGATGTGTTAGTTGTGCCAATCAAGCTTCACAAATGTCCGTTCTGTCCCTACACGGCTAAACAGAAAGGAATACTAAAACGGCACATTCGCTCTCACACAGGTGAGAGACCCTACCCCTGTGAGACGTGTGGGAAACGTTTCACGCGGCAGGAACACCTCCGGAGTCACGCTTTAAGTGTAAGTTTGAAAGATTACATCTATCAGGAAATTTTTAAAAGTTTCTGGCCCTTCCCAGTCGTATTTCCCAAAATATGTTGGACAAAATGATGGTTGCCAATGTGGGATAAACTTTTCTAATAATAAGTTTGAGCCACTGATATTTGGCTCATTAGTACTTACGTAGCCCCAAATCTTTGTCGCTGGAAATGGGATGGGATCGTCTGCCCTTTAGCTTAAGCGTAGATGTTTTTCTGTTCTAGGAATACATGCCAACCAGCAGCCCAGAAAGAGCTAAAGCAAGAAGGCAGGTTGCCTTTTTTACCATAGCGTTGTATTTTTAACTTCAGGTGCATCGATCAAACAAGCCAATCATCTGTAAAGGTTGCAGGAGAACATTCACGAGCAGCCTGTCTCAAGGATTACGACGCTTCGGCTTGTGCGACAGCTGCACCTGCGTGACCACTACCCATGAGGACTCGATGCCCATTAACCTCAGCCTAATGGAACCTTCATCGGAAGGCCAAGAGAAGGGTGATGCGGATAACGACTGGCCCATATACGTGGAGTCTGGAGAGGAAAACGATCCAGCTGATGATGATGATGCCGATGGTGATGACAAGCAGGAAATCCACAGGAGCTTATCAGACCGAGAAACACTTATGTAGCAGTGAGAGGAGAGTGGGAGCGTTTACAGTGTCTCCCTGACAGTGGTCAGTCTGCAACAGAAAGCTGCGTATTTGCCCAATTAGTGAGACTGTGCTGGTTTTTATTATTCCGTTTTTTAATAGAAGAGTGGGGGGAATTGGAATTTTTAATACTTTTGAGTTTTCAGTGCTGTGCACCAGAAATCTGTGAAGAATCTTCTGTCTGGGGTTCACAGAGGTTGTACTTGAGCAATTTCCAGTGGTGTCTCTGCCTCCTAGTTTTGATTTTGCAGGTGGAACATCTCTGTTTTGTTTTGGTAACAGGTTTCTTCAAATAATGCTGTCATGGTCCTTAATCCCTGATCTGAAAGGGGCACTATCTTCTCTCTGAAGATTACGTGAAAAGAAGTGCAGTTTTCATCCATTACCTTGGACTTTTCCAAACTAAGTTGGGATCCTTCTGTACTAGGACAGTATTATCTAAATTGTAAACCTTAAGTGTTTGCTTAGACTGGATTTCACCTGGAAACCAGGGCCGACAAACCAGGATAACAAAAATATGCTGCTGCTGAAAGCATAGACAGTAAGAATAAATGTATTTCATGTGTCCTTAATTGCAGGTATTTAGAGAACAAGCTTCTCTTTCTGAATTGTTTTTACTGCATCTTCCTCTCTCAAGAGCTTGGACTACAGCTCTTCAGATGTGTCTTTAATGTCATTTAGACATTAGTAGTCTTGGCTTAAGAAATAGTAAGCGCATGCTGTGGTGTCTAGTGTCCTGGTCTCTCAGTTTAGACTAAGCAAACTGCCCAATTCTCTTCAGCTTTTTACAGTAGAAGTTAAAAGCTGTCAATCAGGTTACTTGGAAATTCTGGTAGATTAAATAGCCAGATTCACAGGTGATGTAGCCGAGGAGCAGTTCAATATGAATACCTGAGCTATGCATATAAACCAGCTCTGAATACCCTTCTTGAAGCAATTGGGTAGGAAATCTCAGAAATTTTTACTAGCCTCTTTGTATGCAAATCCTTTTCTTTCTCTTTTACTATATTTCCTTTTAGTCTTCGGTGATCCTCCTCATGGTTTATGTTGTTGTGTGAATTTATCCAAGTACTGTTTTTTGGGGGTTTTTTTTGTTTTTTTAAAACTTCAGCGTGGACCTCATGTTTCTTTGCTGGGATAGGTAAAGGTTGGCTTTCAAAGGAGGTGAGATTTTTTTTACCTTTCCAGTACCAAGTTGATATAAGCTATCAAAAATCAAGCTGGGAAGCTTTGAAGAAAACGCACCACCAACAGAAAGCCTGTTTGCTTATGGGTAACCTGCTCTTTCCTAATGAAGAGACAAAACTGAAATATACTGTGAAATAAGACTGTTAATGCTTCTTTACTACGTTGTTTATAAGTGTTTCATGAAAAGGCAAATTGTACGAGTCTTTCTAGCTGGAGTAAGCGCTAGATCAGAAGCCTGTAGACAGACAAGGCTGACAAAGAATGAGCAGTTCCTCCCACTTAACAAGACGGTGCTTCTTGAGGTTTTTAGAGTAAAGGCTTTACACTTGGCAAACGTTAGATGGAACCTAAAAAACAGAGCGCCCTCTGATTTAACCAGGGTGGGGTTTTTTTGCATACCTTGTGCTTTTATTTTACATACTGAAAAAGAACAATTCAGCTTCTCTATCTGCTTCATCCTACAGTGAAACAGTAGTCCTATAGTGATGTCGCAATTTACTTGTGAGAGGCGATTCTGATGTCACAAATGCAGCTAAGAATTCATTGCCAGATCAGGTAGGATGAGGAAAGAAGAAACAAGCTCCTTTTTAAACAAGTCGCTTTACTAGTGATTCCTGACAACAGCAGAAAGTAGAGAGACTTGTTTTGCAGTGGTCTGGTCTAAGTTCCTGACGAGTGCCGCCTTCGCAAGAAGATACTGGCATCACGTGCTACGTTTGTTTTCTGTATCTGAAGTTGGATAAGCTTTCTTTTAGTCCCTGTTCCAGGTCATCTGTAAACTTGAGTTTGCAATAGCTGAACAGTATCATAGTGACACACATCATCATAGAAAAATCTCACTGGGACAAGATCTTTAACAAATTCCGGGCTCTATAGCCCCTATTTTAGTCATCTAAATTAGGACCATCAAAGAGACAGCTCGTGTAGATGCCAGATTTGGAGCTGAGCTCCTTTGAAAATCCTGCTGGGGTTTTGGGTCCTTAGCGCTTTGGAAAATCTGAGCAAAACGTGGGCTTGTAAATCTTGCCGGCACATTTGAAAATGCCACCTCCAGCCTACCAGGGCTAGTCTTTTGGACTGCTACTCTATTTTTGTTGAGTCCATCCAACGTCAGAGGGTATATTTTTGGTATCTGCTTATCTCAGAAAGGACGGACTTCTGCATGTGAGAACACCTGAAAAAGAGTCACGGATTATCTGTGTTTGTTGGGAGACTAACTCGCTAATGAAAGTGGGGTAAGAACGTAAACAGGGATCCAAAATGATATTTAGTGACCAGGCATCCCAATTTCTGGTCATTCTAGCATGAAGATGCCACCTCGTTGTAAATATTGGCAGAAGCCACTAGACACGGAATATCGGCTGAGCATGGTTCCGGCCAGCGCGACACAATTAAACTGTCGGAAGATTTAGCTTCTCACACGGCTGAGCTGTGCTGAGGTGCGGGCTAGCTAACTCTGAAACTGTGCAGGCATTCAGAGTAGGGAGAATTAACCTCTTGCGGAAGTCTGTATGTAATAAGAGCTGCAGGAATGACTGCGGAGACCTTCAGCGATTTTACTTCAACCTGCTTTCTTTGGTCTTAGAGATTGTTCTTGTGTGTCTTGTGCATAGAGAATGGAGCTGTGTTAAGGTTTGTGTAACGCTGGGTAAGGGGTGCGGGTGGGGGGTACGCCGTTCACGTTCCAGATTGAAAGTGACCACCCTGATCGATGTTTCCTGTTGAACTGTCATATTGTGCTGCTTTGTTTTCCGTGGAGTCCTTCAGCCTTTGTATTTAGAAGAGGATGTAGTTTACCCACCTTCTTGTGACCAGACGTTCATGTAAATCTGATTGCTGTGCTTTCCACTTAGTTTTTGGATGTTTTTCCTGAAATCTTCCATTGTAGATCCAGCCTTTACAAGCTTTGAGAAAACGATGTAGCTGTTTTAAAATATTCCTATGGTGCTTAATGAAGAATCAAAAATAATGTTTTTAGGAAAGTTATTTCTAATATAATCTCTTTCTCAAAGTTTTTTAAAGGCCATGCAGACTACGTATCTTAAAGTCTTAGCTCTACGTAATTGACTTTGTTTAGGAGTATACGTTTTAACGTACTTTTGCACATAATTGCACTGTATTTTACTAAAGGAATACATGCTGCACTGGTATTCGTAGTGCATTTAACCTCTTGGTGCAAGACCTTGTAAATCTTCCAAATGTGGTTATTTAATTTACTGATGTTTTGTAAGGCAGTTTCATAACTGAAGTCCTTTAGTCTAGTTTAAATGACAAATTCTTATAAACCGGACCTTATTTGTAGAAGTGACTTAACTATATTTGTGGAACTTGGAGCATTCTGGAGCTTTTTGATTGTCTAGAAAATAAAACTCTCCGAGAGGGTTGCTTTGATTTTTTTACCATTCAAAAGTTGGCTGAGTAAACCTGAGAGTGTCTAGATTAAGGCTCACATTTCAATTTCTGGGAATTAAAAATGAATATATCCATTTCTGGCAACAGACAAACAAGAATCAGATTCTTGGTAGGAAAGGATTAAAAGGATGCTGTCAACGTAAAACCCAGCCAGCTGGGTGGGGTTTTTTTTGAAAATCTTTTATATTATTAACACTGGCTTTGTTTCCTTACCAGTTTTTGTAGTTTTGTAATCATCTTAACTTTTTAAACTCTCTTTAAAGCTTTTCATTTTTTGTGCTAGGTGAGAAAAATCCACGCAGCTGGGAAGCAGTCGCTGATCTCAGCTAGAAGAAAGTGCTGCCAGATGCCTACAATAAAATGCATGCGGGTGAGGGGGTGGGGGGAACAGGCTCCCAAATATTCTTTCGAGATAATGTTGAATGATATTGGATATTTCACAAACGGACTTCTTTAAACCTGCTTTTACAGGTGGTTTTTTTTAAATAAAAACCTGTATTTACCTGCTGATTTAGAATATCCTGAATCAATGAAAAATGTAATAACCCCTTCTTTCTTTTCACTGTTTTCATTCAAACAGTGAAATCTGTTCACTTTTATTGGGATTTTTAGGTTTATACATTTTTGTTTCAGAAGTGCCTGGAAATTATTCATAGTGCAAAACTTGTTTATTATTGGGCGTTTTTTTAATCATTAAAACACTTTTGTTAGTATTAAAGATTTTTGGATCCAGCTTAAGTTGACAGTGCCCTTTAACGTGCACATAAAAATTGCATTTCTTCTCTTAAAGGCCGCTGTTAACATGTCAGCCAAATAACTGAAGACAGTCTGGTTTTTGCCTTTCGTTGGATTGTTTGAAATTCAGATTTTCTACATGTCTAGAAATATTAGTAACATGTAGGAGAATATAAAGGGCATGAAGTTGTTAAAACCTTGCCAGCGGCTCCATTTAGACACGTACGTGTGGTGTGCATGCCCACACAGAGCTGCTTTTAGGTCTGGCGTTACAGTTAAGATGTCATCATCTCTGCCATGTAGGTCAGCGGAGCACTTTTAGTAAAACACAATGAATATACCAACTTTTTTGGTTTTTTTTATTAAATGGTTATAGGCAGGTGTCTGGATACTAGTGAATTAAAAAGAAAAAAACCCCACCAAACAACCAAAAATCAAAACAAAACGAATACCACTCCTCTCCCCCCCCTCCCCCCCCCAAAAAAATCCCTCTCAAAACAGCGTGCTGTACACGGCAACTTTAAACGCCATCCCCAAATACCCAAAGGCAATGTACTAGGCTTTAAACTTCGGACTGCCAATTGAAATGCAAAATATTTTAACTGTCAAAATATATGGCTCTCTACTTCTTCCATGCTTTTAGCATAACCAGCTAAGTCCTGTGAAGGCTTAGACACACATGATGGGTCCCACTGATCATGGGACTAGTTACAAGGGTAAAATCTAAGCATACATCGACAGTTTTGCAGAATTAGAAACCAAATCAGCTCTTAGAAATTCTTAAAGTTCTTCAGTGGCGAGGCTTATTTTAATTTTTAGCTGCTGGCTTCTTTTTGGGTTGGAGGAGAATTATGGGACCACAAATTTAATTTTAGAGCCAATGACTGTGCTACTGATTTTTCAACTTCTGTCTTGTTTGGTTGTTAATAACTAAGGTATGTGAGCTCTAACCCAAACCGGTGTGTATTACTCAAACAAAAATAGGAAGCTTGCTTTGAAATTGCTTTCTTCTTGTAGTTGTTTGTGTTTCTAACACAAGAAAGAAATCTTGTGTTGGTAAATAATAGCTATTGGTAGCTGTAACAGCTGTTTCTAGATCACAACAAAATTTGAATACCTCAGCCTTTGGAGACTTGGAGGATTCTTCTCTCCTCCTGTGTGAAACTGAAAACTAGAATACTCACTAAACGAAACGAGAGTTAACGCTTCGGGGAGATGCCCTGATTTTAGAACCTGCTATATTTGAGATACCATCATGCAGATGGATTTACGGGTAGGTTGAAGGACCTTTGTAGATCTCCAAGCCCGTTCCAGGATCTGTCCAAGTGAAAGCCAGTACAGTAATAGCACTGTATTATTAAACAAGATGCTGTGTATTTGTTGAGGCAGGAGAGGAAGATTTTCTTTTTCACTTTTGAAAACCAACGCGCAAATGTTGCCAGTTAATGCAGTATCTCCGGACAGATCAGTGCAGTAGTTCAATCAAAAGTAAATTGTCCTAAAATACTAATTGGTACAATAACATTTTCATTTGTACCAGCTGAATCTGATGTATGTGAAATTCAGTTACCCCGGCTTTCTCTGAATGTCCATCTTCTTTTACATTTTCTACTGCTTAACTCTTCTTTTGTTGTTTACTGAACTTTTAAACATAGCAGATTATGACTTTTTAAGAAGTGCTCCAGGACAAGCAAAATAAGGGTACTTTAAAAAAAAAAAAGGGGAAGAAACAGTATCCAAGGTCAGCAGATTATTTTGATGAGAAAGAGGAGTGCTAGGGAGTGAAAGAAGGGACTGATATCCGGTGCTCTGCTTCCACAGGTATTTGGGATCAATAGTTCTATGTGGGAAAAAGGTCGCGTAAAGTTCTGAATCGTGAGTCTTTACAGTATTTTACAAAAGATAGCTTTGCAGCGTTCACAGACAATTCAGAGTACAGTCCGGGTAGCAGTGCAACCTTTCCAGATGTAACAACTGGACGTTTTGCACAGATCGGTAATAGAGAAGTTGCACCGATGTTTTGCCGCACGCTGCCGGATCTGCAAGTGTACCTGTTCTGATGTCGGGACGTCTGGGCGTGTACGTATCAGGGTGGAAGAGAGAAAAACAAATCGAACCAAAGTTGAGAATTAATGTGCATCACCACCACGCAGGCGATTTCCCCTTTTTAAGGGGTGGGGATCAAATCTTTTAAGTGCTTTTCGTAACATTTTTTTCTACAGTGGTGCATTACTGAATTTGTCTTTATTGTATGTTGTATTGTGTATGTACTATATATGTTTATAGTGTTGTATGTAGTCTGTGTGTGTATGTAGTCTTTTATAGTTAAAGAACAGAAAACATTAAATACTAATCTCACAGTAAGTATACATTTTTTTCATTTTTGACAGGAAAGATGTGGGGCACTGGAGCACTCATCCCCGCTCTTGTCTCCTTGGCTCTAAGGGCCACGGGGTCGTTACCATCGTGGTGAAAAGGACTCTCACTGTGGGAGAAGGAAAGCAGGAGCGCAGGGCAATCGAGGGAGATGAGAGGTCGTCACAGAGCTTGCTAATGATTCGGGGAGGATGAATTGTTTAGATCAAGGTCTAAGTCATCAACGTAGATGAGCTGTATGCAAATATGCCACAATTTTAGGTGTTAAGGGAAGCTGGGTTGAAGATAAGGATACGCCTTACAAGTATTTAATTCTATTGGCACAGAATTAGGAATTTGGGTTCATAGTATAGCTGAAGCTACTGACGAGTTATGCTGAGATGCTTGTACAGCTGCTGCCTCTGTTAACACCGCCATCAGAGCTCAGACTTTTCCTAGGCTGTAAACTTTGTTTAGAAGATGGCCTGCTCGGTTACTGTTAGACGTACTGGCAGATGGAAGATTCCTCCCCGTACTCAACGTTTTAGGACAGTGTATTAGGATTTCCTTTTCGTTTTCAAAAATGAAGTGATCTCCTGGTGACCTGGAGGCTGAGCAAGCATTTGTATTTGTACTAGAAGACAAGAAGGATGCAGCTCGGGATCTTCATGAAGATAACTGAACTACAGAAATCGTGGGTGAGTCTACTGGCCTCGTCACGGGGAAAGCTGATGACAGTGAAGATGATGCCGAGGCAAATGAACTGAAGCCAAATGTAAGCTGGCAGTGTATTAGATGAAAATTGTAAAGTCATTCTTAATTCATTTCTGGTGTCGTGCTTACTCCCTTATCTCCAGACCATGTCTGCGTAACTTAAAAAGCTCTTTCATTATGGCGGGGATATGGTCTTATCTTGCATACTTCGTATTCCTTGAGGCATTAGGTCCTGTAACACTGAAAAGTTTCCTGACACGGAACAATTAGCAACTCACCTATGAACTACTAAAAAATATGTATTTTTATGTCACACAGAGTTTCTCAAAAGCTTTTAAACAAACAAAATGTTCTCAGAAAATTACTTTTCCTTTAAGAGGTATAACACTATTTTAAAAGCAACAATTTTTGCAAGAGCATGGATTAAAATTCCTGCTGTTCACATTTTCTCATTAAATGCATTTTTAGATCCAGTGGAAAAAAAAAAAAAGGGCAACTAATTAATTCCCCAAGTATGGTACATTCTCATCCAGTGGAAGAAAACTGCAGCTATTTCTTCAATGATAGAAAAAGGAAAGAAATTGTGTTGCTTTAGCCCAAAGTTATATGCAGCTTTACTTATATTTTCAAAATTTAAAATGAAACCCTTGGTAAATGCATATTACTTTACTCAGACATTTGGGAAAAATCCATTGCAACTCCAACAAATTAATCTTGTGAATCAGTGCATGTCAGTACTATGGTTGTAGTACCTATGAACTATGGCACTTCAGTTGTTCTAGTATACGCTCGAGTTTTCTTTGGCAAGAAGTATCACTATATACTTAAAGTCAGAAAATATACCATAACTGAAGTCTGTGATTTTTCAGAAACATTTATTTTAAGGAAAACTGAAACCTTTTAACTGATGTTACTGTTAATTATATTTGGTTACCAAAACCCAAAAAAAGACAATGCAAAATTTATATTAATAATTTTTGTATCGGCACTAACAATGTCATTTTTTTTAAAGTAGTTTGTAAATTGTTCTCTGAAAAGCAGACTATTAGTCTTGCTGTGCAACACTCCTGTTGCTGCGAGAAGCACCCCCTCCACATAGTTGCCAAGTTTATTCCCATTGGATAAACTCTCCAAACAATATCTCAACTTCAAGTGGAACTGTCTTGGCTAGAAACAGTAACTCTAAAATTTAGAAATTACAAAACAGAGGACTAGATTAAACAACTAAATACACTTCTAGAATCAGTGGATTGTTTGTGATGTATTATTGTGCAAAACAGGATGAAATCGGTCCCTCTGTATGACAAAACCAAAGTCTGTTCCATGGCTGTCCCTCGCTGCAGCGAGCAGACTCCTGGGCAAGGTTTCTGAAGTATTCTGAGGAAAGCACTTGCAACATCTTTAAAAATTCTAATTAAGCTACTCCAGATACCACTGCATTTTTTTTCCTACTCTTTAAATTCTATTACCTGTTCCTAGCAGATGGAGAACCCTTGAAGTCCCATTAATATTGATACAAACTACCAAGCAGCGCACTCTCCAAAACACACGTGAAAGTACCAATTACCTGAAAAGTCAGCTAAGTCAAACAGAACAAATACCTACAAATAGTTCTTTTCAAAAGGAAGTTTTCAGCAGATGAAATAATTTGGGCATGGATCTGAAAAAATATGTAGAATGTTATATAAAAAGAGGTGCTGCTTAGTTGAATTGACAGGCAAAATCAAACTTTAGAGGAATGAATTCAAGCAGTATTAAAACCCAATACTGCAAATAAATTTTCTGGTTTATGTTAAACAATCTAAGTGATTGTTTCATTCTTTGTCTTTATTTCTCAATACCAGAATCGGTAGTTGAAAGTTTATGTTAGTTTGCCAATAACTAAGTTCTACAAAATTCCCCAACTCGAGACTTTTGAGTCAAAATTGGTTGCTCTTTGGAAGAATACGACAAGCAATATTTTCACCTGACTACTCTTCCAGTCTCCTACAATCTGTGACTTGGGGACTTCTGAAGGCACAGGACACTTCCATGTGTAGCTCTCAAGTCTCTCTCGTGACCATGTCTAGTGTACCCCTGTAACGCTCGCAAAGATTTCACATCCCCAACAGCCTACGGCAAGCCGTTCCGGTGCCTAACTGCGTTATGCGTAGATCCACATCCTCTGGTTTGCTGTGACCCTGCCTCCTGCTAGCTTCATCTGCCTTCCTCTTACGCTGGAATGAGCAGCCAACAGTCCCTGTTGATCCTCTCGTGATTTTACAGGTTTCCATTTATCTCACCTGCTTCATTTTTTTCCTAGTTTGGATCTCTCTCACTCTACAGACATTTGTACAAAGCTGTGCCAGACTTTCATCGTTTCCCTTTTCCCTCTCTGAACCATTACAGGTTCCTGTATACACGCTTCGAAATGAGTGACCCCGGGGCTGTGTCTGACATGCAGGTGTGCACTATTAGTTCACGGCAAGAGCTGTGGGCTGGGTGCTTGGGTTGCGTTGTGTTACCCTGAAAGGGGAACGACGGGGACAAAGATGCTAATGGTCCTTTGGGCTGACTTTGGAATCGGTTCTGCCAATACACTCTTGAGGCTTTGATGTAAAAGCAAGATAAATGACATGACATTTGCAGGTGACACTGATCGGAGGATAACTACGGGCCGGCAATGTGACACGGCTGGAAAAGGCTGGTCAGCTGTAGATACATCAGATTGAAATGTTTTCAGTTGATAATTAACACCATTGCCCAGTGGACTGAAGAGGTTCAGGCGAAATACTGTGTAAATTCCAATCGCTTTCATGTTCAAGAATGATTAATTTAAGCTGGTCAGGTAGAAAGTGGAGTCTTAATGCAAGCAGAATGGGTCTCATGAAAGATTTTAAAAGCGTGGCCTGCATTTGAAAGGAGACGGAATCTACAAAACTATGCATGTTTATTAAAAAGGGGGAATTAAGCTGGTGAAAAATATTGTTACAATATAAATTGATATAAATTGAATATGAATAAATGTATATAATATACTGGGAGAATGTTTCTAACTATCAAGGGAAAGAGTCTTTAGATGTCTTTCTCATTTTGCTATAGTGGGGAAAGGAACATAAATTGTTTCAAGATGGAATGTCTTAAGTTTATGGAAGGGAAGGCTAAAAAGGCCACAAAGGATACAGTTAAGGCAGGATGGCTCTCATGGGAAAACAAGTATTTATGAGAAATAACTGGGGTGTCAGGAGCACAGAAAGGACCCTGGTGGCAAGAAGAGGAAGGAGAGAGATACCAAACTTCGAGTGAGAGAAGGTCAGAGGTTCAGGTACTAGGATTTCAGACTTTTTTTTTTTCCCCCAGAAGATAACAGATATGAACAGGAAAAAAAATGATGTTATATCTCCTTTTGAGGAAGCTGCAGGCGCGTTAAAGAAGGATTTGGGTCATCAAGGCCCCCGCTATACATAAAGGTGTGAGAAGGAAGCATCTAGGGCATCACATCCCCTCCCGGGCAGCATGTGGGTGTGGGAAGAGGCGAGCAGCCCCGACTGCAGGGCGATCAGGCAGAGAAAGCCGCTGGGCTGCGCCTGCAATCGGTGCGTTGCCCCTTTAATTGTGTCCCCAGCCCTCGGGCGTCTCTGTCCAACGCCCACGTCAGCAAATACCTTTTGTTTCTCTCACGTTCGGGCTTCCAGGGCTCGGGGCTGCGGGACCAGCGCGTCGCCTTCAGCCACCGCGAGCCCCGACGCGGGGCCGGGGACCCCGCATCCACCGCCCGCTCCTCTCGGCTCGGCGGGATTCCCCCGCAAC
>NW_008795919.1:3090429-3096585 GCF_000699145.1 Aptenodytes forsteri
AGGGTTTGGGCCCGCCCGGAGCGGGGCGGTGCGGTAACGTCGGCTCGAGGCGCGGACGCGGTCCTCCACCGCAGCTGCTGGAGGGCTCCTCGTCCCGTTGGAGAATGTCTGAAGGCTGTGGAGCTGCCAGCGGGTCGCACGCATCCTGCCCTGCATCCTTGGGAAGGAGAGGCGCCTAGGTGTAGCACACGCATCTCTGCCAAATAACGTGTACTGGTGTTTTTGGCTTTTTCATCACTCTCTTCTTCTTGGAAAAAAGAATGCGTGGTTGTGCATACTGTAATTTAAATATATTTATAGATTTAAGTAAAGATATCTGTAAAACTGGGTCTGACATCTTTGGCTGGGTTGCACGACGCTGAAGTCAAGAGTCTAATTATTCTCTTTATTTTTTAGAGCGACGCTTCATTTCATCTTTTCTGGAATGGAGATTTCTTCTCACCAGTTTCACCTCTTGCAGCAACTAAATGAGCAGCGCAGGCAAGACTTGTTCTGTGACTGCAATATCCTGGTCGAGGGAAAGGTCTTTAAAGCACATCGCAATGTGCTGTTTGCCAGCAGCGGCTATTTCAAAATGCTCCTTTCGCAGAGCTCGAAGGAGACGAGTCAGCCGACGACAGCTACTTTCCAGGCATTTTCTCCTGACACATTTACAGTCATTCTAGATTTTGTGTATTCGGGCAAACTGTCTCTC
This sequence comes from Aptenodytes forsteri, assembly GCF_000699145.1. NCBI lineage: Eukaryota > Metazoa > Chordata > Aves > Sphenisciformes > Spheniscidae > Aptenodytes > Aptenodytes forsteri. The sequence goes on from NW_008795919.1 coordinate 3,091,124, forward strand.
ACTGGTCAGAATGTCATCGAAGTCATGTCGGCTGCTAGCTATCTGCAGATGACCGATGTTATCAGCGTGTGTAAAACGTTCATTAAGTCATCGCTGGACATCAGTGAGAAGGAGAAGGATCGCTACTTCAGTCTGTCAGACAAAGATGTAAATTCAAATGGCGTGGACCGATCCTGCTTGTACAGCGCTGGCTGGAGGGCGGAAAGCAGCCCCCCGCATTCGCACTTAAGTCCAGATCAAGGGACGTGTATGATGGGTGGAAACGCTTGGAGCAATTTCAGCTACTATCCGACTTCTCAAAGAAATGCCCAGCAACAGCTGTCCAAACACGAGCAAAGGCAGGATTCCATAAAGAAATCCCGGCACCTGGGACTGCAGCAACCTTCTGACATTCCTCACTATAAATCGAGCAAACTGGAGGACAGGGCTGCCGAGCCCGCTGGCCATATTGCTCAGTCCGAGGAGCAAGTTCCGATTGAAACAGAAGTTGAATCCCCTCACGTGGGATACCAGTACGGCCAAGGGTCTGACGTGATTCCGAGGAGCTTGGCTGTGTCGCAGCAGGAGCATGAATCACCCCGTTCTTCTAGTAAATCCAAGTCTTCAAAAGCAGACGAGCAGTACGCGAGCATGCCCTCAATTCTGGGAGTCATGGGAAGCTGGGCTGAAGGTAAGAGTTGGTTTTAATGCCGTAGGTGCACGGCCATCTGTGAATCGTCTGTTCTGTCCGTGAGAAAATGTGCTTTACTGAACGAGTGTACAATTGCCAAAAATACATCTGTATTGTCCAGAAATGTAAGTTTGGGATGTTTAACTCTTATTTTTTAATAATTGTGAATGATTGAAGTACCTGGTTTATTAAAACTAGCCTTTCAAAATACATAATCTTTAGTGTCTCTACAGCTTCATCTTGCAAATTTAAGCCGTGATCTTTTGGGATATTTTTAAGCTCATTTTAATACAGCTAACGGTCCGCTCCTTTTCCTTTGTTGCACCTCTGTGTAATTTACAGGAAAACACAAAATCTTCGTGCTTGAAAAGACCTACGATAGTATTTTTTTAATAAAAGCGATTTTCTATTCTGCGCATGGAATGCATTTTCCTAGAGCATTAAATGACTAGACGTGTTACGACTTTATTTTTTTTTTAATCGCATTCTTTTCTAACAGATGATCTGCCCAGGATGAGGTTCAAGTGCCCATTCTGCACTCATGTGGTGAAAAGAAAAGCAGACCTAAAGCGTCACCTTCGCTGTCATACAGGAGAGCGCCCTTACCCTTGTGAGGCATGTGGGAAAAGATTTAGCAGGCTAGATCACCTAAGTAGCCATTTTCGAACAGTATGTATTTTTAGTAACTGCATGATTTGTTTAATGTGTAAATCTGTCTCAGCATAATTACACTCGTACTGTGTTTATCTGGTTGATACATTGACTCCCGTAAAAGAAGAGGTAATAGAAATTTAATCTGGTTTTGTTGAAGTCGATTCGAAGCATAATTTGTATGAAAGGGGATGAATTTCTTTGTTAATTGATGGCTCGCAAAGGCACTGCTCTGTGCAAGTCCTGTAATAGAGCTTAAGTGGGCAATTCCAGCGCCCGTGACGGTTTAATTTTTAACGTTTGATGACTGTCTCTCAAAACGAGTAAATGCTACCATTTGACGCTACTCCAGCCCTACTTTTTGTCATCTTAAAAAACACTTCTTTGCGGATACCTTATCAAATTTATTCATTTTGATTTTCCCAGATTCATCAGGCTTGTAAGCCTATCTGCAGAAAGTGTAAACGCCACGTGACTGAGCTAACAGGACAGGTGGTCCAAGAGGGGACAAGACGTTACAGACTCTGTAATGAGTGTTTGGCTGAAGCTGGCATAGACAGCATTCGCATTGACTTGGAGGCTGAAGCGCCCCTTGAATTTCCACAAGATGGGGATAAGGATTCCAGGTGGCACTATGGGGAAGACAACAGATCTGATGTGGAGATCGTGGAGGACGGGTCAACCGACTTGGTCATTCAGCAAGTTGATGACAGTGAGGATGAAGCAGACGAAAAGGAAGTAAAACCAAATATTAGGTAGTTGCACGACAAGAATTAGGAATTCCATGTTAAGAGGGAGAATGTACTGTCTCGACCATAAGCCCTCCGCCAGCCTGTTGTTACCGTACAGAGACATACTGGTTTCTTTTGAACAGGTCCAGACTTGCATGTATTTATGGACGTGCCATTGAGTCCATTCTGAGTTTTGTTATCAGAATACCCATACTTTTGCTTCATTAGAAAGAATCCATCCTTAAATGAAATAATGGATGAACAAGGAAACTGAAGTACTACATGGATAACTTTTTATAGTAGACAATGGGTCACTTCTCAAAACTTCTTTCAGGGGAGTGAGGTCTAAATACTTAAAAAAAAAAAAAAGTCACACAGCACTGTAAACTGCCCACTTTTTAAATTTGTAGACATGTGGGGTTTATACGTAATATCATCTGGCGATAAACAAAGTATAAATACCACACACACCAGAATATAAAGAAAACCTCTCTTCAGTATTCAGAAATGAAGATAATCTTCCACAAAATTTCATGAAGTCTTCATATTATGATAAGGAAAAAAAAAAGGTAGCTAATTAAGAAAAAGCATATAACAATGTTTTAGCACATTCGTCTGGAAAAGCACTTTCTTGTAAAAATTATTAGAATAAGAATCTTTAGCAGATCATTCATTCAAGACCTATTTCTTTACAAGAAAATAAACACACGAATGCTAGTCCTAGTCAACACATCAGAGATAAAATGATTACAAATATGGATCATTAATTGATGCCAGTAGATGTTTGATTCATTCTGAAAACTGGGACCTCAGACTGGGGTATGTTTTAATAAGCATAAGCACGAGTAAAATACTCTTTTTTTTTTTTTTAAACCTCTCAAAAGTGCCAGCCTGATGTGACTGGTAGCCCTGCATCCACAGCATTGCCAATGGCAGTGTCAGCTTCTCCATGCCAACGTGAAGGAAACGGTCCTTACCAAGGTTACTTTAGCTGTTGGTTTCTCTCTTTGTCCCCCGTTTTATTTGCCAGTAACAGTGGCAGAACAATTTGTACAGTATATATACTACATCATTAGAAATGGAACTGATGAGATTTTCCATCTGAAACCATTGACTACTCTTGTTTGTATTGACCTATACACAATTTAAACTGAGTTTTAAGATGGAGTCATTATCAATTTATATATTCCCAAAGTCATTCGGTCACCAAGAGAACATACTTTAACCTTTTTCAGTCTCTACTATATGCCCACGAGAACAAGATGTACTGGAAGTTCTAGACATCATATTTGTGTAATTTTACCTACAATTAGCCTACAAGAGATGAGATGACTAATGGTGAAGAAAGTTTACTTCTCTAACAAAATAAGCCACTTTGTTTTGTTGCTTAGTGAGTTTATCTTAACCAGCGCTGTAAACAGGAGAGGAGCAGAAGTACGCTCCTGGGGTGCTTTTACTCTGCGTTTTCTTGGACAGACCCCAGTATTAATACAGTCTTTATCCTGTGACCATGGAACTCGATGGGTATAGGCTTAGCAAACTTCATTTTTTTTTTTTCTTTTTTACAACTTTGTAAGCATGTTTGGCTGAAACCCGGGATTAATTACAGAACAATCCCATATATATACACTATGTAATCTCTTTCCCAGGGACAGCTAAAAAGTCACTTTTATTTTTATTTGTGTAAAAACTGTATAACCTTATTAGTGTCATCATTACCAGAGAGTGCAGCATTTTCATTCCAGGCTGCAGGTGGCCAGCCTACAGGTCTCTTGAATGAGAGCTTGAGCGCTTCCTACTAAGTTCACAGTGTAGGCATTAAGCACCCTACCCCTCAAACGTGCGGGGCTGTCAAGAAGCAGCCTGCTTGTATGTTCTAAGGAGATGAGAAGTGGTATTCTATTGCTTCTACAAAAATTATCGTCCGTTGGCTCAGACTTGGGGAGGGGGGCAGAAGGGGGGAACTTACAAAACTTTCTGATGACCCACATGAAAACATCTTTTCCAAACAAGACCTACACTTGCCTCGATTTTATGTTACACTTTGGTCAGCAGTCCACAAAAGGGACTCGATGTGAAAACAGCTGGTTAATTTCTTGGAGCTTATTACTCCTAAAATGCGTATTATTAAATGGCTAAGAAATATTCCTGAGCAACCTTAACTAAATCAAATATAGAACAAAGAAATATATAAAAGACTATGGAATGACTTCGATCAAATTTAATAGATTTTTCCGTTTCCCTTTACATTAAACAGTATGCGCAATAAATTCTAGGTATCAGTGCCTGCTGTCCCAGAATACAAAGGGGCTGGGATTAGTCTGTGTGTGTGTGTGTTTGGGGATGGATTAAGGGGAGGGGAAAATAAGGTGTTACTCTAGGCCTGAAATCTTAACTGCCAACTCTAAAGGTGAGACTATTAAGTGTTTCTGTATACTTGGGGGCGTTTTTAGAAGCAAAGGGATTTTTGGATCAATACTCAATCTAATTAGATACTGTAAATCTAAGAATACTGAGGACCAGATGCTTCAGAAAAAGATGTGAAGTGGCTATAATGGGCAAATGGAACAATCTATCCATATGAAGACATTTACTTTTTAAATATAGGCAGATTAATTGTTTTGCCTGGCAAACAAGGGTTTTTACTGTTTTTATGTGTTATTGTTATTCTCAGTAGCATAACTAGATATCTGTAGTCATTTTTAAAGTATCTTATTAAGCTTGGAGTTTTAGCTCAAGACTGCGATTCCCACAGGTCAATTATGTTTTGTATTTTAAAAAGGTTACCATTTTTACATTTGTTGCCTTAATTTCAGTTGTTGTTCCCTTATTTTTGTATTGCAAGACAAGATAAATGTTAAGTGCCTTATATTTTCTACGTCCTTCATTTTACATAGCCAGTCATATACTTTGCTCGTTTTTCTCTAAATGAAAGTAATCCTATTTGTTTTCTTTTCATCTCCTTGCATTGCCTTTGATGACTGTCTTCTTCATACTCCCGTTAGGGTCACATACCACTCATTAGCAGAAGTAACTTTTTCGTTATTTTCAAGTTCTTTTCACCTCTGTGCCCGGTAAAATCATGGAGCAGGTCCTCCTGGAAACTGTGCTGAGGCACATGGAAAATAGGGAGGTGATTGGTGACAGCCAACATGGCTTCACTAAGGGCAAATCGTGCCTGACAAATCTGGTGGCCTTCTACGACAGGGTTACAGCATTGGTGCATAAGGGAAGAGTAACTGACGTCATCTACCTGGACTTGTGCAAAGCATTTGACACTGTCCCACACGACATCCTTGTCTCTAAATTGGAGAGACATGGATTTGACGGATGGACCACTTGGTGGATAAGGAATTGGCTGGATGGTCGCACTCAAAGAGTTGTGGTCAACGGCTCGATGTCCAAGTGGA
>NW_008795919.1:3097032-3101085 GCF_000699145.1 Aptenodytes forsteri
CCAGAAGAGGGCCACGAAGATGATCAGAGGGCTGGAGCATCTCTCCTATGAGGACAGGCTGAGAGAGTTGGGGTTATTCAGCCTGGAGAAGAGAAAGCTCCAGGGAGACCTTACAGCAGCCTCCCAGTACCTGAAGGGGGGCTACCAGAAAGCTGGAGAGGGACTTTTTACAAGGGCCTGTAGTGATAGGACAAGGGGTAATGGCTTTCAACTGAAAGAGGGGAGATTTAGACTAGGTATGAGGAAGAAATTCTTCACTATGAGGGTGGTGAGGCACTGGCACAGGTTGCCCAGAGAAGTTGTGGATGCCCCATCCCTGGAAGCATTCAAGGCCAGGTTGGATGGGGCCTTGAGCAACCTGGTCTAGTGGAAGGTGTCCCTGCCCACGGCAGGGGGGTTGGAACTAGATGATCTTTAAGGTCCCTTCCAACCCAAACTGTTCTATGATTCTATGAAAGCAAAGACCATATAGGGTTGTTCCCACAGAATTTAATTTACCTGACAATAACTGATTTGAATGTGTTGCTTTTCGAATTTTGCCAAGTCACAAGTAGGACACCTGATTTTACCTTTAAATGCTAGAGACAGCTGTGTAGAACTGTACTGAATACTGCTAATATTGATCCATTCAGATTGTTTCTGTCCTGCCTCTGTACATCCAAATCACAGTCTGAGAGGATTAAATTGTAGTGCAGCATTGGAACGGGCTGTTCAGAAAGCAGCCTCAGAGATGGTTGTCCTTAAAAAAAAAATGTTCCAAGACTTGGCTAGACAAAGCCATGGCTGATCTGATCTTGATCTGATCTTGGTGCTGGCCTTCTTCCTGTGGGAGGTGGGACTAGAGACATTCACAGCTCCCCTATGACCAACAGTTCTATGATTCCTCTCAAATTGGTTTTTGCTTTTTTTAATTTTCTTTTTCCTCCTTGTACTTCTTTCATCTTCTTCATGTTGCTTTGAATGCTCTTAAATACTACTTAATGCATGTTTTGATTATTCACTGGTTTTCAATACATCATTCTGTTGTCATTTGCTTTTCCATCCCCTGTTTCATCTGACTAACATTGGAAGGATGTCCACTTCAAGAGACATTCCCCTTGTACACCTCTACTTTCTGTGCAATCCTAGTGTCTCTGTCCTTTTCTCTCCTCGGTCTGTCCTTTGTCACTGAAAGCCTGCCTCTTTTTGCTTGGCTGGTGGTTATCGTAGTGTTCATAAAACCACAGTCAAGAGCAAAGATGTAGATTCACCATCCTCTGTTTAGCGTCTCACCTTTAACTATCCTTATTTTCTGACAACTGTCTTGCCATCCTTTCAAAGGCTGAAACACTGAATTAAAAAACGTTTCTCTTCCCCCCTTTTCAGGTATTTCTTACAGAATTCTACCTACCACATAAACCTATGACTTGGGTGATACTCAATTTAGTTTTTCTCCTTCACATCATATCCCATTTTTTTGTTTTCCATTAAATTATCTAAACTTCTGTATTTACTATCCCAAAAAATGACACTTGTCCTTATCTTAAAGGTTCAACTGTTGGTTTTTTTTCCCAAATCAATTAAAAAAAAAAAGAAGGCCCCAGAAAACAACCTCAGAATGAATCTCCCTTTCCAACCTTTTAGTATATATTCTATTCCAGTTCTGAAGAACTGAGATGAAAAAAAAAAGCAAAAATATTGATTTAATGTGAACTTTGAAAATATCTGTAAGCCCACAGATCTCTAGCGGAGGACTGACACTGACTGCTGCATGTATCATCCTTCCTTTACTCCTGGCTCTTCAGAAGAAATACTCCATCCTCCAGGATTTTGGGATCCTTCTCAATTTTTCAATGATAACTTAGGAAAAAAAAAATCTCTGTTGGATATAAAATTATGGAATATACTACATTTCTTCCCTGAAGCATCTGGTCACTGTCAGAGGTTATCCCATTACCCAGCCATGCCAATGTCTACCTTTCTTATATTTTGGTCTCTTAGTCTGCAGAAATACTTGGCTTTGAACTTCAGATAGCCTACACAGGGGCTAATAGCGCTATCTTCAGCCCCATTTATTATTTAAACAGACCTTGATTTAGCTGAAAAAATGCCCGACCTACCATCTGGCTACAGCCGAGTCAATGACTGTGCCTGGATCCCAGGACCCCCCCCCCGACAATCATTAGCATCTATCAGCTAACAACAATGCTGTATAGCTGAATGTCTATCTAAAACCTTAACTGCCGAGGGCTAGCAGAGTCGAGATTTGCGTTAAGTGAGGATTACAGCTAAACTAAACTTGTTTAGTTGAATATATCCTAAAAAAAGACTTTTAAAAAATTGTATTCTAATCGAAGCCTTGAGGCTAAAGATAGCAGCAGTCAGGCTGGAATTAAGCACACACGTTTAGGGTTTATTTAATGAGTTTACAAATTCATAAGGAACTACTTCAGTGGACTGCTGAGGCCAGTATCTGTGATCTGGTCAAGCTGGCACTGGGGACTTCTAACCATTTGCAAGGTAGAGAAATGTAAATTATAATCCAAAAGGAGTCCAAATAGTTAATTCTGTATTCCTTTTATTGTTTCTACATGAGTAAGTACAGCAGAATTGTAAGAGTAGTTCAATATTCCAGTACAGGCATTCCAACCCTTGCTTCTTGATTTTTCTGGAACATCTCAGGAAAGTCAGAAGTCAGTTAGAAGGTTATTATTAGTTGGAAGGCAACATGTATGAGAATGAAATAGAAGAAAATTTCTCTTAATTCTGGCCAAAAGGTTGAGTTTTGAAGAAAAGATCTTATAATCATCCAGTCCTTGCCTCCAGACTTTGTGTCCTTTTCTGGCTAGATATAAATCTGTACCAACAGTCTGTATGTCTGTTGAGTGACGGGTATAATTTGATAAGCTACTAAGAAAAGCTTATAATACCATTTAGTTAAGAAATATTTTCTATATAACTTAAAAAACCTCCCATATTGGAGTTAGCATAACCTTTCATCACATTTAACTCTTGAAATGCAGAGAGGCGTCTTATTTGGAGCATCAAGAATTTCAAACACAGAACAAAAAAATTTGTAAGGAAAAACTGGGAGAAGTAGAAGGAAAAGGACTTCTGTATCTTGGATTAGCTGTTGTACTAAATTAAACACTAATGAAGCTCTCTGCCACACTCCAACCTGATACTTTTTACTGTGAAAATGGGAACTGTGCTTTTAGCGTGTTCCAACTGAGCCTGCTTTGAGGAGGAGACTGTACCAGATGACCTGCAGAGGTTCCTTCTCATAATTATTCAATGATCTCGAGGAACATGATTGAAAGCGTCTCACCTTCTAACAGGCACAAGATTGAAAGTGTCTTGTCCTCCAACAGGCATCCTGATTTGATTTTTTTTCCACACAGAAAGGAAAAAAAAGGACAATCTGTAGAATTGCACTCCCACTTGCAGTACTTTGGTTTAGGATTATCATCTCCATTGTTTGCATACAAAACTTTCCCGTTACAACAACGCTGCTATATTGAGTAATGCAATATATCCTACGCCACAGAACTACAGATATTTCCCATTCAGGTGGCGCCTTCCTTCCACGTACAAAGATACCCAGACTGGCCTTTAACAATAGCAACGCATTGTCTGCGGTAAGGTAGTGGGCCTCCCGGGCAGCATGTGGGTGTGGGAAGAGGCGAGCAGCCCCGACTGCAGGGCGATCAGGCAGAGGAAGCCGCTGGGCTGCGCCTGCAATCGGTGCGTTGCCCCTTTAATTGTGTCCCCAGCCCTCGGGCGTCTCTGTCCAACGCCCACGTCAGCAAATACCTTTTGTTTCTCTCACGTTCGGGCTTCCAGGGCTCGGGGCTGCGGGACCAGCGCGTCGCCTTCAGCCACCGCGAGCCCCGACGCGGGGCCGGGGACCCCGCATCCACCGCCCGCTCCTCTCGGCTCGGCGGCAGCCGCCCGCAGCACCCAGCCGGTAAGTGGCGGCTCTAGCACGCCGGCAGGCCAGACAGGGCGTTGGGATTTGGGGGCGGAAACGGCCCCGCAGCGAGCCTTGCTGCGAGGGGCAGCGAGGGACGGCTC
>NW_008795919.1:3101781-3107140 GCF_000699145.1 Aptenodytes forsteri
GGGCAGGGGCTGTGCCCGCAACGAACTAGTTCACGGCACGGACAGAAGGGCCGAGTTCTTTTTCTCTGTGAACCGCTCACGTCTTCGTCGACGTAACGTTAATTCTTTTCGGATATGCAGTAATCCTGCTGAGGCATCTTTTCACCTCTTCTAGAGCCGCTAAGTTTCTTCTCTCACGTTGTTACGCGGGGTAGGGGCCGCAGGGAGTTTGGAGAGATACTGGGAATGTGATAACATGCACAATGTTCATGTCTTTAATAGAGCTCACCTCTTTAAAACAGGATTCAGCAACATTGGTCTAGATTGTCATGCTTATACTTGTTTTTTTACTCTAGAGCAAGACTTGCTGTTACTCCCTGACTGGAATGGAGATTTCTTCCCACCAGTTTCACCTCCTTGAGCAGCTAAACGAGCAACGGAAGCAAGACTTGTTCTGTGACTGCAATATCCTGGTCGAGGGAAAGGTCTTTAAAGCACATCGCAATGTGCTGTTTGCCAGCAGCGGCTATTTCAAAATGCTCCTTTCGCAGAGCTCGAAGGAGACGAGTCAGCCGACGACAGCTACTTTTGAGGTCTTCTCTCCAGAGACATTTATGGTTATCCTGGACTTCGTGTATTCGGGCATATTGTCTTTAACCGGTCAAAACGTGATCGAAGTCATGTCAGCTGCTAGCTATCTGCAGATGACAGATATTCTTAATGTCTGTAAGACCTTCATTAAGTCCTCGCTGGATATTAATGAAAAGGAAAAGGATCATTACCTCAGCCTTTCGGCCAAAAGCACAAACAGTGAACCTGCCCATCCCTCCCTTTATCGGTCAAGAAGGAAAGCAAAGAGCAACCCCAGGCGTTCCTATTCAGTCCCGGATGAAAAGACTAATACGGTGAATGAAAATTCCTGGGGTGGTTACAGCAGCTACCTGTCCTCACAGGTGATTCTTCAGCGGGCAGAAACACAGCTATCGAAAAAAGGCAGAAAACAGGGCTCAACGAGAAAGCGCCGAAAGCACCTCGGACTGTCACAGACCCGTGACTTTGTGCAGTGTAAATCGAACAAAGCTGAGCGGGCCAGCGGAGGTTGCAGTGCGTCAGATTCCAGCCACATCTCTCGGGTTGGAGAGGAGGTTGAATTTGATGCCGAGAATGACGTTGATCACGATGGTTACGGGTATAATCATGAATCAGAAGTGATACCGAAGAGGTGGTCTATTGCTCAGCTAGAACAAGAACTTTCAAGAACTCCTGAGTTCATGGAATTAAAAGCAGAGGAACTGTACACCTCGATGCCCACAATTTTAGGTGTAATGAGTAGTTGGAACGAAGGTAAAAAATGCATATGGTTTTGCAAAGTTTGTCTTTATTTGGAAGAATTCAGATGGTCTTTTGGAGAGAATTTGTATGGCTGCATGAAAATCAAAATGATGCCTAGAGTTGCAGATTATTTTCTTGATCTACTCGGTTATAGTGCCTAACAGAACGAGAGACTTTGAAGCCAGAACAGGGCATGAGAATTAGAATCGGAGAGCTTGACTCGGGTATTCTGTAAATTTAAAACAACGCATACCAGATTATTTGGACCCAAGTGGAATTCAATGAAGCCTCAAGAGCTGTAATTGACTTGGGGACCCGAAGGACTGAATTTCTCTTGTAAGGCCCCCAGTACCTGGCAGTAACAGAGGCATTCAACCGAAATCCAACCTAAGTCCTTCACAAGAGAAGGTCCTGTCACTGGCGGGATGCTGCATGTCCCTTAAGGTCTAAACCCAGCCCAAACTCCACGAGTGTTTGGCCACACTACATAAAGCATCTAAGCTCTTGATGGACTGATGGCATGTGCCTCAGATGGTGGAATAAAGTTGACAGGTGTATTCTTACGTGCATTCCTTTGGAAACTAATGTACCTACATTTTATTGTAACTGCATCAAGACGTTGGGCGTCCTAGTATATTACATAGAGATTATAAATGTCAATTATAAATGAACTGTTAGCTGATGGAAGAGGCAGATATGATGACTGTATATTATAGCTACGTATTTATGATCATCTGTATGTCTAAAAAATACCCCGAGTAAGAAAGAATACACTGTCAAATGCCCGTTTAACACATTGAATAAGAAATACTGGGTTTGGGGGTTATATTTTGGGATTTTTCCTATGTAGTGACAGACCAGAGGAAAAATGAACTGCTCCTTACTTAAGCTGAAAAATAATCAAACTACTAGATAAAGAAAGACTCCTGATATTTGACATTTTACCTGTATTTCTCTGTAACAGATGACCTACCTCGGATGCGATTCAAATGCCCCTTCTGTACGCACACAGTGAAGCGACGCGCAGACCTGAAGCGACATCTTCGGTGTCACACAGGGGAGCGACCGTACCCATGCGAAGCGTGTGGGAAAAGGTTCACCCGACTAGAGCATTTACGTAACCACTTCCAAACGGTACGCCATTTCAGTCGGAGATTCAGCCTGGAAAAAACCCACAAGGTGTCACTGGTACCAGCTGTCCAGTCATTTCCAGAACTAATACCAGAAAAGCTTCCTAGCTGCACATCAACTTTAATTATTCATCATTTAAATTGGCAAATTAGATTTTTAATTTCATTTTTTAGAATGATTCAGTGAATTTTCTTTTTCTAAAAAAAAAAAATTAAAAATCTGCTTTTGATGAACACTGACATTTTCAAATTTTAAATCTCTTTAGATACATCAAGCTGGCAAACTGATCTGCAGAAAATGCAAGCGTCACGTAACCGACCTAACAGGATGTGTTGTTCAGCAAGGAACAAGACGCTACAGACTGTGCCATAAGTGTCTAGCGGAAGCTAATTTTGACAGCATCCCTGACGATTTAGATGCAGAACATTCTCCTGTCTCCTGCACGGGAAACAAACGTTCCAAATGGGCTTTGGAGGAGGAACAGAAATCAGATGAAGAGACAATGGAGGAGGAACCGTATAATTTGGTTGTCCGACATGTTAATGATGATATTCCAGATGAGGTAGACGAAAAGGTGAAACCAAATCTTAGGTAGATATATTTGTGTATTTGTTACTGTTGTATTCAAGATTAAATTACTTGTGTCCTACCAACTAATGCTGGTTTATTACTTTCATTAAATATTGCTAAAATTCTATTATGAGAAGCAAAATACAGACTACGAACAAGTTGTTTTGTACTTAGAGACATGCAACAGTGTAACTACTTCTAAATATCATCCAGAAAGTACTTATTATCTGGAAACTATTTAGAAGAATGGGTTTATATTTCATCAAAGACTTGCTCAGAGCTCCTGTTCATAATGAAAGTGTGAACCATTTTACAGTTCTACAAAGATTCTATACTATATAGATTTTTAAAAAACAAATATTGATGATTTGCTTTGAAAAAGTCTTACTAAAGCAGCTAAGAAATGTAAAACACATTATTGTTGACACTGTAATTAACATGTATATACACCTCAGAAACTTCATAAGAAAGGAGTAAAGAAAACAAGTGGAATTCTTCCTGCTGAAGAACCTATTTATGAGAGCTTTGTTTTCTGAGTGAGCTTACTGCTTCTTATAGTTCAGAAAAGCATGAATAGTTTTAAAGAATACACACAGCCATACAGAGTAGAGTAACGAACAGAGCATCTGTAGTGCACTTGGCTGGTATGAGTTTGCCTTTTCAGATATGCCGTGTTTTTGTACTGTGAATTTTAAACAGAGATACACTAACATGGTTCCAAGGAAATAAAAGTGCAATCACTGGAAGTACAGTTGTCAGGTTTTTTCCATTTTTTTTCCAGGACTGGTGCAAGATTTGCTTAAACTCCTGTCTATCTTATGCTAAGATAATAAAGAGGACAAGTCCCTTTAATTTCAGTGGAACACTTGTGACTTAGATCATGGACCTACTTTAGAAAGGCTTTCCTGCTCGTATAAATTTAGGATGCTTAAGGCTGTTTGACAGCATAAAACCATCTGTTTATAAGACAATTTCCCTTAGAGTTTAAGCAACCTTTGTAATTTTGGAGTCTCTTCAGCTTTTTTAGTAATCGTATTTTTTTCCCCAGTCATTTGGATCAGAGAACCTCCACTTGCTAGAGAAACTGAAAATGCTCAGTACTAAAATGATAAAAAATATATATATATCTCAGAGAGAATGTATAGAAGAAACATTTTGACTGAGAGCAGAGAATGGCATTCACAGTAAGTACTCTTGATAAAGAGCCACTGTTTGGTCTCATGTCTCATTTTATGCTATGTTTCCTTTCCTGTTAGCAGAATCCGTAGCCTGAGGTTACTGCCAAGCAAGCAAAAATTCCCTGTAGAGAATTTGAGAATAGCCATATTGATTCACACCAAGGTTCTCCCTGTCTCCAATAGTTGCCGTGAACAGATACCTAGGGAAAAGTGAGAACAGGACAAGTCTGTGTAATAATTCCCTAATGCTCTCCCAAACTCTATAGACATTTTCAGTTTAGGGGATTTTCTTAACTTGGGATTTGTACATTTAGTAACCACCAATGCACGTCTTTTCCAAGTACTTCTCCACTCTACCCTTAAACTCATCTAAACTTCTTGCATCAATAGTAAGTATCCTTTGGCAAATGCCTCCACAAGTCTAGTGTGTCCTGTGAGTCCCATCTCCTCTGAATCCGGCTCGTAGAACAGCCACTACCCCGTCTAGCTGATCCCAGAGAGATGCACACGAACTCACTACAGAGCTTGCTCAACTAATGGCAAGAAAAGAAGGGTTTGCAGTTTAAGTAAGTTTTTGAATTGACCACTTCCAATTGTCTCGGTGGGCCCCAGCTCAGTGAGAGACTACAGCCAGCAATGGGGCTCCCGTAACGCAGCGGGAGAACAGGACTTCCTCCAGAGAACAGGCTGCTGGCTGAAACCTGTCACTCCCACAGCTCTGGAAATGGACCAAGGCGAGTTTAAGGCCTGTTTTATAAGTACTTAATAAATATTGAAAAAAAAAAAAATGACTAACACTTACTTACTTAATTCCAAATGTTTTCCTAGCAAGTTCCTCTCACCATTTCTAAAAGCAGAGCAGTTTACTGTGTTACTACAGCCTGTGACTGATGGTATGGACAGGGCATCTCGGCACTTCTACGAAGTTAAATTTTAACTACATAAAAGCCTCTGGAGGCTTTTGGAGGCCGGGCAAAAGGAAAGGACTCCCCAGGCGCCGTCCTTCAGCCCAGGCGCCCGCCTCCCCAACGCTCCCGGCTGCCTCCTCAAGCTCTGTGGAGAACAAAGCCGCCTCAACTCGACGCCTGATTGGCTAATCCCAGTCGCCTGACCCAACCAGCCAATGAGGTGTCAAAGCCGCTGCTGAGGGGCGGTAGCCGCGCTCTGCC
>NW_008795919.1:3107297-3114465 GCF_000699145.1 Aptenodytes forsteri
GTCCAGCCTGTCGCCGTAGGGGGCATGCGCTGGAGCCCTGGGGCTGCTCCTGAGGAGGGAAGAAAACCCGGTGTGTGAAAAACCATACTGATTTTTGTCCCACCGAACAGGCGTATCGTCATTCTTATTTACAAAAAAGTCTGCTCACCTTAGCGGAGAACAAAGCACAAATGTAATTCATTGGTGTTAAAAATCCACTGGCCAAAATTATTCACACACAAATCCATTAATTCTTTCAGTCCGAGTTTTATTTCAGCATTGACGCTTTCTCAAAAAATAAAAGGGATTTTATCCCTCAATCTTCACAACGTGGGTATAAAACCAGATCTATTTAAGATGACTTTACAACAAAATAAAGATGAGACACTACCTCCAGAGGTGAGGCACTTGTAGCATTTACAATAAAAAAGCAGGTCAGGCCAGCACCAACTGTCCCTTACTCGCTGCGCCCCTCTCACATTTAAATACCAATAGCAGGTAACGCACGTTTGCTGTCCTGCGATCTAAAACAAAACACACTTTTGATTATTTTTGATTGATTTTGATCCAGTGAAGTCCATAATCCTTTGACGTTAAAAGACTGTATTGTCCTTTCTAAAGGGAGAAGTGGAAGCCGATTCAAACGGTCTGCTTTTTAAAAGAAGAGAATCAGCTTTTGCAAGACAGTTGGGAGTGAACGCGCAGAGAATCTGGTGCATCCCCTTCTACAGCGGCAGCAAAGCTGCCTACCTTTTAGAGTGGTAACAGATGCTATTAGGATTCCATGTACATGGTCACATGCTTTAGGATTTCATGTCAAAATTTATTTACAGCAATTCAGCACCACCTGCTGGCATGACTTTTTTTTTTTTTAAAGTAGTCTAGAAGGTGTAGTGGTTTGTTTTTTTAATTGGTATACTTTCTTAGGTGTCCTTTGAACAGTCAGAGATTTTTCTACATTAAACCCGACCCACTGCAGATATTTTGGATCCTTTATGGAGGAGGGATGTCACCTCAGAATTAGAATATTTAAATCTGCAAATGAAATCATATAGAATAACATTATCTCCTGCCATGCTACAAAAAAAGTAGTATTTTAGCTAGCAGCTCCAGTAATTTCTCTGTTCAGTTCGTATAGCTCCTAGCACATGTATCAGCCTTAAAAGATGGCTACCAGCATTTCTGAGAGACTTTCAACCCCTACAACACTCTTTCTTCTTCTCAACACTCCCCAAACCCCAACTAGTTCTTTTTTTCCTGGCATTGGTCTGGCTCACCATCCTCAAGTCAACAAAGAGGCTGACATTCCCCACAATTACTCCCTTCAGTTTATGATTTGAATTTGCCAATTCCTTAGTTACTTCCACAAGGATTACAGTTTTCAAGGGACTTTTGCCAGCCAATGACAAGTATCCACTTGATCACACTTTTCTTGCTTTAAATGTCAATGATGACAAAGACTTCTGGCTTTTCGTCTTCACAGATCTGCATTGCCGAGTAAGTTATGGCTTTGACCTCTGTGCCCTAGAGAGAAAAGACACAAAAACGTGGGTTTTCTAAATGACATCCCTCGTAGCAGTTCATGATAATACACAGTATTTACCACCTTCTACAAATGCTATCCAGTTTAATAGTTTTTCTCCCCAAAAAGCTGTAACTGTATTTGTTCCAATGAATAAGAAAGTTGGCATACTAATGGCAAGACTTGGCCAGGCCAAACAGTGAGTAAGTAACTCTTCCCGTATTTTACTGCCTCTTGAATACTACAAATTCCTCCTCTTACCTCTGACAGAACATCAACGTTTGCTACGCTAATACTGACACAGCTGGCGGGGAGATAAGGATTCACTCCTAGTAATTCTTTGGGGGGGGGGGGGGGGGGGGGATAAAAAAAAAAAAAAGCAAAAAGCTGTGATAATAGTGTGAAAACCAAACCCATGTACGCATTCCGAATATAGATTGGTTTACTGTGTTACCAGTGTCACAAAAAAGGAAGCCAACTGTTGAGTTTTGCTAGTGCTGAGGAAGCATCAGATGCTCAGGTCAACAGTTTCAGGAACATATTTACAAAAACCAGGCAGAAAGTGAGATCTTAAGTATAGTGCCTGTGACACCATTCAGATGTGTTTATACTTGGATCTCTTGAGAACTTAGAGGACTGATTTAGAAGACACCACCCCTCCCCATCCTACCCCTAAAAGGTAGGTGTACAGATGAACCACTGCATACCTGAGGGTGTTTGGGTAAACAGAACTCTTCTCCCCACCTTTAAAGGCAAAAAGAAGAGAGGTGGTTGGAATTTTGGTAATATTTATCAAATGTTATAACTTGTTTCAATGATGAGCATAGGACAGCGAGACTTTCATTTAAAGCCTCAAAGGAACTAAAAAAGCAGCCCAAAATCCACTTCTTAGAAAGCATCAGTGAACTCTGGCACATCAACGGTATTTCAGAGTGGTGACTGAAGGCAATGTGTGCGTTTTCAGTGAAGATATTCATTACTCAAATGATCGTTTAAGCTCACCCAATTGATCTTATTTTGAATTGCATTCGGTCAATGTAAAGCACTTTCACCTCCTGCAGGGAAATCAAGAGGAGAAATATGTCAGTAACATCTTCTATCTATCAGGCAGAAAATCTCAGTAAATCCCATTTACAAGGGTTATACTCCACTGTTTAAATGGAATCTAAAACCAGAGAATCTGAGTGGCCTCAAAGAGATACACTGCTACTTGGAACACGAAAGCAGCAGAGCTGCCCCGACCTATAATGGCAGCTAATGGTTGGTGTTTGTGATAACAGAGCTTAACAATTTGTCTCTAGAGTCCTTCTGCCCTGGTATCTTCAATTCTCCCTGTGTTGTGCTTAAGTGATCTGTTGTGTCCCGTTTTTTCCTGAAGTAACATTGCATTCAGAGCTGGTATTACCAGAGAATAGCCTCGACCTACACGTGGAAAAAGAACAAAACGGAACACTTACCCTGGGTATAAAGAACTCATTAGCACTGAATTTATACAGCCACTCGTCCAAGAAGTGGAAAAGAAGAGACAACATGTCATGTCCTGCATGTTGAAGCAGAGAAGAGAGTCAGCTGACTGTCTCAGCAAGAACACTCAAACGTTTTTAAGAGTACATCAGATGTACAGCTTCTGCACTATTAGAAGATTCAGATTAGCGATGCTTAATTAGATTTTAATTAACTGCAACAAAACTACATCTAAAGATTCAAAATTTTGGTACTCTTCTTCCTCAGGGTTCATACAGTTCCAATATAAAAAGTCAACACAGCCTCACCTTCTGCCTCTACCTCTACTGTATCCACAGGTTCCACGGTCTCTGTATCAGTCATGTAGCCAAACATGGCCATAACGCACTGCTCAAACGCTTCTTCCAAAGTGTCTCCCCAGGCATGTAGCCTAAAAAGACACGGGATAATTTACCAGACCATAACAACAACAACAAAATAATCCCAAAGTAATATGCAGGTGAGAAATCAGAACGTGAGAATTAATGCAGAGGAAGTGAATGAACAAAAATACTTGCTTTTCTGTACCTACACATTTGGGCAGATTACAAGAGATTTTCCTTCTTGTGGTTTGTGAGAAGAGTTTCTTGGGAGAATATGGAAAGTGTGTGTTTCACCAGACAACAAGAAAGTTCTTTCCTAATATGGCTAATTGATGTCTATAAAAGTGAACTACTCAGAAGAAATTTGGTTTAAAAGGAAGAGATTAAAAGGAGATTTCAAAAGACATTTCCAAGTAACAGAGGCTTAATCAGAAGCACCACAGGAGTATTACATTAGAAAAGAAACCAAACGTGATTCTACGCTCTCCCAAGAGCAGAAACAAAATTGACCGTCAAAAACCCCAGTGTGCGACATTTCATAGTTCCATAAGGTGTACATCTGCAACCAGTCTTCGACAGGTGTTCCAGACTTATGTAAGTGTAAGAAATACAATTTGCCATATTGAGAAATCCCAGCTGCCCATACTTACTGCACATCTGCTGTGTGGTCCAAATCTGAGGGGGAAGGAAAAAGAAAAGGCATGACATCACCAAACATATTTTAAAAATGAGGATTAAAGAAAAGGAAATCAGATACCGTTGTTGTAACAAGAACTTTTTGCATTCATTTTCAGATGTGAATCAGTGATAATCTATTTTCCAGTATATTAGAAAAAGTTAGCACAGGTGGAATCTTGGATTATTTCTGCCAAGCAGAAAAAGCGTTTAATATAATTATGTCAGTGCCCTACGTGTACAGCACTGTGTGCAAGGTATGGCTGTCGTAACACAACAGGCTTCTACAAGTTAACTGCAATAAAAAGAAACTTTAACCAGGAGTAAAAAGTTTTTGCTGAAGTCTGCAGGACTGAAAATTATTCACGCAGAGGGTGAGATTTGCAAATATTTCCAGCTCAGTGAACAAATATACCTGTCCACACCCAAAAACACCCATTATGCAAAAAGGAGAACTTGAAAAAAGTATGTAATAGAAAATAGAAGGCAATCTTCACTAAAAAGGTACGATTAACATCCCAACCATGTATCAAGTTTTACATGAATATAATTTATATTCATTTACAGGAATGAGAGAAATGCAAAATGATAGCAGGTTGGCAGAAACAGAGCTAACCTGGGGTGTAAAATAAATGCCAAGTCACGATCACTCTAACTGAAAGATTGTTCCGATGCTGTTTAGATCGTTCACACACTATTAATGGATTCTCAACAACGGTCTCTAAAGCAAACAAATTCCAGTGGATGTAAAAGAAGAATAAACCCTCTTCCCGTTATGGAAACAGTGTGACTATTGTAATATGTCACCATATTTCTGCACTGCTATCACATAAAGATCTGAACGCATCCTAAAAATACGTATTCTAACAGAGTAATAGACACTGTCCCTCCAGACAGACACTGCTGAAATAGAAAACAGTCAGACACTGGTGTCCTGTGAGCGCCTTAAACTAGCCCTTGGGCTGCCAGCCACTTGCTTGACATGTTCTTAGAAGACATTCCAGGGGTGGGGAAACGGAGAGATACTGATCTTTCAGTAGTGCACGTAGGAGAAAAAACACCACGCAGAAGACCAACACGCTCTTGAACATCAACTCCTATATGAGAGGCAGAAAAATGTACTCCCTTGCTAAGAAGTAGCTTGAAAGGGGAAAGTTTTCGAGGTGAGACTTAACTAATTTATTTCTATCATGATTTCTTTAGCACCTATAAAGAAGGCATTTATCTGCGATAAAGAAAATTGTAGATATCTCATGTCTATTAATTCAACTACAGATGTATCCCACAGTCCAAACACATACGATACCGGCGTATTAAGAAACCCCACATGTGCCTAAAAGGCATATCCTGCTATCTTCCTTCCCCTCCCTCCCCCTCCTGACTGTACTGTCACACGTACGCTGCATCAGGACAGCGTTAGAAATACTCACATTCGTACTTCTTAT
Organism: Aptenodytes forsteri; assembly: GCF_000699145.1. Taxonomy (NCBI): domain Eukaryota; kingdom Metazoa; phylum Chordata; class Aves; order Sphenisciformes; family Spheniscidae; genus Aptenodytes; species Aptenodytes forsteri. Next base: position 3,112,745 of record NW_008795919.1, read on the forward strand.
TGAGCGGTGGGTATTTGGCTTTGACCGCCTTCTGCTCCTCCGTCAGGTTGTAGTCCCTCTCATCGGCTGCCATAGCTGCTGGGCTTGAGCAACACTCACTCACTTCCTGGTGGTAGGAAACATGGCCACCTCCGCGAGTGCTTCAACCCTGCCAGGCTTCCCAGGCGATGCTGCGGTAGAAAAGGGAGAGCTGCCTCTCAGTTCAGTTTTTCACTTGATAGCAGTTTGGCAACTGCTTGTACACAGGCTCGGATATTCAAAACAAGATACTAAATGCATGTCATTCAAGCTGTTTGCTGTCAGAACTGTCACTGGGAGACGGGGGAAGTTCGGAGTTCAATCCTACACCGCTTGCCTCATCAACTGATACGAGTTATGTTTGGCCAGTGAAGCCAAGGGATTACAGTCCTTACAGAAAGCGTGGACTTTGGCCTTTTCTGGGAAGAACCATGTTTCTTCCTCCTCGTTGTGTACACCACCAAGCATTTCATTCATCCTCAAATAATAAAATACAGTAATAATGAAAAATAACGAAAACAGCTGTAAAGTGAATTAAACTTTCATGCTTCAGGTAACTTCTACTGAATTTTACAGCTGAGGGTACTCAGCCCACTAGTACATTACACAGCAAGCTGAAATATGCATTGCCTCCAAAACCCTAGATGTGACCTTACACGTGATTTTTCTTCAGGAAAAAAAAAGTCTAGTTTTCTCTTAGGCCAGGGATTGTATTTAAGCCTTCAAACCTAGAAGCAGATACGACTGTCACACAAGTGCAGAGGTTTTCCTCTGTTCCTTTTCTTGCAGAATGTGGGGTTTTTTTTAATTAAAAAAAGCCCCAACCAAACAGTGAACTATATCAAATCCCCATTTAAAAGTCTAATTCTCGGACCAGATCTTAGTAGTTGCTGTTTCATGCAAGCTTTCATTTGTAAATCTAACAGACACAAATTGGAGAACCTGATTAAGTTCGGGCTAATTAATTTTCCTCAGACGAGACCTCCCCAGATTTCCAGATATAATAACCATTCTCACTCTTTCTTCATTTTTTTGTGCGTTGTAAGATTTATCCACAGCTGAACCCAAGACTTCCCCAAATAATGCAAGTGCTAGATTTATAGATAGCACGTAACATCATCAAGACTGCTTTTAAACAGGAGTGGTTCTTACTCCGAGGCTTAGAAACAAGACTACACAGAATTCCCAGTTTCTACTTTCTAAGCATCCAGGTATGTTGCAAAGAGAGGTCCGAAATTGAGAAGCCAGTGCTCCTCTTTGGGAACAAACCCAGTTGAACACACATTTTGATTTTGAACCGGTTAAGCCTCGACTGCGGACAGCCCGATCCAGGACTGCTCACCCCGCGTTACCCACAGCGGGCCGATCGGAACCAGCTACGTACTAAGGAGGGCTGTCTGCAAAGCTCACCGCTGCACTGAATTAGGGAAAAAGGGAAGTTATTAGTGATTATAGACAAATAAAAACCCAAGAAGCAAGTTGAGGATACTCCGAAGATTTCTGGGCAGCCCTGTGAGGAGGGAGGGCCGTGAGGACCGGGCCTCGGCCCCACGCACGCACCGGTCTGGTCCCGTTCGGTCCCGACACGCTCTGCCCACCGCTGTGGCGACCGAAGGAAACCGCGGACCGCAGCCACGGGCCTTCCCGCTCCCAAACCGGGGCCTCACCCAAAAGCCGCCCCCAGCCGCGGCCGCCACGCAGCC
>NW_008795919.1:3115205-3129898 GCF_000699145.1 Aptenodytes forsteri
CCCCCCCTTCGCCTTCCGATCCGTTTGTATCCGCGCCCGCAGGGAGAGAGTTTGTATCTTCCGAGTAGAGGCCGGTGCGCCGGTAGCCGGGTGGGCTGGTGGGAGCGGGGAGGGCCGCAGAGATGCCGTGCCCCGTGAGGGGGGCGGGCAGCCGCCTGCCTAGCGCGCAGACAAAGGGATGTCACCGGCCGCGCAGCCCCGTTCCGGGGGTGTGCTCCCGGAGGTCTCGCCGCGCTCGTTCGCTTTCTCTAGCGGAGGCTGGTGGCAGATGGTACGAGAAAGCGCGTGAGAGGAACAAGGCAACGGAAGGAGCCTCGGAAAACTGGATTTTGGGAACTGGTAGTTCCAGGCTGCACCTAGACCGGTCTATTTAACATCGGTTGCTGGACCTCCTGCATTTAAACGCCTTTACAGTTCTGTTTTTTGCCTCCACAGCATGCTGTGGCACCAAGTTTCAGAATTTTATTACGCTGCTTCTGTTGAGATCGTGAAATTTGACATAGTTAATATTAATTCCGAGCCTTATATCCAGAAACAAGGATTAGCATGTGCAACGGAGGATTTGTAATCATCTAGCAACTACTCCAACAGAGTAGTCGTAACAGCAAACCAGGGTGTGATGTAGTTGTCTCTTTATTCAGTTGCCCCCTCACAGTGTTGTGCGTATGTTGTAAATATATTCGTAAAGGCTAATTGTATGCGTTTTTAAAAAAAACCACTTTAGCAGCCTTTGATGATGCAGTGGAAGAACGTGTGATCAATGAAGAGTATAAAATATGGAAAAAGAACACCCCCTTCTTGTATGATTTGGTAATGACCCATGCTCTGGAATGGCCCAGCTTGACTGCACAGTGGCTTCCTGATGTAACAAGGTAAACTGATCCTTTTGCTTTTTTCTTTTAAAGCGGAATAAGTAGTAAATCTAGGATCACTTTTTGTTAAAGTAAGACAGTATGTGACTCCTTTCTGTCTTAAGCGCTTTTCATACCCTTGCCTTGCCAACAGCAAGTTGAGGACTATGGACACCAGAGAAGATAATCAGTACAGGCATTTTTAAATTGGGAAAACGTCTTCTATTACTGAGAAGATATTTTCACACATTTGATTTCCATGTTTTTCTTCTTCCAGCTTCACCTTCCCCTTTAGCAAGCAAAAACCTACTCAAAAATAGAACTAGATGTAATTTCTGTATAACCACCATTTTGTCCTAAGCTTCCATAACAACTTGCTGTGAATGTTCATGCGCCTCAGAGTTGTACTCGGGAGGAGCCGCTAAGGTCTCTTAAAGGAAGGCACGGGAACGGTGGTGTGTCAGTGTTGTGCTGAGAGACTTTTAGGTTGAGATCTTGAGTTATGATAAGTGATTTCCTCTGGAGGAAGTGAGTTTGGTGTTGGAGCAGGAGAGCAACGATAACTTTGAAAGAGTGTTATTAGTGTTAGAAGCTGTCATCAAAAAATGTTGCCATCAGATCGGTATTTGTGTAAACCCCTTTTGTTTCTCGTGTAACTCTCTTCCCTTGCAGACCTGAAGGCAAAGATTTCAGTATTCACCGGTTAGTCCTGGGGACCCATACTTCAGATGAACAAAATCATCTTGTGATAGCTAGTGTGCAGTTGCCTAACGATGATGCGCAGTTTGATGCTTCACACTATGATAGTGAGAAAGGAGGTAAGGGACCAAAGATGTGGACCAGGGGGAGTTTTAACCATTTTTTCCTTCCCTTCTCGATAGAATATTTGTCTTTCCTTAAAGTTCGGGCAGCAAAGTTCAGGAATTACTTCTAAACTAATCAATTTATTTCTAAGTGGTACCCTTACTTAATAGACAAATACTATATTTTTTTAATGTATGTAATGTCTCAGGAATATAATCGGTACCCTTACTTAATAGACAAATACTATGGTTTTTTAATGTATGTAATGTCTTAAGAATATAATGATGAAAAAAGAAGGTGGCAGGCTTACTGCAAAAGTACGTGTGTGGGGGGAAAACCTCACCCCTCCCTGTTTCTCATCAGGAATTGACATTGAATTTCATGGAATACTGCTTAGTGGTATTTTTATTATCGCTTTTGCATTACATAAACTCTTCCAGTGAGAAAGTCACTCATGTAAAAGAATATCTTATTTCAAAGGAGCGTAACGTTTCAAATGTTCTTCTCTTGTCTGAATTCTGCTGCCTGACAGTTGTGCCAGCCCCTCTTGGACAAAAAGATTAATTGTGTTTTGTTCGGTATATCAGACTTGAATTTGATGCTTTCTGTAATCTTAGCTGGCTGTCAGCATTGCTACAAGTTAGACATTTCTCATTTTTACTTGGTTGAATCAATCTTTCTACCTGGTGAAAGTCCTCAATGATCCAATGTTTGCTCTTCTTTTTGCCGGAAGCCTGGATTGTGCAATTAGTATTTTGATCTTCGGGCTTCTTAGAGTTATTCATGAACACCATGTTGTCTAATAAATACTTTGTTTTATTCTATTTTAGTATTTCTCAAAAGTATACCACTCCGATTTAAAAACAAAACAAACAAAAAAAACCCCCTCTTTTTGCCAGAACGGTGCTGTGCAATTTTGTGAAATACTAAGTTATTGTGACTTTACTTATAAAGATAAGGTAGTTTTAGCAAATTACATTACAGTCCCATATCTTAAACGCGGTGCAGCAATTTGTTTCTACCAGAACTTCTTCTATTCTGCAATGCTGATTATTGTTATATTTGAAAGTGCAGTTACAGCACACCTGTTTCAAATGTGCATCGCACCTTCATTACAGATAAGAGTTTTAGATATGATAAATTTGGGGCATGTGTTGATAAATTTGAAATAGTAAAAAATTTTTGGGAAGAAATGGCCTTAACTTAACCAAAGTCCTGATATTTTGATCTTTCACATACAGATGTTTAAAACAACATGCCATTTGAAAACTGGATTCTTTCCCTTACAGTTGTTCTTGTGACTGTCTTTCAAAATAAGTGCTTGGTAGTACCAGTAATTGGGTCTGGATCTTCGTGTCTTGATCTGAAACTGGCTTATTACTTAAAACTACTAAATTCTTATTTCCAGAGTTTGGAGGCTTTGGGTCAGTTAGTGGAAAAATTGAAATTGAAATCAAGATAAATCACGAGGGAGAAGTGAACAGAGCACGTTACATGCCACAGAACCCGTGTATCATCGCTACGAAGACTCCATCCAGTGATGTCCTTGTCTTTGATTACACCAAGCACCCTTCTAAACCAGGTGTCTGTTTCTTTGTTATGTCTGTGCTTCAGAGATCAGCCAGCCCTTCCTTAAGAAAACATTGATGTAATGAAAAAGAGGTTAAAAAGTTTTGTGGATTGCATATCATTTGTGATTTCAGGGGAAAGTAAGTATTTAGCGTAAAAGGTTATTTTATATTAAGCTTAAACTTATGTATCCAATAGGTATCAATAGAAAGGTATGCTTTTTTTCCTTTTGCTGTTTTACTGCATGTTTTGTCATGTCACTGTATGTGTTGGTATTTGGGGTGGTGGAAGGTGGCTTTTTGGAAACTATGATTTGCTGAGCTGTTGTCCTGATAACCCTGTTAAGGATATTAACAGTCATTTACCGATGAACTCGTCAAGATCGTATAGAGTAACTAGTTCTGCCACTTGCGGGGGGGATCAGAAGTGCCTTTCGCACTTTCAAAGTGCAGTTGGAGGTGATGAGAGAAAGAAAAACACCGCAGTACTGTAGCACTAATTTAGAGTGAACCACTGCTAGGCCAGCCAGCCAGGAAAAAAAAAAAAAAGCAGCTTGGAAAATCTGCAATGTGCTTTTATTAAGCTAAGGAGACAAACTGCTCTGTGTTGTCTCAGTGCATTCTGTTTTAATGAGGTGAGTCTTCAGTTGGGGAAAATGCTCAAAAGGATAGAGAGGGATCCTGTTGAAAATGTCTAAGCAAAGTTTAGTAAAGCACAGTAAAACTTAATGCCAGGTATTCTAGGATGTGCTGGAAATGATGCTAGGCACTGGAGTTCTTATGCCACCGCCTCTTTACAGACCCTTCTGGAGAGTGTAACCCTGATCTGCGTCTTCGTGGACACCAGAAGGAAGGTTATGGGCTGTCATGGAACCCAAACCTGAGTGGGCATTTGCTTAGTGCTTCTGACGATCATGTGAGTACTTTAAATATAGCTGGAGTACAATCTGCACTTTGTGTCCCTTGGCAAAGGTCAAAAATGTTTTGGTTTTGAGGGGGAGGAGGTAGGGGAGGTGAAGAGAATGTCTGTCTAAAGATGCGATTTTTAAAAAATTTTATTTTTTTAAAGACCATTTGCTTGTGGGATATTAGTGCTGTTCCAAAAGAAGGCAAAGTGGTGGATGCAAAGACCATCTTCACAGGGCATACAGCAGTAGTGGAAGATGTGTCTTGGCACCTGCTCCATGAATCTCTTTTTGGATCTGTTGCTGATGATCAGAAGCTCATGATGTAAGTGGGGTCATGTCTTCAGAAACCGAGTGCTTCTGTCCCTCTTGCTTTCCCATCTGCTCCTCAGTCCCTCAGTAAAATGGGATATACACCTTTGTTTCAATTCCATGTTTTCCCCTTACAGCTGGGATACTCGGTCAAACAACACCTCCAAACCTAGTCATTCAGTGGATGCTCACACAGCTGAAGTCAACTGCCTCTCTTTCAATCCCTATAGTGAGTTTATCCTGGCTACGGGATCAGCTGATAAGGTACGTCTACCTTGAACTTGGAACGTACTTGTTTAGTTTCTGATGTGTAAATGTGGATGTATATATTCGTTACTTCAACAAAAAATGTTTTTATGGTTTCTTTTTCCTAGACTGTTGCTCTATGGGACTTGAGGAACCTAAAACTGAAGTTGCACTCCTTTGAATCACATAAAGATGAAATATTTCAGGTATAACAAAATGTCTTCATCTTTTATGCACGTAGACTTAGTTCTACTTAGCTGTCTGGAAAAAATGAAAAACATTCTTTTCCACTCCACGTTTTTATTAAATGTACTTGCACTTAAAAACTCATATATTCTTTTCTCTCATCTGCTTATAATCTTCTGGCTTATTGTTGTGGAGCTGTATAGCGCTCTGTGTGGGGTAGAGCTCCAGTACAGATAAGAGTGTCCAGAAAGCCAGGGGCAGAACGTAAGAAGGAAATAGTCGAGAGCTTTAACCACAAGAGAAGGGCGAAATGCTAGCAGTACAGAGTAAATGTAAATTATTCATGGCAGCAGACTGAAGCAGGGAGGCACAATGAAATGGCTGCAGTGTTTTCATCTTCTCAGCTTGGTCCTGCAGGGAGGCTTTAGCCGGTACCCATTAAAGGGGGTCACCGGAACATCCTGTGACAACGAACAATTGCGAATTTTGCTGGTGTAAATATCGAATGTTAACCTCCCTGGTAGCATGTGCTTAGCAGATGCAGTATTTTCATCTCCAACTCACGCCTTAATCAGAAGAAAAATATGTAGAGATTTTTCCATAGAAGTATTACTAGTTAAGACTGTAGTTACCTCTAAAGAAAATTACACACGGAATCTTGAAATGTCAGGTTAGTGTGCAGAATTATCTGTTCTTTTCTAATCCTGTGATCCTATTAAGGGGTATGTTTTGAAGAGATTTATCTCCAGCAGAAGATGTGAATGTGAGCTTTTGGGCAGCTAAGCTTAATTACAGTGATTTCTTTTCATGTGTAAACTGTACCTACTGCTTAAGGCATCTGTCGTTTATATTTGTGCAATCCTTATTAAGGTAAGGAGCAGCTAATATCCTTGAGAGCTGTCTGCACTTCGTAACACGCGGTCTTTGTTAGAGGAAGGGTTACATGTGGTACCTTTTTGGTGCTCAAATGCCTTGTTAGTGTATGAATGTTCACAAACCTACCTCCTGTGTTAGAATGTTATTATTGGGCATAGTCATATTTCAAGTTAATATAAATTTGAATTCTCATAGAGCTTTTATGATACAAAATACAGTGGTGTTTGTGGTGAATGTCTGTCGTGTTACAGCTTCTTAAAACTAACTTCCTTTCTAAATTCACCCTTGTCTGTAGGTTCAGTGGTCTCCCCATAATGAAACTATATTGGCCTCCAGTGGTACTGACCGCAGGCTAAATGTTTGGGACTTGAGGTAAATCCCAAATTAGTCGCGTTGTCGTGATGAAATATTATTGATGAATTGCATCACACTTCAAAAAACCAACCAACAAACAAGCAAACCCCCCACCTTTTCATTTTTCCTCTCTTTTTTTTTTACAGTAAAATTGGAGAAGAGCAATCCCCTGAAGATGCCGAGGATGGTCCCCCAGAGCTGTTGGTAAGTCTTTTGAATCTCATTGATTGTTTTGACCTATTATTCATCTCTGCGATGTAGATTTGAAAACATCCCCCTTTTTGTTTCCCCAATACTAGTTTATCCATGGTGGTCATACTGCAAAGATATCTGATTTCTCCTGGAATCCCAATGAACCCTGGGTAATTTGTTCTGTATCAGAAGATAATATCATGCAAGTCTGGCAAATGGTAAGTTGTTTGGGAAGGTGCGGGAGGTGGCGGATGAGAGATGGTGTTGAACTGCCTGGATTTCAGCATTCCTGGTTTTATTTACAGCGCTCGGCATGACTTGCTTTGTTGCACTGCCTAAATCTCAAAGGGATAGTGAAATCCACTTTAGGTTTGGTTGGAACAATGGTTTACAGATACTCAGAAGCTGCTTTGTGTTTCTCATGATTTTAAAAAAAAGAAAGTACTGGTGTAGAAGCAAATTTTTCCTTTTTATGTTTGAATGAAAACAGCGTGTGTGAGAACCAAAGATGAAATTGAGGTTTCTGTTAGTTATTGTCTTAAAGAATGAAATCTTTGCAAATGATATAAATGTCCTCCTGAAGATGGAGAGAGGTGGCGGTGAATAGGAGAAGTTTGCTGACCCTAAATTACCAGCTGTTGAAGGTTTTGGAAAACAATCTTGTATCGTTTGAATAACCTTTGACGAGACCATACTCCTAACTTTTTTTTTTTTTTAACCTATAAATCGGTTCACAGGGGCTTTGTTCTTAGCAGCCTTCCATATAGTTCTTTTGGAAGGTGCTGCTGCTAAGTAGAGGATCTACTGAATGTATACACAGTAGTCTGTTAATTGAAGTAAGTCTTGCACTTAAAAGAAGGCAGATTCCCATAAGGTACAGTAACTTACAGGTACTTAGGAAATGTTTTGGAGACATGGCTGTTAGGAAAAAGGTCGTTTGTGTTGCTTCTCTAATGCTAATGGCCTTGAGGGATCAGGGGTGGGTAATATGTATACGCAGATGAAAAACTGCCACAACTTTTTGAAGTGTTCTAGTAGATGGAATCCTCTTCAGTGTGGTGGTTAAATGCTTCTTCAGTCCCTCCATCTCTGTCTTGCAGGCGGAGAACATATATAATGATGAAGACCCTGAAGGAAGCGTGGATCCAGAAGGTCAAGGATCCTAGATCACAACCTTTTCCTGTTTCTAGTCTTTTTCCTTCTCATCCTTCTCAACCCCGATATTGATTTAACACTGGTTTTGAGACACACGTAGGCTTTGTGTTCAGCCATCCTTCTGTAGATACCATCAACAGGCTTTTTAACCCAGACAGCGAGTACTCCCTAAGAAAAGGGCTCAGCCCGACTCAGCTGGTACCGTGCTGTAGCTCCTTGGTCAGATTTCCTACAGCAACCTCTTGCCTATAGGGCTGGCTGTCCCGTTTTAGCTGCCTTCATCACACAGAGCAAACTTTGGTTTTGTTGGTTTTTCTTCTTCTGTCTTTAGCTTGCTGCAGCTGTGGGCTTTTGCCTAATTTAAACAAAAGTTAAATCGGTAGAGCTGCCGGAGTATGCTTGGGCCGATGGAAATGATACAGGTGTTAATCCACTGGCAGTTCAGAAATGGAGCGTGGAAGGCCTTGTCCTCTTCAGTAACTCGAAAGTCTTGGGATTCCTTTAGTTAATCTGTACCTTGTGGATTTTTCTGCCTCTGCAGATACGAAACAGACTCGCAGATTCTGACTTGAACTGAAATTAAATTTCTTTCTATACTTTTTGTCTCTACTGGTAATTCTGGGTTTTTCATTCCTTCCTTCCTTTCCCTTTTCTCCCATCTGCTGGGCGACAGTGGTTTGGATTCGTTAGCTATTCCTGCAGAGCGTTGTTCACCTTCCATGTATTTTGCTCTATTGTGTGTTTCTTGAGCTGTGTTTTCACATATATTTCTTTCCTTTCTGTGAAATGGTTTTTAAAACTTGGGGCCACCAAGTTGTAAGGGTGTATGTTTTTACCAACCGATGTACCGCAGATGGCATGCCCGGTAACCTAGAACAGCATTGGTAGCTGGTATCTGTAAAGCAAATTAAATGTGGATGAACTACTTTTTTTTAGGAGTTAGTCCTTGACCACTAGTTCCCGCACATCTTCCACTAGGTGCCTGTTCCACCAGCAACCTGTTACTCTCCATGCTCCTCATGACTAATTGTGTGTAAGTGCTTCAGATGGAATAAATTTTTTCTACGTAAATGCTGTGTAGCTCTGTGATTTTTTGCGTTGGCGTTTTCCTTCTGCGTTAACTACTCTGTCGAGAGTAAAGCGTACCTCTTCAGAAAGCAGAGAAAGCAAAGGAATAGTCTCTGCCCGTACGTGTCCTATGAGGCCAGGTGCTGGTTTAGATGGTCCGTAGTTTATAACATGCGGACGCTTCTCCCCCCTCCTTGTTTCTGCTGCTTTCTTTGTGAAATGGGCACTTAATCTCCCCGGGCAGTCAGGAACGCACTGAAGCGTGCCTTCCACCTGAAGCGTGCCGCTGTCTGGATTTTGGGTCTGCCTTTAGCCCTTACCGCAGAACTATTTTTTGTTGTTGTTAGTCTGCAGCATGAATAGTCGGGTACCTTACAAGTACCTTGGTTTGACACACAAGCTTGTTATTTTCTCTTTGAGACGCAGCTTTGAGAACGAACAGGATCCTTAAACTCTGACCTTTATTTTCAGTGTGGGACTTTATATAAAGCGGAAACCTATTATCCACAAACTAGTTTCTGTGGCCTGCGGTGGAGCATGTCACAATACAGCAGAGACCCTTGAAATACAAAAGAAAATCCTGTTAAAAGGATGAAGCTTCTCTTGCATGTAAACTTTAAAAATCAAACCCGCTAACACTGGCTTCCAGAATGGTACTTTCCCTGGAGGCTTATACGATCCACCTGTGGAACAAGACAAGGTAACATTTTCCAAACACAGCAAAACATACATCTGTTACTCTTCGTATATGTCCGTTGTTCAGTGCAAGTATTATTTTTCTCTGCTCCTCTGTGGAAAAGCAGTTTTAGTACAAGATCAGCAGCAGCACCTTGAGAAATACACACGAGCAAATGAGTGTCTGGTATTCCTGACTTCAGGCGGCTGCTGTGCATCAGGTAGGGTAAGCAGCGAGGGGAGACGTCCCCTGCAGATGCCTCTGTCCTTTACTTCTGCTACAAAGAGGCAAAGTCCATCGTTCCTAAGAGTCCTGCTCTGCTTTTTCTTCCGATTTGCAAAGGTGGCCGTAGATTTCTAAGCAGCTCCTGTATGGGTAGAAAGGAAATTTAGGCTACTGAATATTTGCATAAAGTACTCTGGCTGGAGAAAACAGGGAAGGGGGACGTGCTATTTCTGAAAAACATTCTTTCTTTTCACAGTATGGAAGAAAAGTAATTAGGAAACACTTAAACTGGCTCAGTGCACGCTCTTGTGAGCGTGCGGACCTAGCCCAGCCCTGCCAGAGCCCTTGGCAAACAGAAGGGAATGTAATTTTTGGTGTGAGCTAAGGGAGACAGCGGCTCGGAGCCGTACTTAACTCTCAGGTCCCCGGTGCAAATGTGAAACTTAATGAGGAGTCCTGACATACGAGAAGCCTTGTACGCTATCGCTTCCAGGGACGGCAACTTGTAGATTGCCAGGAGTTAAGAGACTGCGCTGCTGCACCCGGGCTTAAATATTGGTCTGTGATTTAGACGTGTGATTTGGAAGGACCGTAAGCAGCAAAGACACGGGGTTGTTGGGATCTGGTCTGAATCGTAAATGCAGTTACTCTTATTAACGCATCTTGGAATGGCTGGTGACGTGACAGGCTGAATTGGAGATCTCTTTCCCCTGTGCTTACCACGCTAAAGTCTTACCTGGATAAAAGAAAACTATTACCTATTTGTGGTAGGGAATATCCTCCCGTGGTGCGCTTGCGTGAGGAGGTTTGAGTGGAGAAGGGGGAAAAAAGAATACTAAAGTAACAGTGAAGCTACAGAAAATGGTTAAGAGCGTGTACAGCTGAGATTGGAGTAACACATAACAACACAAAGTTTGGTGAGTAAAATAGTCTGCAACCTTACGGGCATTTTCTGGAGCTTTAAAGAATCCCGTGTAATAAAGAAGACCTGAGTGAAACCAGCAGTAGAGAACGATAAGCAGAAGATAGTTCTCTCTCATTGAAAAGCATCCACAATGGTGTTTCCCAAACCTAAACCTCAGCTCCTTTCCACATATTCCTAAGGAAACCGGCACTGTGTTTTAAGTTGTCATGCCCGCTTCTTGGAAAGCAACCTCCGCTCCTTGTGCACAGGAATTCCCACCAAATCCCTGTTTGCTGGATGGCAGAAGGTCTGGAGTTCCCGCTCTGCTGCCCCACCAGACCCCTTGCTCACACACCGGCCACGTGCCCAGGGACCAGGAGAAAAAGCCCACGGTGTCCAATAGCTGTGTGGCCACCAGCCTCTCTTCTCCACCATCCTCCTCCTCCCAGCCCCTACCCAGTCCCTCCACACCGCAGGGACGAGACACAAACGCACTTGTAGATGGAGAGCTCCTGGTGGAGGCTGGTCCTCAGCTCCTCCAGTTCCTGATTCTTGCGCTGCTGGAGCTGGACCCCGTTCTTCAGCTCCTTCAGCCTGTCTTCCAGCTCCTCAACTTGTTCCTGGGGAGTAAGAAGACAAGAGTGGATTATCTGGGGGAGGAAGGCTGCCTCGGTGCCCGCGTTCAGCTGCTGCCCCCGCTCTCATGGGGGGATCTGCCTGGCGATGGCGTTGGTCTGGACAAAGCGCGGCCAGCCCGATGGCTGGCCAACCACCGTCTTAAAAAACCTCTGCAAAAAAGCTTTGGTTTGTTACAAAGGTGGGAGCTTGGGCTGGGATGTGATGCGTTGCGTCCTTAGGCTTCTCTTGGCTGGTTGGTTTTACCCCCTAGACTACTTCGTGTGTGTTTTGAGAAGCTGTCAGAACTGTATAAACCTATGAGTCAGGAGAAGATAAACAAGGAATTTGGGAAAAAGAAAATGTGAAGGCACATCAGGCACATCTCCAAGGGAGAGCGGACCCTGAAATCCAAGACGAGCTGTGTCGCGGGCGCTGGTGACCTGGTCCCCAGCTCAGCAGGGAGGAGAAGTGACGGAGGGGGGGGGATGCCAGCTTCCAGAAGCTGCTCAGAGCCAAGCTGGGAGGAGGCAGCGATTACGAGCCGAGAACATGGAGTGTTGAAACGGGGGAGATTAATTGTGGAGCCTCTTTGCCAAACATGCTCTTGTAGATATTGAATTGCCTTGTCCCTCAGGACAAGGAGCCGGGGGGGGATGCCTGGCGCAGCCAGAAATAACCCTGTCGGGAGGCAGCCCAGACCCTGGGCTGTGGGCACAGGAGGTATGACCCTTCCTGGCAGTGGGAAGGGCAGGATCTGCCCCGGCAGGGCTGGGCTTTTGAAGAAAAGCCACCTTTATTTAAAACTGACTTTTCCAAGCACCTCAGCTCAGCCCCCGTGCTGGTACAAGCTGCGGGAAAACATGCAGTGCCTGTGCTGAGCAGCATTGCTCAGCTCTGCCACCGGCCTGTTCTGGGAAGGAAACCCCCCGTCCCCCCGCCTCGTCCCTGCTCGCTGGGGCCATTTCCGAGGGGCAGGTCAAAACCAAGTGAGAAGATAATCGGGAGAAACCTTTTTTTCCGGCAGCTCGTTGGGTGAAGCCCCAGCACTTTCCCACCGCATCCCTGTAACCTCGGGTTTGCCCTACGCCCAGGGGCTGCTGCTTCGCCTGGCCCGTGCCAGGGTGGGGGATGCTTTTGACTTCAGCCAGCAGGAGACATTCCACCTCCTCACCCTCCTCATCCACCCCGCTCCTCCCCTTGGCCCTACGAGCAAGATCTTCGGCATCCACATTTCACCGGCTGCAAAGAACGGCTCCCGCTCTCTAAACAAGAGGGTGCAAGGGGTGCCCAGCTGGGACGCGTACCCGGTACTGCCCGACCTCTTCATCCCGCTTCTGCTTGATGAGGACGATCTGCTCCTCCAGGCTCCGGTTCTGCAGCCACAGCCGGCTGACCTCCCCCTGCAAGGGCCGCAGGGCTTCCTTCATCCCCTGGATCTCCCCCTGCATCTCCTGCAGCGCCTTCGCCCCTGCCTCGCGTCTCTCCAGCAGCCGCAGCAGTTGAGGCTCGTAGTGCTCCTCCAGACCCCGCCGGCTCTCCGCCACGAAGCTCTCGAACTCCATGGAGAGCCGGCGGCTCTCCTGCAGGTACAGGTTATCCTGCCGACACGGCGGCGTCTCCAGCCGTTGCCTCAAAACCTCCTTCTCCTTCTCGCAGGTCTCCTTCAGCTGGGACAGTTCGCCGGAGAGCTGCCCAGCCTGGGTCTCCAGCTCGCCCTGGTAAGCAGCATGCTGGGAAAGGTCGTGCCGCCGGCTCTCCAGCTGGTACTGGCAAGCCACGCAATCCTTCGTCACCTTGAACAGCTTCTGCTTGATCTGCCGGATCTCATCCTTCAGGTTGTCCCTCTCCAGCTCCACCTTGGCCAGCAGCCGGCAGGCCGCCTGGATCTCCTCGTGGGCATGGCGGATCTCCTGCAGCGCCGGCTCCCGGAGCTGGGTGAGCTCCGCAATCAGGCTGTCTCTCTCTTTCTCCAGCTGCTCGACGGCTTCGATGCACTCTTGGAAGTAGTCCCCCAGCTCTTCGAGGGTGAGGCACCGATGCTCCGCGCCATCCGCGTCCAGGGGACTGCCTGCCCCCTCTGCATCCATATCCAGCAGGATCCCTGCCCCATCTGCGTCCGCGTCAGCTGGGATCCCTGCCCCGTCTGTGTCCATGTACAGCGGGATCCCTACTCCATCTGCATCCACGTCCAGCGGGATCTCTGTCCCACCTGCATCCACATCCAGTGGGATCCCTGCCCCATCCACATCCAGTGGGATCCCTACTCCCTCTGCATCCACATCCAGCGGGATTCCTGCCACGTCCACGTCCAGCGGAATCCCGGCCCCGGCTGCATCCTCATCCATCTGGGGCCCTGGCATGTTTAGCTCCAAGAAGGCATCCCTGCCGTCTGCCTGCGGCTCCCGGCAGGCGTCTGGGCTGCCCCCGTGCAGGGGTGTCACCCCCACACCCACCGCTGGGTCTAACTGGCTGCACGAAAGGTCCGGTTGCGGAGCAGCGCCTGCAGCCACTGCCTGCGGGGCTGAGGATGCTCCGGCTTCATCCAGCTGCAGTTCTGGAGGGGGCTCAGGCTCTGCCATCAGGTCCCTGGAAAGGAGAGGACACGTGAACCAGAGCAATGAGTGTAACAGGTCCCAGCTCTTCCTCTCTGCCCTGCGAGACGCGGGTGCCCTGCAGCAGGCTGACCTGGGGGTGCTCTCGCCACAGCCCCGCTGCCGTGACTGTCCCCGTGTCACCCAGGGGCTGTGCAAACTGGGCAGGGCTGCCCTTGCACGCTCTGATGACAGCTTCGACCCAAACTGTCGGCTTTGGCATGGGCCAAAACAAGGGAAGAAAACCCTCTAAAAGTGACTGACTGCGACGGAGGAAGAGCGAGGGATGCAAACCCGGACCCCGAAACCGAGAGCTACTCCGGTGCCAATGGGAACTGCCGACCGCGTCGTGGCCGATCTCCCACAGCGGCACCAGTGTGACTGGCAAGATGAGAGTGTAGCTGCTGTGCCCGTGCCAAAATCTCACACCTGGGGTGTCACACACACGGCGCGCCGCCGGCGTAGGCACTTCCAGTAAAACTTTCTGGGATTTTAGCAATGTGGCATAACCTCACGGCAAGGGAATGTGCTGCTAAAGCGCAGGCTGGCTCCAGGATGGCTGAGATGGAGTAAAGCACCGCACGCACAGTGCCCGAGCGAGCAGCAGCTTCTGCAGCAGGAGCCTGGCGAGCTCCGCTTTGCAGAGTCATCCGATCCCGTCATTATCCCCAGCCCCGGTACCTGCAGCTGCCACCACAAAATACTCGCATCTCACATGTGCCCGGGTGCTATTTGGGGTAGGATGGAGGGGACAACCCTTGGGGTCGAGCTAGAGCTTTTCCTGCCGCTTCCAGGAGCCGGAGGCGGTGGGTTCGGTGGGAGGATGCTCTCACCTCCCGGCCACGCCGCTGAGCTCATGTCTAGTCATCCCCCAAGGAATGAGCACAGGCTGGCGCTCGCAGGCAGCCCTCGGCTCGCGGCAACGGCTTTAAGGAAAGAACTGATTTTCACCAATACTTTCTCTCCTAATAAGGTAGTTTTCAGCAGCGATGACACATCGCAGCCTCGGACCCAACGGCCCGTCCGTTGGAGAGGGGGCAGCGCCTGGAAAGGTGGGGAAAGGGCTTCGCTTCATTTTTTCTTGCCCTCCTCCGGTGCCAGTGCTTATTTTTCAAAGTTCTTGGCTCTGCTTTGCATCCAGCAGCACGGGAGGGGAGGATGG
>NW_008795919.1:3130765-3131097 GCF_000699145.1 Aptenodytes forsteri
GTTCGCCACCAACACGGGTGGCTGGAAGGGGAAACGTGGGAGGACAATGGGCATGGCCGCCAAATGCCGCGGCCTCATCCTGTGCACGGAGCGGGGTGCTCGGTGGGGCGCTGACCGCGCTCCCTTTGGTATTTATTAAATACCAATATCTCAGGGGTCTTTAGGTGCCCCAGCTTGGCCCTGCAAACACCCCAGTAACGGCAGAGTGCAGCCTCCGTTTCCCCTTCCACCCACAACCCCATCCCTGCCTCCCCTTTCCCCTCTGTTTCGGGGATGGAGATGGTGGCATTTCGCTCTGCAAAGCCCCGCGGTGGCCGCGGGCTGCCCTCCCT
>NW_008795919.1:3131725-3132531 GCF_000699145.1 Aptenodytes forsteri
CCCCGCGTCACCGGCACCGTCACCCACACCTTGCCCATGCCTCGCTCGCCACCAGGCTGCCGAAATCAGGTTTAAAATAACTGCGCTTGCCCATCTCCCGGGAACAGAGCTTTAAAAGGAAAAGGGAGATTTGGGTGGGTTTTTTTTCTTTTTTTTTTTTTTGATCCTGTTGCTTTTTTCAGCACGACCCACCTTTTTTTTCTCTCTTTTTTTCCATGAAGCGCCTCTAGTTGTGCCGAGACTTTTGACTCAATAGGAGAGGAATGCTGTTAATTCGCACAAGTTGCGTGTATAAATAAATATATATCTAGAGCTGAAACTGCCAAGGGGAGAAACCTGCAGGTCGTGCGGGCTGGGTCCAACAAACCCTTGTAGGGGATGGAGGGGACGATGGCAGCGGCGCTGCCGAGCCCCGGCTGGGGTTTATCTGATGAGCTGCCAAGGGCAGGGTGGGGATTGAAAAGGCTCAGCTGTTCTCTGCTCCGTAAGAGGATACCCTGGCCCCAGTGCGGGGCTGTTTTGTGGATATAACCAGGCAACGACCGGCTCGGGTGTCAGCGGCCGGACCCCGACACGCCCGGCAGAGCCCGGCCGGCCGCGGGCACGCGCTGGGTTCGGCCGGCACGGAGAGACGCCGTCGTGTGTGAACCGGCGCGGACTTTGCTCCGGTAAACAGAGCTGGCAGGGAGTTATCGGCGGGGGGGGCGAAAAGGCAGGATTTGAGAGACAAAATGTTCCGGCTGCTGGAATAAATGGCGGCAGCTCTGGTCGCTGCCCTGCCCGCCGCAGCATCTCCGGCACGCACG
>NW_008795919.1:3136375-3137248 GCF_000699145.1 Aptenodytes forsteri
GCTCGGCAGAGCCCGGCCGGCCGCGGGCACGCGCTGGGTTCGGCCGGCACGGAGAGACGCCGTCGTGTGTGAACCGGCGCGGACTTTGCTCCGGTAAACAGAGCTGGCAGGGAGTTATCGGCGGCGCTGCCGGAGGGGAAAGCAAAAGGCAGGAGAGTATTTGAGAGACAAAATGTTCCGGCTGCTGGAATAAATGGCGGCAGCTCTGGTCGCTGCCCTGCCCCGCTGCCGCAGCATCTCCGGCACGGACCCGGTGAGCGGCTGAAGGGGGTCGTGGGGAGCAAAGAGCGGCTGGGGGGGGGTTTGCCTCCCCTCCGGTGACCTGGTGCTGGTGCTGCCGTCCCCCTTCCCAGTGGATTTTTCCTTCCCGTCACGCGTGGCAGATCTGCCCCAAGGGCAGGGATGAAGCCGGCACGGCAGTCTTGCCACCCTGGCACCACCATCTTGGCACCGCCACCCTCGCACCGCCACAGCAGTGCGATGGCTCCGTTCCCATGCTGTCCCCCCACAATCTTTAGGGACAGGCTTGAGGTACCAGGAAGGCTTGCGCAACTTCGGGGCCTCCTTGGCCAGAGGCTCCGGCAGCGCCGGCGGCACCATGGGGTACCCAGCCTGCCCAAACCCCAGCGTCGACGGGATTTAGCAGCGGCGAACCTGGGCAATGCTGCCAGTCCAGCGCCCTCCGCATGCAGCTCACCGCGGCTCTGTTTGCCGAGGGCGCGGGGGGTCCGGCTGCGGCAGGGTGAGCGGTGCGGATCCGGCCCCCCCCCCGGTGCGCAGAAGCTGCAGTCTGATCTCAGGGGAAAAGTGTGATTCATCGCTGGAGCTGGGAGAGCTTCCAGGGACAGATCCTGGCTCGGAGGGCAGCGGGAC
>NW_008795919.1:3137415-3141157 GCF_000699145.1 Aptenodytes forsteri
AGGGGTGCCATGGGGATGCCGCTGTGGGAGCCGGCACAGGGCGAGCACCGCGGCTGAGTCCTGGGAGCCGGCACCGGGGAGCTCATCACGCACCCGCCACGGAGATGCCGGACCTGTTGCAAAACTCCTGGAGCACCGGCCCAGGCAAAGAAGCTCAGGGTAGATCCTGCGAGAGGGAGGCGAGGTCACCCAGCGGGGCAGGAGGAGGAGGAGGAGGAGGAAAAAGAGGAGGAGGAGGAAGAGGAGTACAACATGGGCACGTGCCCAGCTGGGGCAGAGATGAAAAGGGGAGCCCAAAGATGCCGTCTGCCCCGCAGGGACCTTGGGAGCTCCACTGGAGCAGGGCCAGACCCTGTCCCCAGGCCACAGGCGCCGGCGGCTCCTGCTTATCTGGGTGCCGGGTCCCGCTCTGCCCCGTGGCGAGGGGGGACGAGGAAAGCGCCCTTCCTGCCATAGCTGCTCTTCAGGCAGACGTCGGCCCAGCCAGGGGGGCAGAGTGGGGACGGGTGGGGGGGTCCAGCTGCAGGGACAGAGCACCGAAGCCCCCGCCAGCACTCCCGCTCCTGCATCGTGCTCCTTCGGCTTCGTCTTTCCTCAGCCCAGACACCGGGCTTTAAACACTTGCAGGTACTGGGTTTTAAACATTTGCGTCAAGGCTGCCTGTCCCGGCAACTCCCACGGCAGCCCCCGCGTGTGCATGTGCCGCCCCGTGCCACGGGCTTATGGGCGCCCCAAGCAGCGCTCGGCCACGCTCCTGCAATGCCCACCATGGTGTGTGCGTGTGCGTGTGTCCGTGTGTGTGTGCATGTGCCCGTGTGCGTGTGCACGTGTGCGCACAGATCATCGTGCACGAACAGCCCCGTAACAAGCCGCCCTTGCAACAAGTGACCCACGTTATTAGCAGCCCGCGTGCTTGTGCGACGGAGCTGGCAGGGGCCGACGTGGCGGGGTCAGGCCTGAAGGCGCCTTTGAAGCAGCGGTGATGGACACCTGGTTTTGGCGACATCCCCCTCTTCCCCCAGCTGCTTCCCGGAGCTGCCGGCTGCCAGCCATGCTCCGGCCGTGCCGGGGGATTTCACACCCCAGGTCTGGGGCTGCCATGTACCATCATCCCCGCTGAGCGCCCGCCGCCAGCCCGTGGGGCACTTTTGGGGTAAATCAGCCGACGTGTCCATGACATCCCACATGGCACCCTGTGCCCGTCGGGCACCGAGGCTGTGCTGACTTTCCCGCGGGCTTTCCCTTTGCATTGAATCTGGATGCTCACACAGGAGCAGGAGCTGCCTCTCATGGCCACCCGGCCGGGACACTGCAGGCATGGGCGATGCTCCTGGGAGGCCGTGACAGGGCCATCCCTTCCCAGCACGAGGGAGCCGGGCAGGGAGCAACCGCTGCTATTTATTCATCACCATCTCCATGTACAACGCACCCAAGCAAGGAGCCGTTTGCCTTCGCCCTTCCGACGACATTTATGGCCCAGGCACCCTTTTATAAAACTCATTTTTAAAACAGCGAGCGCAGCGCTGATTTTAAGCATCGCAACAACCAGTCCCCGTGTCCCAACGATCGCTAGCAGGGTCACTGCTGCCCAAGCGCTGGCGGAGAGGTCTCATCGCTGGGTTTTTCCATATCCTGGGGCGAGTGACGGGGAGCAGCGGCTCCGGCTCCCGTCCCTGCGGGAGGGATTTGGAGCGAGCGGCTCCTGCTCGGGGATGCAGCGGGGTGGGAAGCGGCACCCGCGGGGCTCAGCGGGGTCGGGGCAGCCGCTCGAGGACCTTGTCCCGGCTGCCTGCGAGTGCCAGAGGTGTTGATGAGTAATGAGGGAGCAGCCATCCCTCCCGCTGCCCCGGCGATGGGAAGGAAACGAGGGCAGAGGATGGGCTGAGCACACCCCAATGCGCCAGCTGCACTGAGCTCGTGCCGTCCCGGCGCGAGGGGCAGGAGCTTTGGCGGCTGCTGAAGCACGTGATGCCGTGACCGGTGGCCGATGTGTTTTGGCACCATTAGGTGCCATTTGGGATCTCACCTCCCAGGGATCAGGCACGGGGGGGGGCTCTTAGGGCACGTGGCAGCCCCCCGCCTCTCTGCCTCCCCTCCTGTGTGCCTCTGCCTTGACCTCGTGGGAGCTGAGCTCCAGCCGGCTGCTCTCCCCGTGAGGCGCCTGGCATCCTTGTGACCATCTTGGCCGTGCAAGCGGAAAATGAGTTATCCAGCTGGGTACCCCGGCACGCTGCCGGTGCTGGAGCTCTCTGGGGAGGGGGTAAAGCTTTCTGGGGCTCTGCACGAAGGGCTGGTGCTTTAGGGAGCTCCTGGACTTTCCTTCTCCGCCAGGACCGGGACTGTAACGGAGGGAAAGCTGAGGACGACCTTCCTCTTCGCCTTCCTCCTCTACTTTCCTCGCCCATCCGACGAGAGCTCTCCCCGGAGGGTAACGGATACTCTCCCTCTCGCTGTGATTATTTGGACAATGCCCCATAACTGTGTACAAACATGTTTTCAAACTGGTTCTGCTGCCATCCGAGGAGGGGCAAGATGTGAAAACCAGGATCTTTTTTTGGAGGCTAATGACTCGGAAGTTGGAGCAGGCGGCGGAAAGTCAACACAAACGCCCTAATTGGGGATTAGCTTTTCCCCAGCGCAGTTCCCCTCGACGTGGGTCAGCAAAGCCTCCGAGGGCAGTGGCGTCCTCAGCCCTCGCCCTGGGAAGGAGCCGTTCCCCTGGGATCGGGGGGGGGGGCAGGGGGGGCCAGGAAATCGCTGCCCGACTCTTTCGTTCATTTAGGTCTCGAGTCCCGGTTCAGGGGGATGAAGGGAGGAATGAGAGGCAGAGACACAAAAGCACAGGGAGCCCCGGCTCTTCTGCAGGCATCGCCCCGGGTTTGGTGTCGTGTCCCTGTCCCCGACCCCTGGTACCACTGAACAGCAGCAGGATGCGCGGGTTTGCACAGCCCACAAGACACACGGTGCCGGCCCCCGAATCCCACAGGAGAAGGCAATGTGCTGGGAAGCCCGCGGGAGGGACAGGCTTCTTGCTTTATAAATTCTTCTAGTCACTTCCAGCGGTTGGCAAACTCCCCTGGGCACATGGCCAGGCCCTTGCGAGCCTCCGGGAAGGATGCGGATTAAATGCAGCGATGCAGCTTTTCACATCAGGAAACGCATCCGCACAGGGACCCAAACCCGACTGAGCTGAGAGCGTGGAAATGCAGCAGAAACCACCTGTTTTCTTGCCGGGCTTATGGCCTCCGGCTTTGCCGCGTGTCCTGCCACCAACCTGCTCGCTGCCGGGATGCGTCACCGCTTCGGCTCAGGCTCTCGTGCATCTTCTTGTCCCCTCGCAGCCGGATCTGCGTGGTCACGCTCCTGAGCAACGCAGGCTTGTAGCAAGCGGTGAAATCTTTTATGAGAGCCGCTGCCATTCCCGGGCCAGCTCCCAGGCGCGCTCTTGGCTGCAGGCAGAGGCTGGTAGAGCCACGTCAAGCGGCTGAACTCCCCCCCTCCCCGTGTCATTTCATTTTCAGGAGCTGATTTGTTATTAGCAACAAGAAGCAGCGTGGCACGGGGTGTTTCATGGGAGCGTGTCGGTGGCCTCAGGTATGCCCAGGTCAGCTGCTCTTTGGGAGTGCTGTGTCTCCCCGGGCGCTGCCATCGGCAAGTGTCACCCTCGGGCCCGTCAGGTGAGGAACCGGTGGTGGCTGCTGGGGGGGGGGAAGGGCAGGGTACAGCCGCTGGCCCTGGCTCC
>NW_008795919.1:3141172-3141440 GCF_000699145.1 Aptenodytes forsteri
ACCCCGCCCCCCCCGCAGCTCTGTAGGATGCCGCTCCGGGGGGGGGTGTGTGACGATGCTGTAATTACTTGCTCCGGTCCCGCACAGACTATCCTGCTCCGGTTCTCTCCCGCTGATGCTCAGCACCACGGGAAGGGTGGGGTGGGGGGGAGAGATGGAGGGCCCGGCTGTCCGCGCTCTCCCCGCTTGCCGAGTGCGATCCCGAGGGGACAAAGCCGGGACCCACCGGGGGGGGCACAGCTTGGGGACCCCCGGCAGCCCCCGCCGG
>NW_008795919.1:3155910-3166409 GCF_000699145.1 Aptenodytes forsteri
GCCGGGAGGGGTGGAGGCGCTGGCCGTGGTGTCAGCAGAGGTGGCTGAAGGGGGGTGAAGGAGGTGGTGGCCGTGGTGGCGGTGGCCATGGGGGCTGGCGATGGGCATGGGGGCCACCGCTGCGACGGCCGCGGCAGCAGGCCGGATCCGGCAGTCCCTGGTGCAATCTCGCCCCTGCCCCAAGGGCTGGTGCCGGTTCACTGGGTAGGTTCTCTCTCCGCTGCAGTCCCTGGTGCAATCTCGCCCCTGCCCCAAGGGCTGGTGCCGGTTCACTGGGTAGGTTCTCTCTCCGCTGAGTCAGAAGGTCACTGGGGCTGAGGGAAACCTGGAGGGACGCCAGCCGCTGGCCGCTCCTCCTCCTCCTGGGCAGAGTGTTTGCGTGCTCCAGGTGTGGCCCTTCCTGTCCCAGATATGGCCCTCACCCCGGCCGGTTTGCGGGGTGCTGCCTCCGTAACGCAGCCACGTCCCTGCCACCTTGACCAGGACAATCCTGCAGCGGAAGGTGCTGTGGGTGCCCTCTCTTTGCTGCCCCGGGGGCCATGTTATGGGGATCCGTGGGCTCAGCCCAGCCTCCCGTGGGCCGGGACCTTCAGCAGAGCGATGGGTGGTGGCGTGTCTGGTCATGCTCGTCTCCTCGGCATGGTTGTTTTGCAGTAGTAGGTGTCCCGGCGAGGCAGCAGTCACTGGAGGTATCGCCCCATGCAGCAGAGAAGTGCTCAGCCTCTCCTGCCCCGTGCTGTCGGGGACACGGTCTGCGTCATGCCACTGCCCTCCCTGCAGGGCACCTCTGGCGGGGACGTCACCGCACTCTTGCCAAGGGAGAGGCCACTTCTGCAGCACCCAAATGCAGCCAGATGCTGTTGCCTGGGACTTTCTTCCTCGATTCGCCCTGGGGAATGAATTTCCAGGCACCCAGGACTGCATGCGGGCACATTTACTGCTTGCAGAAGCGCACAGAGATCTGTGATAAGAGAGGAGTGACCGTGGAAAGGCAAAAGGGTCTTGGGAAGAGGCCGGGCCCTCTGCTTAGCAGGTCCGTCAGATGCTGCCGGTGCCTCCCTCCTGGCCTGCCGTGTGTGGACGCTGCTGCCACGGCCTGACGCTGAAACCTGAGCAGAAAAAATGAGATGTGCCGGAGCATGTGATGTTCCTCTTTGCAGTGCAGAAACGCCCCCAGCAGCTCTGCCGTCCCTTTTTTTTTTTAATCTCCCCCCTAAAGTTTTAACGTTCACCAGCTAATCCTCAAAATGCGAAGTCACTGCCCGTCAGGGTCGCAGCTCGGGGACCTCCAGCCCGCTTGCCACGCCGTCCGCCGTGAGCACACCCCGCCGAAGCAGCCTGCCGCTCGTGTCAGCCGGGGCTCCGTCATCGCGCTGCCGCCGTGCCATTCAATTAGATATCCCTGCGTCCGGGAGAGCTGCCCCGAGTGCCTGTCTGCCCGCGGTTCACCCTGGCGATGGAGGGGCTGCGCAGTGCCGCGGCCAGCTGTGCTGGCAGCCCGCGGCATCCCTCTCGGCGTGCGTGGGGCCGGGAGGTGCCACGTTCCACCGCATCGCCAGTTGCTCGGTGCTGTGCAGCGGGGAAGCAGCGCAGATGTGCAATGGTTGCAGCTTGCGTGCGTGGTTGAATCACCCTCCCCGTGCGCCTCCAGCCTGCAGAGCACGCCGGGAGCCCCACCCTGCTTAACTGCCTCCGGCCTGGCTGCGGCCGCGAGCATCCTCAGGACACCGCCAGCATGCGCCGGGGTTACCAGCATCCTTCCCCGCGAGATGGGGGATGACGCTTCCCTGTATGACAGGGGCCGACATGCCTTGAGCGGCGGTTTGGGCTGAGCTGTGGAAATGGAAGGAGTGATGGCTCTGGCAGTGCCGAGTGCCGGCCGCTTTCCGAGGGTGGCTGCAGCTGCAGAGCTGCGCGCTGGAGCCGGCAGCGTGGGCTGCCGCGGCGTGAAGCTCTGACCTGCCCGGAGGCTGTATCGGCCTCACTGCTGATACTACGAGCCCTTGCACGGCAGGAGCCGGCCGGGCTCTGCCCCAGCCTGGGAATTTTTCCAGACATCAGCTGGGAGCTGTGGGAGGGGGAGAGGGGAGAGCTTCAGCGGGTCCTTGTAGGCTCTGGGGGCCCTCGGCTTTCCCCCCGTGTCTGCATGGTGTTGGGGGGCGGTTTGGATCAGGCCCATGACCCTGCCCATCATCCCGCCGTTCCCGCAGGTGGCTTTGGTCATGGAGGGGGGGACAGGGCACGTCCGACCATCCTCGGTGCCTCCTGGCTGCGGGGGAGAGGCTGCGCAGAGTTTTGGGATGGCTCGGGAGGGAGAGAAGAAAGCCGTCCTGGGGAGACACGGGTCAGGACTAGTTCCTCAGCCTGGGCATCTGCCCGTTCACGACCTGGGTGTCAGCGAGGTCGGAATTGCTCAGCACTGAAATCATGGGAGCAGGAGGATGAAAGCATTTCCACTTTGGATCAAACCCGTGGGTCTGTCTAATCAGAGATCCCATCTCTGGCCACTCAAACAGCTGAGCTGTGTAGAGGAAAGATGCAGTAATCCTGCTCATGGGCGAGTTTCAGGCCACCTCTCCCGGGGGGAACACCAGTGGCTTTATGGCGAGCGGGGGCATGGCTCCGTCCCAGCTGGAAGCCGAGTGCTCTCCCATTTCCCGACTGGATGCACTGCCCTGTTTGGGCAAACGGGCCCCGCTGGCTGCAGCGTCCCCTTCTTATGCCGGTGCAACTCTTTGCCACGAGGTAATTCCTGCTGTGAGCTGTAACGCCCCGTCCCGGGGTGTGCGGTGGCTGCCAGGGTGCCGCCAGCCCCAGGCTGTTTTACCTGTACACAGCCCGTCTGCTTTGAGCACCTCCGTGGCCCCGTCCCCGTGGTATCCCAGCACCTCGCGATTCCTAACATGTTTATTTCCACAATAACCTTTGGAGGCCAAGGAGTGATTAACCCCCGGGATGGGAACCGAGGCGGGGAGAGCAGCTGGGCTGTACCGAGGGTCTAACACTGAGCAAGGGATCGGGGTGCTCGGCCGGCTCTGGTTTGCTCTGTGTGGCTGCTTTTTCCTGGTGGAAGCTGGGAGCAAGAAAGCTGAAAGCTTTTCCTTCTCCTCTGTGAGCGCTGCCTGCAGCCCCCCGGATGAACGCAGCCTGTTAACCCTCAGCGGCGCGGCAGCAGCGAGCCTGCTCCCGCTCCCTCGGCTCCCTGAGCGCGCGGTGGTGGAGTCCTGCTGCCTGCGAGTGGTTTTAGTCCGGTTTTTGGCTACTGCTTTATCCGGGTTTCGCAATATTCATCTTAATTCCCTGGTGAAGTGAAGGAATTGATGTTCCAGAAATATTAAATTAGGGTTGGCTTTTTTTTTTCTCCTTTTGATGCCAGCTTAGTCCGGCAGCAACAGATTTCCTGACTGGGGGGCTCACCGTGATGTTAAAAATAAAGCTTTAAATGCGCACGGCTGCTTCATAACGTTAGCAAGTGCTCGTTGAAAACCGTGCGGGGTGGCTTTGCCGTGTGCGTGGTGAGCCGGCAGCAGCGCGGTGACCAGCGAGTGGCAGGGGCTGGGCTGCGGTGGGGACCGTGCCAGCGGCACCGGGCTCGACGCCGTGGGGTGGCGGAGGTGCACGTGGGTCCTCGAGGCAATTTGGCACTGGGCTGTCCCTGCGTGTTGCTCTGATAATAACCGAGATGCGAAGTCTCCCTGGACACTCGATTTCCTCCGTCCTCTGCTGCTGCGTGGCACGTGTTCGGTGTAAACACAGGCTTTGTGTTTTAGTCCTGAGCTTCTCAACTCAAAGGAGGGAGGAGAGGTGTAGGCACTGCTGCCCGCTGCCCCCGCGCCTCCCGCTCCCTGGGATTGTTTCTGTGCGTTTGTGGGAATGAATTTGTTAATCTGCAAAAGGCAAAGAGTGACACTTCAGAAAATGTGAGCAGCAGGAATCCCCTGGCTGGCCTGAACTGGCAACGGTGAGCGGCTCTGTGAACAAAGAGAGGTGTGTCTGCAACCACAGCTATTCCACCTGGAGACAACTGGAAGAATTACTCTTGCAAATAACGTTCCATAAGATCCGATAAAACTATTTCACCGGAGTCATATTTCTCTTCAGAAGGAAGGTCTTATTTCATAAGACAATATCATCATTGACTCTGACTCCAGCAGCGATGGGAACCTAAGCCGTCGGAAGGTGAAGAGCTGGGCAACGATGAAGTGAAAAAGCATTTCCCTGCCAAGCGGGAGCCAGAGCCCTGGGCTGGTCCCCATGGCTCCCACCGTGCAGGGATAAAAAATACCTTACCCGGAGCAGGGAGCTGAGCTCCCTCTGCTTCTGCGGGCTGGAGCTGGAGCTGTCATCCATCGGCAGAGCCGGCCTGGACTCCGGCTTGAGCAGGAAATCATTTGAAACCTTTCTGGTTATGTATTTCTGTTAATGATTGGGGATCTCAAGTGGGGTTTTTGTGTTACCTTTGCCTCGCTGAGCTTTACTTCCCTGTGAAGGGAACAAGGGCTGAATTCCTTTCTCATTCAGGCAGCTCGACTCCCGCTCCGTGTTTGCTTGGCGACAGGATCAGGTTTAGAAAACACCAGGAGGGACGGATAAAACACCAGGAGGGACGGATCCTTCCCCTGTGCCAGCACAGAGGGGTCCCCACCGCCCCGCGCTTGGGCTGGCCGGTCTGACCGAGGGAGCGTGTGACTTTGGGACGATCAGATGTGCTTGAAGCAGTCACGCCGTGATGACAAGATCTGTACCTCATGAGCAGCTTCCCCCCGGCTCCTGGCTCCTTGCTGTTATCAGAGTCCTCTCAATGAATAAAACCGGGAGTTTCTGGCCTGGAGAAGAGACTCTGCCTGGAGTCAGCCTCTCTTGTCCCCGGTTCCCCCTTCTCACCAGCCACTCCACAACTGGGTTTTGTAGCATGTCCGCTGTGCTGGGAATTGCATGTCGGGGAAGCTGCAAATGCTTCCCCTCCCCTGCCATGCTTTCCAAGCGGATATCTGGGTGCAGCGATTTAAACCCAGGGATGAGGGATGAGAGCGGCCGGCTGGCAGCGCAGCCTGTCCACGGGTTTCAGAGGGGTTTGTGTCCCGAAGCAGCGATGGGGCAGCGGTGCCGGGTAAAGTGGGGTCTGCCGGGATGCTGGAGCTGCCTGTGCTGCTTTAGGCCCCCCAGCTACGGCAGGGACTGAAACGTGGGACCCAGGAGGAGCTGGAGCTGGGTTGCCACGTGGCTGTGAGTTACCCCGTTAGCCCCTTGATATTTATGGCATACGTGGGCTTTGCTGGGTTCTTGGGGCTCGGCTGCCTCTCGGAGCCCCCTCGGCACCTCTGAGGCTGTGGCTTGCTGCGGCTGGGGGCGGTGGAGCTTCGGTGCTGGCAGGGGCTGCGTTCGCTAGGCAGGTGCTGGCACGGGGGCCGTCTGTTTTGGGAGCGGAGGGGGAAGTGTCTCGCTGTATCTAGGGCAGTGTTGCAGGCTCCAGCCTTTCCTTTTCTTGCAGGGAGAGAAATAAAAGTGCTTCACTGGGAAAGCTGTTGTGTGTGGCTGCGGAGGAGCCCTCTGTGTCACCGGGGAGGGGGACTGAGAGGCATGGACAGTGCATGCACCCTGTTTTGGAGCCGCTGTGAGGGGATGTACATCCCAGGAGGGAGGTGCTGGGCAGCGGGAGGAAGCCCTGTCCCGGGCTGGAGATGCCCCCGGCCGACCCGACTCCTGCAGCCCGGGGGAAAAATCATCTCCCCCAGTCACTGGGCAGAAACCTCTGATCTGTTGCACTTGTGACCGTGACCTTGTTTAAACCCAGCTGCCCCGAGACGGAAAGGCTGTGCCTTGAACTGGGTACAGCCAGTAATGGGAAACAGGGAATAGTTTCCCACTGGATCCCCCATTCCCTTGACAGCTCCCACAGCAGACGGGGCAGCAAAGGCACGGGGACACTGGTACAGCCGCCCTGGTGCCAGGCACCGTCCGTGGCACAAGACGGTCTCTGCCCAGCCGAGTGTGCCTTTTGGGCAGCAAACCAAGCTGGTGAGAAACTGAACCATCAACGTTTCCGTTGTGGAGAAGGAGACTGAAGTCCAAAGATTAATTTATTGCTGATCACCTTGGGAGGTCAGGACAAAGCTGCCGGTTGATTTTTAATTTTTTTTAATTTTTTTTTTTTTTTTTTTTGCATCGCCTTTCCCACAAAGCCCTCCTTCCTATTTATCCCAGTCTTTGATGAATCACCTAAGGAACATAAACATTGCCAGCAGGAATTGCCCACTGCCTGGCTGGCTGACCCCTCCCTGCCCTCGCAGCATTTAATGTTCTAATTAAAAATCGGGAGGGAAAGCTGGGCTTTGGAGGGGGCAGGCTGGCGTACGCGTTTCGGAACGGGCGGTGGTGGGGCTTGTCCGTGCAGCGTGGGCAGCTGTTGGAGCAGTGCTGCCCGTGCACGGAGCTGCTCTTCCCCTGCCAGCCCCAGCCGGCTCGCTGCTTGCAAAACCCCACGCAGCTGGAGCAGGGTCTGGAGCGGGGAGAAGCTGGGGCGCACCCGGGGAGGGCACGGGAAGGAGGTGCCGGCCGTGTGAGCCGACATGAACGCAGATGTCCTTGTGGCTTACCTGGCTGTGACTTGTCCCAGAGACAGGAGTGACCGTGGAGAGGGTGGCAGGGGATTAACATCCATCTACGGGCGTGTGGATGCTCGCCCTGAGGTTGGGCAACAGCCGGACCCAGCCTGTGTTCTCGGATGCTGTGCTCCAGCCTTAGAAGTCCTGTTCTAGCCTTGGCCGCGCTGTGCCAGGGGTGTCCCCGTGGGGCTGGGACCCCCACGACATGGCGGGGCGTGTCGTAGCCTCGTGTGTTGGAGCTGTGCTCAGGGACAGGCAGAAATGGTGGCGGCCAGGGCTCAGCAGAGCGTGGCAAACTCCAGGGGAGGTGGGAGCGGGGCCAGAGGCGAGCGCCGTGCCCAGCTGTCCCGATGTTTGGGGACGTTTGGGGACTGGGGGTCTCCCTTTGCCCGCTCGGCCTGGCTGCGGCACCCACGCATCCCTGCCAGAGGGATGGGGCTGGGAGGGTGCCGTGGGATCCGACGGGCGATCCCGGCAGGCCCCTCCTCTCTGCCTGTACCATTGGCTCCGGCACAGCCGCCTGCGAGAGCTGAGCTCCGCCGGAGCCGGAGGGATGGGAGCCGGCGGCTGAGAGCTGTAGTCTCCCGCGGCCGCCGGGGCCACGCCGGAGCCCGCTCGGCTCTGCCATGTAGCGCCCCGGCCTCCTCCACCCGGCTGCGGTGGAGGGCGAGAGCGGCCTCATGGGCAACGCGCACCGCAAGAGGAGCCCGGCGGGCGCCAAGGCCGGCTCCTCCTGGCCCTTTGGCCGCGCCGGGAAGCCGCAGGTAGGCGATGGGGTTCCCCGGGAAGGGGCTGCGGGGGGGGTCCTGGCTCGGTGCCTTTTGCGGGGGTCGCGCCGGGAAAGTTTGCTGCCTCTGCTCTGCCCCCGGTGTGGGACTGGGCAGGACTTGAGCCACCGCAGCTGGTGGCTTCGCTCTCCCTGCCCTCCCCGTGCTGGAGGGGGCAGGATCAGGCCCTCTGACCCCAGGTGCCGGAGCTGGGGAAGAACCTCCGGCTGCATGCAGGGGCTGCGCCGACATGCCGGGGATCAGCCGTCGGCTCGCGTGTGCTATCAGGACGGGGATCATCTGCTGAATTAGTTACCAATTTGTTTTTCTAAGCGGCGTCCCAGCGGTTAGAGCAGGGAGCCAGGGCTGCCGGCGTCGCCTTCCTCCTTGGCCTCCGCTCCCGTCCCGTGCCTCGGTTTCCCTTACTGCACCCCGGGGAGTGGCGGATCTTGGGAGCATTTGCAGAGAGCGCCGGGCTGCTCCCCCCTGCATCCGTCCTGCGCCGCCTGCCCGCCTCACTCTGCGCGTGTTTGTCTGTCCGTCTGTGCACCGATTGCTCTGCTTCTTTATGCTCCGGCTCCGTGGATGCAGCTGAAAAGCCCAGGAGGAGGCAGGGGGCAGGGGGAGCTCTTTTCGGCGGGGAAGGGGAGCGAGGGAAAGGGTCCTACGCCAGCCTGGACCCACGTATTGAACCATCAGCCCCGGGGGGTGCCCGGTCCCGGCGAGCTCCCTCCACAGTCCATCCGTTGGAGAGGGGGGGTGAGAGCGGGGAAGGTCTCTCGCAGTAACATCGTCCCCATCCCGTCGCTGCCCATTTCCCCGCTGATGTCGTTAAACCGTCCCCACGTCCCCAGCCGGCCTGAGTCGGGGAGGGGCCTTGACCGGTGTGTGGGCAGGGGTCCGGGGTCTGTAGAAGCAGGGTTAGTGGGTCCGGGGTGGTGGGAGCCGGGCGGTTTTCTCCTGCCAGCCCCACGGGATCCCTGGCCCCGCCGTCCCTCCTGAGCTCGGCTGCCCCATTTCCCTCGGTCTTTACAGTCAGCAGCTGCCCAGGTGTGGTGAGCCGAGCTGTCCGCAGGGTAAACAGGGTCTGGAGTCAACCCCTCGCAGGCTTGGGGAGTGACCACGCCAAGCAAAACTGCCCCGGAGAGGCGGAGGCCAGGATGGGGAAACCCTGCGGGCACACGGGGAGAGGGTGCCGAAAATGCCCCGGCCGGTAGCATCCACATCTGGGGAAACTGAGGCAAGAGCGGTTACACCAGTCACCCATGGCCGTGCAGGGACGGCATCTCCTTTGCCGCAGGCTCTCTGCTGTCCGCCTCTCCTCGCCGGCTGGCTGTGGTCTCCTCTGCGCTGAAGTCTTCTCTCGTCGTCTCCACACGGCAAGGGCTGGGTGCCACCGGCCAGGCTGTGTCGTAGCTGGGCTCCTGCTCTTCTCTGCCGTGCGTGGCTCTGCCGGACGCCGTCCTTTTCCCTGTGCCCTGAACCGCAGCAGTGCAGGCGATGGGGCGAGCGACCTTCCCGGGAGAGGAGGTTTGGGGGCTCGTGTGAGCACCCCTGGGGCAGTCCTCGCCCTTTCCTTGTGCTGTCCCCGTCCAGACCCCCGTCCCCTCTCCATCCCCCCCGCCAGGCTTGGGTGCCTCTTGCCGGTCCCTGAACCAGGACCAACGGGTTGCCGGGGGATGCGTGCCACTGCTGCTGCCCTTCCCCAGGGCCGGCCGGGGGAAGCCCTGCTCCATTTCTGATGCTCTGAAATGGGTGCAGTGTGGGACTGTGCAATACAGCCGGGGCAGATCCTGCGAGACGAGGGCCGGCGCTGGGGCTGAAGGCTGTGGGGTGGAAGGTGCTGAGAAAACATGGGGCGAGTTGTGTTTGTTCTCTGCGGCAGCTCCATGGCAACGGCGCGGCGGCCACAAAGCGAAAGAATTTGCATTGTGTCGCTTCAGCATTTCGGAGGGCGCAGCTGGGATCACCGGCTGGGGGCAGGGTGCTCCGGCACCCGCCGGATGGGCCCCCACGGTCACTCTTGTCTTGCCCCTGCCCCTCACCCAGAACCTGGGAGACCCTGGGTGCTTCGGGATTTTGGGTCAGAGCCTAATTGCATATTGCGGGCAACTGGACCGGTATCCCCCAGTTCCCATCTCTCCATCCCCGGCTGCTTGGGAGCACTGGTTTGGCCCCGCCGTGCCCACTGCCGGCAAGTCAGGCCCAGGCAGACATCGGCAGCTGCCTTTGTGCTTCTGCCGTGTGTGGGGCAGTGTGGGCACCCCCTGCCTTTTGATCCTGAAGGGCCAGAGCAGCGGTCCCCAGAGACAGGGTTGGCCGGGCTGGAGCCTCGGGAGCATGGCTGAGGGCTGCCAGGATCACTCTACCTGCTGCAGGCAGCTGCCTGCAACCTGCTCCCTGCCGCCTTGCTCTCTGCCTGGGCCTCCCCACTCTGCTTCACCAGTGCTGAACCCACGTGTCCCCGTCCCCGTGCCGGAGCAGGGTCTGGCTTGCTCTGGGGCGCATCCCCTGCCTCTCTTCCCCGGGCTCGTCTCCAGCGGGAGCTGCCGGGAGAAGGTCCTTGAGCACCAGGGAGACCGAAGCCTCTTATCTCCTCCTTATCGGGATGGCCCCGCCGGGCCCTGCTGAGTCAGGGTGGAGGAACGTGGCGGCCGGCCAGGCTGCGCCCCGCGGAGTCAGCGGGGATGTGGCAGCAGCCGCTGCGGGGCTCCCTGGGTGCAGGGTCCCCTGGCACCCACGTCCCCGTTGGTGGGCACTGGGGCAGGGTCGCAGGGGCAAATGCCCCGGGGGGAGGCAGGTTTGGGGCGAGGGGTGGCCCGTGGCTGTGAGGTTCCCTGGCAGCGGGCACCAGTGCCTGCCCTAGCCGGGGGGCCGGTGGTGGAGCCCCTTGGCAGCCCCGGCTCTTGCCGTGCAGCTCCGGGGTGGGCTGAGCAGCTCTGAGCGTCTTTCTCCTTCGCAGCCGCTCTTCGCTCTTCGTGCCAGACCCACGCTGGGCCGGCTCCACAAACAGCCGGGGGAACAGATAAGGGCAGGGGCCCTCCCCGATGGGGGATGCGCCGAGATTTACACAGGCGCTTTCTCCGGGCACCGCCAGCCCCGCACGCAGGCCTGCCGGACTCGCCTG
>NW_008795919.1:3166449-3167628 GCF_000699145.1 Aptenodytes forsteri
TGCTCCTGGAGCAGGGGAGGAGGTGATCTGTGGGTGTCCCAGGCAGGCAGCTGCCTCCGGTGCTCGGCTCCGACATGCCAGGCCGTGCCTGCTTGGCAGGCGCCCCGTCACCAAGAGGCAGGGATGGGACCTGCCGTTCTGCTGCTGCTTATCCCCCCACCCCATTTTGGTGGCAGCCCCAGCCCCATCTGACAGCTCCTCTCCCATCTCCTCCCTTGATCCTGCATTGCCGTGTCCATCTCAATCCCCGTGGAGGATTGGCAGCTCCTCGGCGCTTCCTCGCCGCCTCCTGCCAGCGCTGCCGAGCGAGAGATCTGCAGGCGGGAGCGGGGTTGGGTGCTGCCTGCAGGACGGTGGATCCGTGCACGGAAAAACCTGCAAGGTCTTGTCCCTAATCCGTCTCCTGGATTTGCTCCTGCGTGGAGCCAAGTACCTGCTGTGGCAGGCATGCCTGCCATTTACAGAGCACCCTCGGTACCCTGCAAACGCGCCGGGCATGATGGCACGCGCCGTGGGGACGCAGCCAGCTCCAAGCACCGCGGCAGGGAACCGCGCAGGCGCCGCGGAGGCAGCGTGCATGGGAGGTGGAGGAGAGGACACCGAGGGAAGGTGAAGCAGGGCTGTAAAAAAGCTGTGGACTTTGGCATAGCTCTGAGCAGGGAGGAGGTGCCGGTGGCTCGTCCCCGGCCGTGCATGCTGCTGGCGTTGCCTCCGTGGCCCCGTGTTGCTCTCGAGGCTCTGCCCGCCACCCTCTCCCGCCCTGCACTCCCCATCTGGGCTGTTCCCGCCCGGATCCGGCTCCTGGCCGGGGAAGGCTGTTATTTACCTTCAAACCTGTTTGGTGGCTTCTCCCGGGAGGGGACGAGCGCGGGGTGGGAATGTGGTGGGACGGAGGCTCGCTGGGCTGGAACAGGGCCTGGGGATGGGAGTGAGGCACAATCGGGCGTCGGGGTGGTCCTGCCTCCCTCCGCGGTGCTGGGACCCCCGCTGTGGGCTGCTGCCAGACCCTCGCCCGGGGTCCATGATAACACGCGGAACAGGAGACGTTGCATGTCACCGCTCGGGCTGCCTGTGGGGCACGCGCGGGGCAGCAGTGAGGTCAGGGCAGAGTGGGCTGTGGCGCAGCCCCTTTGCACAACCAGGTGTGCTCCTGCCATGCCAGCAGCCGCGGCTGGGGGC
>NW_008795919.1:3167747-3170521 GCF_000699145.1 Aptenodytes forsteri
GGGCAGCAGCCGCGGCTGGAGGCAGCCGGCCGGGCAGGCTGGGCGATGGTTCTCCTCTGAGCGGGGTTTCACCCTGTGCTGGCTCCTTTGCCGTGGCCCGTTGGCTCGCCGGGGCGATGCAGGACAGTTTTCTGCACTATGATTTAGTGGAAGAAACCGACCCAAGTTTGTTTTCCCATTTGAAATTAATATTATTCCTGCCTCTGCGTGGGATCGTGTTTGAGAGTCGAGCCAGCAGTGCAGATCGGGTCGTGTTTATTTGCTTTGCGGAGATGTTTTCCTGGCCGAAGCAGCAGCCCCCAAGTGAGGCCAAGGGCAGGCTGCAGCCCCTGAGCTGGCGGCGGGGGGCTGCATGACCGGAGCCACAGTAAATATTATTGTGCTCTTATCCTGCCTGGAGAGAGCACGGTCCCGCAGCATGTCCCAGGGCATGAATCCTGTGCAGAGACAACAAGGGCTCGGGGAGTGAGGGTGGCCGGGCTGGTTGCCTCCAGCAGGGCCACGGCCCCGGCCCCCCGGCCTCCCTCGCCAGCTGAGTATCAGGGAGCAGAGGCAGGGCAGGGTGGCACAGGTGGGTGCCAGGTGCCAGCCGGGGCCATGGAGCTGCCCGAAGGGAGGTGATGGGCCCAGGGGAAAGATGGATGGGCTCAGGCTCGTAAAGAGGTGGCGTCGCTCCCGACAGGGAGATGCTGACAGGGCTGCCTGTGCCACCCTGCCAGCTGGGGAACTGGCTGGCCGTGCTGCAACGGGAGAGGCCGATTCAGAGGGGGCAGAGGGGCTGGATGCTGGAGCAGAACACGGGGCGCTCGCAGCCATGGCGGCATCCACGTGCTGGCTGCTCCCTGGGGCTCTCGGGGCTGGGGTTCATGGTGCACCCCGTTGGCATTATCCACGCTTACGGCATCCGCAGGCAACTGCCGCTTTGCCCCCTCTCCAGCTTGGGGAGCAGAGTGGTCCCCAAGCCTGGGTGCACGCCTGGATGGTGCTGGCCAATGCCTGGGAGCAGTGTGGTGGGCAGGAGCCCCAAAGTGGTAGGAGAGCATCGACCCCATGGGGCAGGGGGTATTCTCGCTGCCTTCTTGCTGCCTTCTGCATCGTCCCGGCTGCTGGGAGAAGGGAGGCGAGGTCTCCATCCCACCGAGCAGGACGACACACGCAGGCAGGTTCTCCTCCCCTTCCTCCCCTGGGGACCTCGCAGCCCCTTCCCTCCTGCCTTCCAGCTCCCCCCTCCTCCCCATTTTTCTCCGGTGAGTCAGTGGTGGTGGAAGGGGCGGGCAGGGAGCTGCGCTGCCTGTTCCCTGCCTCCTGCCGCAGGACCCGCTGCTGCGCAGGGAGAAGGCAAGTCAGGGCAGTGCCGTGCAGGCAGAGATGGATGTTTGCAGCGGAGTCCGGCCAAACCTGCTGCTTGCACGAGGCACAGGCCTGGCGAGGAGGGGGACAGGAGCCAGGATTTCCTCCTCCGGCTCTCCCCGCGTGCAGAGCAGCATTGTGCCTGAGGCAGCTCCGGGAGGGAGCTGGGCCGGCACCGTATCCCGCTTGCAGCATCGCCAGACCGGGGCTGTACGGCCCCGACCGTGTTCCTTCGGGGTCTCAGCTCCGGTTTCTCCCTTGTGCAGCCATTCCCATTCCCACCCTGGTGCCCTCCAGCCCCTCTCTGCCGGCACAGAGCGGAGCAGGCAGAGCTGAAGGCAGGGTGCCCGCGGTTCCCTGTCCCTTCCTATCACTTTGCCTTGCTGTGGGGATGCTTTGCTCCCTCCAGACCATCCCTGGCACCGGTAGCAGCAGATACCAGCTCCGAGGCAGGGAGACCATCCTTGAGAGAGTGCCCGGCCCCAAGAGGCCTCCGGCTCCTTCTCCAGGAGGATCCTGCTGCCACGTGCAGACGAGGCACGTGTGTCAGATCAACGCTGCGGAGCCTGGAGGGGACGGGGCGATCCAGGGTGCGTCACAAGGAATGCACGAGGGACGGGACGTGAGCTCCGACCGGGCGTGTTGCTACCGGCACCGGCTGCAGCTGCAGCGGCTTCCTCGGCCCACCAAGATCTGCAGCCTCTGCCGCAGGATCAGGCCTCTTTCCCTCCTGGCTTCCCCCCTTTTCCAGTGCTTTTTGCAGCAGGTTTCGCTGTGTGTTGACAGAGCTGGGGCGAGGCCATCCGGGCAAGGAAGATGTGGTAGTGAAGGTCGCAGGGAGTGGGAGGAGAAGCGGAGACTGCGCTTTGCACACTGTCGTGCTCCCCAGTGTCAGCCCTTGGCACAAGGCTCCTCTGTGGCCAGGCAGCCCTCCCGCCCCAGCTGGGCGGTGGCCGCGGCGTCCTGCCCGGATTATCCTTTGGGTGATTACAGCCAGCGATGCTGAGCTCCTCCTGCCCCGAGCTGCAGGGGTGTCGTGCTCAGGAGAGAGACATGTGTCTCCATCAGCAAGGGGCAGTCTCGAGGCCCTTTGGGTCCTCGCGGGCGATGGGCCACGTACGGGGAGGAGGAGCGGGGACGGGCTGTCTGCCGGCACCTGGGAATGTCCTTACAGCCCCGGGCAGCAGCTTCCATGTGTGCTGCCATCAGCAGACCCGCGGGGCTGAAGCTCAGCTGTGCCTGGGCCCTGGGCCGGCAGCACAAGGGGGGACTGTCCCCCTTTACCCATGGGGGCTTGCAGAGCTGCCGGTGCTGTGCCAGGGGGTCCCGGGTGCAGCCCGATCCATGCAGGCAGAGCTGGATGCGCCATCCCGGAGGGCCGGACCTGGCGTCACTCTCGGCTGCATTTGCCCGCCGTCGGCCGT
>NW_008795919.1:3170652-3172619 GCF_000699145.1 Aptenodytes forsteri
GCCCGCCGTCGGCCGTGGCCCTCGCTGGGGCTCGTGACGGGCTGCCTGGAGAGGCGAGGGCAGCATTCAGCGCAGCACGTGGCTGCCCGCTTTGTGCATCCTCAGCCCTTTAATTATGTCCCTTTTCCCCTTGTGCTGTGAAAAGAGCTGGGGAGCGTCTGCCTGCAGCCGCCGGCACCTTCTGGGTGAGCGCGTGGGCAGCGGGGCCGATCCTGCCCGTGCTGGAGGCAGGGTGCTGGGTTATGCGTAGCAGGGGCTGCAAGGCGCTGCTTATATTTGCTGTTATGGGCATGTAGGAGATGCAGGGGAAGAAATCCTCCCTAAGCCCGGAGCTGCCCGGCCGGGGACGCAGAGGTGCCCTTTGCAAGGTCAAACTGTCCCTCGGGCTGCGCATTCAATGCCTGGGGTCCGGTGGGACCCTCGCTCCCTGCTTTGGGTAATGCTGCTCCATCTGCAGCCAAACCTCTGTCCTGGCGCAACAAACCCTGGGTGCAGCCCGCGGGGAGCAGGCGGGGCAGGGGAAGAAGGGTTTGACACGTCAGCTCCCGGGTGGCACAAGGACGGCCCTGCCCACTGGGTAAATACTGGGAGCTCTTCACCTTTTGGGGCAAAACGCCTGGAGCTGGGAGGGATGGAGCTCCCTCAGGCACTGGGCACCCGGGGCTGATGGACAGGCGGCTGGGAATTAGCAAATTCCCCTTCTGCGTGGGGCACCACTGCTGCAGGCAGCCTGCCTGCTGCCTGCCAGATGGCACGGGGCTCCCCGGCACCCACCGCCCCGGGAGCACGCAGCACCTCATGCGATGGGGACGGGTGGCCGTCAGTGCCACGCTCAGTGCCGGTGCCTGACCGCCTGGCATTTCTGCCCCTGCCTTCACGTGCCCCTGTGTCAGCAGCTGGAGCTACTGGTTAGACTGGTCTGAGACCTCCTCGTTCTCCTTCAGTGCCGCCGGCTCTTGTGACTGTGACATAGCTGTGCTGGACGCCCCGTCCTTAAGGACGAACGCCCTTTGCCCCGTGATGGCTCGCGTCCTCCCGCTGCGGGCTGAGCCGTGCCAGGAGCAGGGGCTCTCCCCGGCAGGGCTGGGGGGGCTGCAGTGGGCACCGGGTCCTGGGGGACACCAGGGACAGACGAGGAGGGGGAACACCGGCACCGTCAGCTGCGCTGTGCCCCAAGGGCCGGTGCTCGCCGGAGGAAAAGCCTCCCAGCTCCTCCCAGTTGGCCGCACTGTTGTGGAAGCGAGCAACTGGTTTGCGGGGATGCTGTGCCCAGCGGGGAGCAGGCGAGAAAGGTCCTGGGGGGGGTGTGTGTGTGTCCCAGGGGTACAAGAGGGAGGCGTTGGGGAAATCCTGGCCCTCAGCCTGGCAGGACGGATCCCTGCCGGCCGTGCCGTGTGTGGGAGGAGGCGGGAGGGCCAGGGGTGAGTGGGGAGGCCAGAGGAGGGGCCCCCGCTCTCCTCCTTCCGTGACCGAGGAGCACTGTGGGCGCAGCTGGGGCTGTCCCCTCCTGCCGCTGCGCAGCCATCCCCGGGGTCAGGCTTCTCCCCGTGCGCAGGCAGCTGCGCCGGAGCCTCTTTGCCCGGCTGAGCATCCTCCCGCCGTGCGGATGAGGACGGAGAGAAGCAGCTGGGGGCTGCCGGCATCCGCCTTGCTGGCACACGGCTGGGCGAGAGCTGCCCCGGCACAATAGGCAGAGCCTCCGTGGGGGGCGGCGGAGCCCCGGCTCCTGCGGGGACCAGACCCTCTCCCCGGCCACCATGGTGGTTTTCATGGGCAGGAACCTCTCCTCGCTTCTGGCTTTCTTCAAGAAGAAGGGTGAGTGAGCGGGAGGGAGGGTGCCTTGTCCTTACACAACCCCTGCCCGCAAGGACCCCCCCTGCCCGGCACCGGGTGCTTGCCCACCCGCAGTGGGCAGGGGGGGCTGCCATTCCAGGGAGAGGGCGGGGAAGGGCCCCCCCGCCCCCGCC
>NW_008795919.1:3172990-3174502 GCF_000699145.1 Aptenodytes forsteri
GGCTGGCCGGGCGGGGACGGGGGACGCGGGGGACAGAGGATGGGTGCATGGCGCCGGCGATGCTGAGCCAGTGTCCCCGGGGTGCTGCCGCCAGCCCCGCCGGTTTCCTGTGCTCGCCCTTCCCTTCCTCAGCCTGAAGTTGTTTATTTCCAGGCAGGAAGAGTTTGAGGCTTCGCGGCAGGCAGCGGCGTGCAGGCAGGAGCAGGCAGGGCTGTGCCCGCAGTGCCGTGGCCGGGCGATGCCAGGCGCAGCCCCCAGCAAGCGCCCGGAGCTGGTCGTGGGCACCCCAGGGTGCTGGCGATGGTTTGCGGGGAGGGGGCTGTGAGACGGGGCGTGGAGGGCCCCGTGCCAGCCCTGGCATGGCATATGGGGTCTCCAGCACCTGGGGGGCTCGGAGGGGAGATTCGGGTCCTCTGGGGTCTCTGCACCAGGCTGTGCCTCAGTTTCCCTCATCTGTGCAGTTCCCAGCCTGCCTGGGCACGGGGTGCGTCCCTGCTCTTAGGGTGCTTTGCAAGGCCTGGGGATGATGCAACCTTCCAAAGGGAAAGTCATCGTGTTTCTATCCTGGTTTAATCCCCCCCGTGCTGCCTCTTCTCCGCTCAGCTGCCCGCAGCCCCGCACAACTCGCTGCCTCGTTTGCTCCTAATGAAGGAGCTGGGGAGGGTGGTGCCATGCCCCAGCTCCGCTCCGGCCAGCGGGGAGAAAACCCTACGGCTTCGTGGTGGAGACAGCCCGACTCCAGCATATCGACCGGCCGGGCAGAGCCGCGGGAGACAATTTCTTGCACAGCATTTCCAGCACCCGGTTCGGAGATGAGCGGGATAACGTCATCCCAGGGCGGCTGTCATCGCCCGGCACTTCTCCCAGCTCGCTGGGGCCGCATCCTGTGGGTGGGGGTGCATCGCTGGGAGCACGGCTGTGTCTCCCCAGCCAAGCTGACCCCTCTGTCTCCGCAGGCGCTGCCAAGGGCGAGGCTGAGAAGCGGCTGAGCGTGCAGTACACGGCGGGCGAGGAATGCCCCGACAACGTCTTCTTCCCCAGCACGCGGCCCCCGCACCTGGAGGAGCTGCACAACCAGGCCCAGCAGGGACTGAAGTCCCTGCAGCACCAGGGTAGGTGTCCCCAGCCCCGGGGGTGGCCTGGGGACATGGCGGAGGGTGCAGCTGGCCGGCCCCAGCTCCTGGCTGGCTGGGCTGCGTGGGCGGCGCGATGGGGCTGACCGGAGTCCAGCACCGGGGCTGGCAGCAGTGGCTGGGGGGGGCGGGCAGCACTGCTGGACTCGGCAGCCGTTTTGCTGGCTGGCGGCTCCCCCGGAGGGATTTACCCCCTGCCTTCCCTCCCCAGAGAAGCAGAAGCAGACCAAAAGTGCCTGGGACCACGGAGACACCAGCAGCCTCCAGGTGAGCCCTGCCGAGGAGCCGGCTCTGCCCTGCAGCGCTCTCGGGGTGCCTTGGGGGGTCAGGGGACACAGGATGGCCCCTCTGTCGCCCCTGGGTGGTGTTTGGGGGCTGG
>NW_008795919.1:3174775-3175295 GCF_000699145.1 Aptenodytes forsteri
GCGGCGCAACGGGGACAGTCGGCCGTATCCAGCCCCATGGACGGGCCCCTCCCTGGCTGCTGACGAGGAGAAACTCCCACTCTCTTGGCCGAGCTGGGCTTTGCCGCTTCCCAGGGCTCTGACCCTGCTGCCAGCGCCTCACCCGCCCGTGTTTGCTCAAGCCGTTGCCTCCCGCTGGCTCTCGGCCCCTTTAACCCCTTGGCAGTGGGGGGCCGGGAACCCCCGGGCGGGCAGAGCCATGGGGGGAGCAGAGCCGGCTCAGGGCGGCATGGCGGAGGGGTTGGGCTGTGGTTCACGCTGATGTGTCTCATCCCGACCTCCTCCCGTGCCGAGATGCTTTGGAGGGATGGGGGGGCACTGAAAGCTGTGCCCATCGCGGGGCTGTGCCGCTGGCCGTGCCCAGGGGAGCATGCGCGTGCTGCGGGTCCCCGGTGTGGCCATGTCGCTGCCTGCCTGTCCCCGTCCCCACCCCTGCCTCAGCCCCACGCCCCTCTCCCAGCCGTGGGAGCCCCTCAGCCCC
>NW_008795919.1:3175381-3177185 GCF_000699145.1 Aptenodytes forsteri
GGCCAGGCGGGGTCCCTGGGGCTGCTCCCAGCCCCGCTCCTGGTGGGAGGACTCTGGATGCCGGCGTGGCTGACTCAGCCTTTGGCCCTCGGAGAAGCTTTTGTCTCGGCAGCGCTGGGCTGCGGAGTCAGTTTGCGGCGGAGAAGGGGCCTGGTGGGGGCCAGGGCAGCTCCCCGTCCCCGCAGCCCGGGGTCTGCCTGAGCCCGCTCTCTGCCCACGCAGTCCTGCGCATCCTCGGAGGATGACAGTGTGTCCTTCCGGAGCCGGGCGGCCTCCTGTGCCACGGACAGCACCTCTGAGGACGCCCTCTCCATCCGCTCCGAGATGATCCAGCGGAAAGGTACCCAGCTGGGGGTCCGCGAGGCCGGGGGACGCGAGCCAAGAGGGTACGAGGGGGGACGGGGCGCATGGCAGGAAAGCTGGTCTCTGCGTTGGCGTGGCCACGAGCCAGTGCGGGGATTTGGGGGCCCTTGGAGAGAAGAGAGCAACTCCGGCTGAGTCAGAGCGTTGGGGCTGGGCGAGGGGGACAGACGGACGGACAGATACCATCTCCTCCCTGCTCAGACTGCGCGGCTGTTTGGCAGCTGCTGGTGCCTCTCCGGGCTGTGCCGAGTGCCTGAGCCCGGCTTGTTCTGGAGCATTTCTGGCAGTGGGGGGGAGCTGGGGACACTGGGGACGCCCTGGCCAGGGCCCCCCTCACGCCAGCTGGACCCACTCATGCCTCTTCCAGGTTCCACCTTCCGACCGCACGACTCCTTTCCCAAATCCTCGGAGAGGGCTGGCAAGAAGAGGAAGGAGAGGAGGACGACGGTGCTGGGCATCCCCCAGCATGTCCAGAAGGAGCTGGGTAAGCGTCGGGGGCAAGAGGGGATTTTTAGGGTCTGGTCTCGTTGCCCAGGCTCTGTTTGCCTTGGCTGGGTGCCTCTGCCTGGGGATCATGCCGGGTTCGTCTCTCCCTGCTCCCAGGTCTCAGGAACAGCCAGGAAGCCAAGGGACGCCCCGAGGCTGATGGGCGAGGGCAGGCGGGGCGCGGGGGCAGCCAGGCGCCTCAGCCCTTGCTGAACGGCGGGCAGGTCTCCGGCGACGCCATCCGCATCCCCACCATCGACGGGAAGCTGCAGCCACTGGCTGTCCCCGGGGGCGCCCGCGTCTGCCTGGGAGCCTTGGAGGAGGCAGACACGGCCCTGCAGAAGCACATCGACCGGGTTTACTACGACGACACGTTGCTGGGGAGGAAGACAGCGGCCAAGCTGTCGCCCATGGTGAGGCCAAAGTCGCTGGCCGTGCCGGGCATGACCACCAACGCCAGCCCCCCGGAGCTGCTGAGCCCCGTCATGTCCATCTCGCCCCAGGGCACCTACATGTCCAAGATCATCCCCAATGCCATCCTGCCGCCCATGGTGGATGTGGTGGCCCTGACGCGGAGCAGCGTGCGGACGCTGAGCCGCTGCAGCCTGGTGTCATCCAGCCCGGCCTCGGTGCGCTCCCTCGCCCGCTTCTCGGAGCACAGCACCCGCAGCCGCGAGCCCTCCTCCTCCAGCGACAACTGGAGCCACTCGCAGTCCACGGAGACCATCGTCTCCAACAGCTCCACCATCTCCTCCCAGGGTGGCTCCCACCCCCGGGCCGTGCGGCGGATGCCGCAGCTCGCTCTGCTCTGGTGCGGTGAGGCGGATGCCGCAGCTCGCTCTGACACCGACCAAGTCAGCGTCTACAGCTCCGCCAGCTTCGCCAGCTCCTGCTCCAAGCCCGCTGCCGGCCCCGTGCCCCCCGGCCCCCGGGTCCCGCGAGTGGGGGGGAGGCG
>NW_008795919.1:3177699-3177954 GCF_000699145.1 Aptenodytes forsteri
GAGGCCGCACGAGGCGGCCCCGGGGTGACGGTGGTGCTGGGGGAGCCCCAGGCTCAGCCCAAGTGGAGCTGCCCGGATGGGTCTGACCGCACCATGTCCCCCTCCAGCGGCTACTCCAGTCAGAGCGGGACACCCACACTGCCCGCCAAGGGGCTGGGACCCCCATCCGTGTCCCCGGGCAGGGCTCAGCCCCAGAAGCCGGACCGGGTCTGCTCCCTGCAGTCGCCTGCACTCTCCGTGTCCTCTTCCCTCACC
>NW_008795919.1:3178825-3182322 GCF_000699145.1 Aptenodytes forsteri
TGAGGAGCGGCCGGCACCCCAGAAGCCCGTCCGCCGGTCCCTGTCCACGCGGCAGCCCCCTCCTGCCAAAGACGCGGTGCCTTCGAACCAGCTCCACCACGCCATGCACCTCAAGGCCACCGCCTTGTCCTCTGGTGAGGCTGCGGAGAAGCCACCGGGCAGCAGAGCGGCTCTGCCAGGCCCCGAGGGGCCCCCTGGGGACGGCCAGCTCTCCCCCAGGCACAAGTCGCCGGCCTCCACCGCCAGCTTCATCTTCGCCAAGAGCTCCAAGAAGCTGGTGATGGAGATGGCCTCGTCCCCCGAGGCGCAGGCCGACCTGAAGAGGAACTTGGTGGCCGAGCTGATGAATTTCTCGGGACAGCGCTCGGCAGCCCTGGCTGCTGCCCAGCAGGGCCCCGGCAAGGTGCAAGCCCACCGAAAACCTGGCAAGATCCCCCCTCCGGTAGCCAAGAAGCCTTCGCTTGGCCCGGGGCCGGCTCCTTCCCCCCTGAGCCCAAAGGCGCCGGGGGCAGAGGCACTGGGCTCCCCCATGCCGGACGGGAAGGCCAAGGCAGTGCCGGTGGACGAGAGCAGGACTAAGAGTGAGCCGGGGGGGATGGCGGCCTCGGGGACGGAGGGCAGGAGCGCCGCGGAGCCGCCGGCTCAGAGCCTCCCTGCACAAGGTATGTGAGACGGGGGCCTGGTTCAGCCCCACCATGGGACGATGCCGCTGTAGGTGCTCGGGCTCCTGAGCTATACGCTCCTGAGCTATAGGCTCCCAGCGCAGCACACGGGCCGTGTTGGGGCTGGGGTGGCACCAGGACGGGCGGGAGAGCCTGGCCGTGGGGCCAGACTTGGGAGAGGGCCGCGGGAAGCTGGGGCTCAGGGTGGCTGACGGGTTCTTCCCTCCTGCCTTGCAGACGGACGGGGAGAGACGGCCTGAAGGATGAAGCTGCAGGACTGGTGCCCCCGCGGACAGGAATCCAAATCTCTCAGGGACCTGGGCAGGTCAACGGACGAGTGTGGAACTGGCAACTAACTTAATACAAGAAGCAAACAGCCTTAGCCTCCACGGCCTTGATGATATTTATGCAAAAATGGTGTTGGTTTCACTTTCCTAAGTACTACAGCTTTATTTTGCTTTTTTTTTTTTTTTAAA
The DNA here is from genome assembly GCF_000699145.1 of Aptenodytes forsteri. Lineage (NCBI taxonomy): Eukaryota > Metazoa > Chordata > Aves > Sphenisciformes > Spheniscidae > Aptenodytes > Aptenodytes forsteri. Next base: position 3,179,964 of record NW_008795919.1, read on the forward strand.
CTGGACTCGAGGCCCGTGCCGTGCCCAGAGCCAGCACCTCCTCCCTGCCCGGCTGCCGCTTGGTTTGCGCGTGCGGAGCAGAGCAGCCACGCGGAGAAGAGTGCAGGGGCCAAAGACGACGGAGCTGGAGCCGCTCTGCTCCCGGCCAGCCGGGCCCGCGAGGAATCGAAGTACTTTGGACGAGGGAACAGGAAGGCTTCGGCCACGGCAGTGCCCGGGGGGGCACGGGCAGGAGCAGCGGGACGGGACAGGGGCGCTGGTTGGGTGGGACCAGGGCCTCGGCCCTTGGTGGAAAGGCAAGAGGGGGCTTTTGGCCAGCCCCGCTCGCTGGCCGCAGGGTGGAGGGGGAGCCCGGCTGCCCCGTGAGCTGGTCTTCAGGCCCTGGGCTCTGGGGTAGAGCCTCGATTTCTGTTTCTGTAAACTTGGGTCACATTTTGATTTCTTTGATTGTAAAAAAAAAAAAAACAACCAAACAACAAACCAAACCAAACCAAACCAAACGCAACCAACCCTCTGCCGCCGAGTAGCTGCTCAGAGCTCTGTACCTGGCTGGTAAAAATGATGACCGAAGCTTGCTGCCTCCTGTGCTTCCTGGCTTACGGCCACGGCCTTGCCATGCGCGGCAGCTGCCCTTCCCGGCGGCGTTGAGCTCTGGGGCAGGCACAGACCCCGAGCGGGCTAGCTGCCGGCACCGCTGCTCACACAGGGTGGGCAGAGGGCTCGGGCAGCACTAAACCACAGGAGCGGGGCTGGCTGCCAGCTCAGCCACCCCTCCCCGGACCGACAGGCACACCCGGGTGCAGTCAGCTTGACATTTTATTCGGGTTTACGACAGACAGATGGTTCCTAAGTCAGTGTTTAAGGCCCACGCCCCCCACGGCCTCAGGACAGACCCGCCGGTGCTGCCCGGGCTCCTGGCTGACGAGCAGCACCAGCAGCGGCCGCAGCCCCGGGCAGGCTGAGCTCGGAGCAGGGGGTGCCCGGGCAGAGCAGGGGACGGGGCCCGCCTGGCCGCCAGGCAGCTGCCCCCAGCTCTGTTAGCAGCAACACAGGTTTGAGCAAGCAGCCTTCCCTTTCTGCCCTCGCTGCAGCACCCGCACGTGCTGTCCCAATCGGGACCAGCGGGCGGGCGAACCCCCCAGTCCGTGGCACAACTGGGAGCGAGCCGATGGCCCCAGCGTGAAGCCTGAGGCCACGGCACAAGTCACACGGGTCCCTTAGGTGTGGTGCCACCGCCAGTCCCCCAGAGCTGGCCCGCAGCCGAGGCACGGACGCTGGTTGAGTGGGCCCAGGGCGAGGGGGATGTCGGAGGCAGGTCTCCAGGTGGGAGGCTGCAAATTCAGTCCCAGAGCCCCCGGGTCCCGCAGGGCTGAGCCCCCGGCTCGAGGCACTGGGGAGGAGATGGCAGAGACCAGGGAGGGGAGCCTGGCTGAGGTGGTGGAGGGGGCCAGGCAGGAGGCGGCAGCCGCGGCCCTGGGGCCTCGTTGATGCTCCCTCCCTTCAGGCTTTTACAGGAGACTCTCCCCAGCTTGGTCAGGAAGTTTCTCTGCTTCCACTGGGCGACACAGTCCTCGGAGACGCGGAAGTCGGCCTGGGGAGCAAAGCAGGGCAGGCAGGGTCAGGCCTGGGCTGCCAGCGGGGCAGCAGCGCCTTGCTCGGCCGGTGGGGAGGTTTGTCTCCTCCACGTCTTTGCTGACAGTAGCAAACACGAGCAGTGAGCAGCAAATAGCTAATTTGGGGTCACCCAGAGTTGGGGACAGTGGCATCTGTGTGGCCCTAAGCACTGCCCCACTCGACGCCTGGAGCCCCAGCTACTCCGAGCTGTGGCCCAGCCCCCTGATGCAGCTCCTCACCTGCAGCTTCTCAAAGACCTTCTTCTTCGGCTTGAGCTCATCGTCGGGCTCCCCGCCCTCGTAGCCCTCCACGTAGACGCGCTCCCCTGCGCAGCACCCGGCCGGCGGGTCCAGGGGCTCCACCTGCCGCGGCTCCCCCACACTGCAGAGGGGCATGGAGGAAGCAGAGTCACCCCGAGGAGGTACCCACCTGCCCGTCAGCCCCGCCGGGCTCTGGGACAGGAGAAGGGGGGTCTGAACTGCACCCCTGGAAGGGTACGGCCCTGATGCCCCCCTCCCTCACCTGGAGGCACACAGCACCATGCCCTGGGACTCCACACCCCTCATCTTCTGGGGCTTGAGGTTGCAAAGCAGCACCACCAGCCTGTCCTGCAGCTGCTCCTTGGGGACGAACTGCACCAGGCCACTGACCACGGTGCGGGGCTCAGGCTCGCCCACATCGATCTTCTCCACGTACAGGCTGGGGGCGGCTGGGGGTTGGCTGCCAGAAACAAAGAGGGGGGGAA
>NW_008795919.1:3182332-3186319 GCF_000699145.1 Aptenodytes forsteri
TCAGGCTGTCGGCGTCTGGGTGCTGCCAAGCAGAAGCAAGGTGAGGAGCAGGGGAGGGGACCGGGGTGGCAGAGAAGAAGGGGGCAGACCCGCCCCACACCCCACACAGCCGTGTCACCATGTGGGAAGGTTACTCCCCTCTTCCCATTGTGCTGGTACCTGGTACCTACTGATCACTTTGCCAACGCGAATGTCCAGCCGGGATGGGACCACGTTCTCCGGCTCCGAGTTCTTGGTACCCTTCTCTGCAGGCTCTGCAGCGCAAAGGGAACAGTCGTGCCACTCGGCATAAACCCAGGGAGCTGGCCAAGCCCTGGGGAGTCGGCGTCTGGGTGCTGCCAAGCAGAAGCAAGGTGAGGAGCAGGGGAGGGGACCGGGGTGGCAGAGAAGAAGGGGGCAGACCCGCCCCACACAGCGAGTGCCCGTGTCACCATGTGGGAAGGTTACTCCCCTCTTCCCATTGTGCTGGTACCTTTTCCACACTGATCACTTTGCCAACGCGAATGTCCAGCCGGGATGGGACCACGTTCTCCGGCTCCGAGTTCTTGGTACCCTTCTCTGCAGGCTCTGCAGCGCAAAGGGAACAGTCGTGCCACTCGGCATAAACCCAGGGAGCTGGCCAAGCCCTGGGGAGCACACAGTGACCCCCAAACGCTGGCCCTGGGGCCCACCGAATTCCCTGCTTGTCTCTCTACCACACAGCACAGTCCCTCCTCCGCTTTGCTGGCCTCTCAAGCACCAGAGAAGCACGCTGGCATCTATCCTCCCTGGGGCAGGCAAAAACCCCTGGCATTGGCCTTTCCTCACCCTTCCTAATGCTCTCCGGGGCTGCTCCTGAGACTTAAGTTTCAGAACCTCTCTCTAACCTCGGCCCCTGGAGGGACTCTCTCCCACCCACTGGCCAGGCCCCCACTTCCCCGAGCTCCCAGCACCTCCTTACTGGCTTTGGATGGGTTGGGATACGCTGCGTTGGTCAGCTTCTTCAGTTCCGGGCTGTTGAATTTCTCTCTGATGGGGTCAAGCAGTTTGTTCAGGGCCACTTCCACCGAATTCTTCAAGTCTCCGGGATGCACGACCTGTATCGCGACAGACAGACAGGTTCCTGCATGGTTTCCTCCAGGGCACAGAGAGCAGCAGAATTCGAGTCACTGATCTGAGTCCAGAGAGGCAGGAACTGGAGACCACGCAGGGCGGGGAGATGAACCCCAGCACTTGGACTGATTCCCCCTCGGACAACAGAACCCCTCTTCTGGCCTCTTTTGCTTGCAGCCTCCGCTGGGGACAGCTGAAAACAGTTGAACTGCTGCTCTGTTCCAGGACGTGGCTGACGTGGTTCTGTCCTGCAACAGGACAGCTGGTGCCCCCCCATCCTTCACCCATCCTCTCACCTTTGGGCTCTCCTGGCTGGCAGCACCCTGCCACCCTACAGGCACTGGGCCACACTCGGCTCCACGCTCTCCCCTGGTGCGGATTTCCATCTCCCACTGCTGCTCAGAGCCCTCCCACAGCACTCTCGGGAGCCTCGGGGACAAGGAGGGGGTTCAGTCCCTCCCGGCGCTCACCTGCTCAGCAAAGTCCTTCTCCAGGGCCTCATAGGCTGTGTAGGTTTTGTTTCCTCCCCATTTTTCTTCTCGCAGAACCACAAACTCTGCGACACACAGATTTTAAGGCTCAGATTAACCCAAGCAGAGACTCACTCCCTGCTCAGCCAGAGAAACCACCCGTCCCACTTAGCCCAAGAGCCGAGGGGGATCGCAGCAGGGGCTGGGGAGGGGGCTCTCAGGGGCAGCCTGCTTCAGGGGGGACACGCTCCCGTCCCCTCCTCTTACCCACAGGAAAGACCAGCCCCAGTGCCCGAGCATGGGGAGCCCCTCACCTGACTTAAGGGGAAAGAGGACGTGCTTGATGAAGGAGAGGACACCGTTGTTCTCCACGTTCCCTGGCTCGCAGAAAGCCTTCTTCAACTTCTTCTTCACATCCTCCTTGCGGTCCAGAAGGTCAATCTTTGAGTCCTGGAGGAAGAGATTTCCGCAGCCCTTTACCCAAGCTCTCGCCCAAAAGAGACAACTCGTGCTGGAGTTGCTGCAACTTCTTCTCAGACCCCAGTGTGAACGGAGAGAGAAGTCACCTTCTCTTGGGGTGCAGCCTCTCCGCCGCCAGCCATTAACCCGACCCCCCCGCAGAACCCCTGACCACAGCCACCGTTCAGGGACCAACCTCTTCTGACGAGCTCATTTTGCTGCCTGTCAGACCGGGAACCATCGGGTTCATCAAATGGACGCGCTTGGCATAGCCCAGGGAAGGAAGGTACTGGGAAAAAGCAAGGAGGCAAGTCACGGACAATCTTCTTCTGAAGATCACCTTTAACTCACAATCCCTGTTTGCTCCTGGCTCCAGATAACTTGGGGACCCAGAATAACGGACCCAGAAAGCTCTTGCGAGTTCACAAGGCTCTGGCGGCCACAGCCAGGGATGCGTGGCAGCACACCAGAGCCCTGCAGACCACAAGAACAGCAGCAGGAGCTGCGAAGGGCGCTGTGGTGCCGACCGAAATCACGGACACGCTTCTCCCAATGGATTAGCGAGTGTTCGAGCCCTGAGCCAGGCGTCAGCATCGCAGGGGGGCTCTGAAAGACCCCCATTCCTCACCTTCTCTGCAAAGGTGAATATCTTCCTCTGATCAACTCCTCCAAACTGTGCGTCGACCTTGAGGTACTCCTCATCCAGGGCCTGCAGAGAGACACACACAGCCTCGAGGCCGGGCCCAAGACTCCACACTCCAGCTGTGCTCAGCCTTCGGAGGTCCTGCCCGTCCCCCAGGATCTGCCCAGCCTCTGCCAGGGCACTCCCGCCCTGGGAAGGACGGGAGCTCTCCCCGACTGCCTGCTGTCCTGCAGCTGGCCGGAGTCGCTGTAAAAGCAGCTCTGCACTCGGGTTACGCTTTGTGCTGCTGCCAGGTGTAATATTGGGGTGGAGTATGACGACCTCGGCGTTCAGCCTCGCGTGTCCCTGCAGTCCTGGCTTCGCCCAGCACCTCCCTGGCCAAGAGGCTCTGCCGACCTGCCTCGCCATGACGCACCTGCAGGCCAGGGTAGAGCAAACCGCTCAGCAAGGGGTGCTCCACCTGCTTCACCACCTCTGCTCCTGCCTTCTTCGCGTCGTGCTGCGTCACCACGGACGAGAGGCGGTACACGTCCAGCGTGTACTCCCTGTGGGAAGGGACAGCACTGTTAGCACTGGGGAGGGGGACATCTTTTTAGAACCGCTTCACGCAGACACTGGTTCTGGCCACATCAAGGGGAGCCAAGGCCTGGAGGCACCTTCACTTTGTTCCCTGAATGACAGTGCCCGGGAGCAGGCTCAGGAACAGGGCAAGCTCAGGAACAGCAGAGCCCCGGGTCAGGCTCTTCCTTCCCGAAAGGACCAGGCGCCCCAGGACTCACTTGCTGAGCTGGTAGTCAGTGCCCCGGACGAACTTCAGCTTTTCCAGGGGCACCCCAATGCTCTCCAGCATGGCTTTGATCACGTTCTCGTAATAGCGGGTGCGCAACTCCAGCAGCTCCCAGGGGGCCTTCATGTTGTCTAGGTAAGCATGGAGGTCAGCAAAGAGTATCGTCACCTGGTAGGGAGGGGGACAGAGTCAGTGCCGCGCTGCTCAGGGGAACTGCACGTTCCCGCCCACCAGCGTGGTGACAAAGCCCCCCCAGGGTCTGAGCTCCCAGCCTGGCCACCTACCTCACACCCTGCCTTCAGGAAGTCTGCGATCTTGGACATGGGCACGAAGTAGGCCACGTGGGGCTTGCCCGTGGTGGCGGTCCCCCAGTAGATCTTCAGCTCTCGCTCCTTCAGGATGGCCATGAGCTTATCCTCCCCCAGCACCTCCTGTGGAGGGTCAAGACACACAACCGGCATGGCTGAGCCTCCCCGGGAACACGCTGGGGCGGCTGGGGGAGGACGTGGGCAGGACAACGTCCCACTGAACGGCCG
>NW_008795919.1:3187106-3220842 GCF_000699145.1 Aptenodytes forsteri
TGCCCGAGGGATGGGGAGCTAAAAGGGCGTCGCTGAGGTAGGGGCAGGCCCGTAGCGGGTACGAGTTAGACCCGTGAGTTGAGAGAGGGCGAGGTGAGGGAGCGGCGGGGGTGAAACGCTGGTATTTGCCTTCGTGCTCTCGGGTGAGGTGGGAGCAGGTTCCCCACGTCTCGAGACTTTGCTTTTTCAGAGAAAATACCTCACGCGGTGGGCGAATCGTGGGGCTGAGGGGACTGTTACCCTGTGGCCCGTGGTCGTGTTCTCTAGCAGGTGCCCCCTGCTCCCCCCTTGTCTCTTCAGGGAGCAGATCCCAGAGCAGTGCAGCGCTGCAGGCTTGCGAGATCTGCGGCTGGCTGTGGGGAGCGGAGCGGGCAAGGCGGCCAGTCCGTGAGCCTTGCCAGAGCTGTGTTTCTCAGTAGCTTTGTCTTTTGATCTCATTATTTACTGAAGCTGTGCTAGAAACCCACATAAAGCCTGTGTAACCTTCCAAAGAGCCTGCCTTTGGCAGCCCCTGGGAGGATGGCCCATCCATGGCTGGTGCTTTTGCGGTTGGGGGTGAGCTGGCTCTAGCGTGGTCTGACCATACAAGCACCAGTGCTGGAATGAGGGAGAGGGTGGCAGCCGGCAGCCTTGTCTTACATCAGTTTAAGAGCCATTTAAACTGCTGCGGAGCATTACCCTGGTGTAAATCCTTGAACAGCCCCTGAATGGAACACACTTCTGTGGGGAATGGCAGGGGGCTTTGTCTGGGCTCGCGCATAATCGGTTGCATAGTTACCCGAGTTCCGCTTCCAGAATCAGCTGATGCAGGGCTGAAAGTACAGACCCAGCGTAGTTGCAGTTAGGAGAATTGGGAAGGTCACGGCAGTAAAGAAACCATTTCCTTGTCTGCAAGCTGAGCATGTAAACATCTCCAAATGTACTTTTTGTAAGCCGGTTCCAGAAAAAAGGCTTAAAATGTTTGGCTCTCTTTCAAGTCCTTGTTAGTTAGGAGCTAGGTTATCAGACTGCTGATCACAGTCCTACAGAGTCCACACTCTGTAGGACTAAATCCACATTGAATTTGTTTTTATTTGCCTTTTGTTTCTCTTCAAAGCACTTCAGCACTTGTAGCTAAATTGCAGAACTCCCGGCAAGTACTATCTAGTGAGGACTGCCCGTGACTCCAGTATGTTCTTGTATAGGTTTTGTATGCACGTAGGTGATTCCCGAGGTATTTTCTTTCTTCAGTGTGGTTACAGCATTATTCTGAAAGTGCTGATTTTTATTATTTGGACAGAATGACGAGAGGAAGCAGCAGACTTGCCCGAGTTTTATTCCTGGAGTAGGTAACCCCCCCTCCTTTTTGAAAGCAGTAAGTAGTCAAACCAAGGGAAAGACAAAAGGTATTCCTTTAAATCTGTTGTCGAAGAGGACAGGAAATGCCTTTCCTTAGTCCAGATTCTCCTGCTGGGTGAGAGTCAAATGCAGGGCTTTCCAGGTCAAAAGAGTCACGTTAGTGTGAGTCCTCACTAAGAGGAGAACAGGTTTTGTTTGTGAATACTTTTAAACTATTGACTTTTACAGGAAGGGTCTTTATCTTCTGATCTTTCATTATAACATGCATTTTGTATGAGTGTGTTAGTGACTAATATGCTGCTGAATGTCCTTTTAGCTCCCTGACAGTTACTCTTCCGTTGCTCAGTTTTTCCTAACCCAAAAAAGACTTTTTATTTGTTTAGTATCTTTGAAGGACGGAGGTGGGGGTTGGGACGCTGGGAAGGTCTGTGAGGCTTTATTTAATTCCTAAAGTGTGCTCTGGACTTCAAATGTAAGGTCGTAAAGAATGTAATTTGCGAATGCTGGTATCTGGTGTTAGAATGACTGATTTACAGCAGCTTTGGAGGAGAAGGTACAGACTGCGTTGATGATTGGGGCTTGTATTAGCCCTGCTTGATAAAGCCAAACAGCCTCGTGTGCGAGAACACTCACGGAATGAGGGACTGGTTGTTGTTATATGTTGTTAAGACCTAAAATGGTCAGGAGTAGAGGTAATGGAGACCAGGGAGTTAAAATTGTTGTACCTCAGCTAGTGTTTTTGCCTTCCCTGTCATATTACTGCATCTTTGGAAAACGGCTGAGTTTCTTTTATTTAAGATGCTGTCTTTTGCTGGCAGGTTGGAGCTGACTCCTGCTGATTTCTCTTCTGAAAGGGCTGATCAAAGGGCACCAGGATCAGATGAGCTTCGGAACAGGCTTCTAGAGCTGTAAGCAGAAGGCACAGGGTCGCTGAGATACAGGAACCGACTGCAACATGGATGACCATTCCCCTCACGCCTTTGGGCTATGTCTTTTTCATGAATTTAAACCTACTGCTCATAGCACAGTTCCCAGCACCAAAAGGCTGTTGGATTCCGCAGAGCAGGTTCAGGCCCTACAATCAGCTAAGAAAGCTTGTGTGTTGAGTCATCACTGTAGCACTCCAGATCCATCAGAGAAACTGCTGCTCTGTTCCCCAGGTTCTGCCTGCTTTCAAGGATCCTCTCCTTTTCTGGATGATACTGGCCATGACGACCTTGTTGCCAGTTCTTCTGTGTCAAAATACGATGATGTAGCCATTTCTCTAGATACAACCAGATGTTTTGATGATAGCGAGCCAGATGACTCCTTGTTGGAACTGTCGGATAGTGAAGAAGGGAATTCTCCTTTCAATTACACTGAGGAAGAGATCCAGGAAATCTTGGCAGATGATTGCGTGGAATCTGAGCGGTACCTAACTAGAAAAAGCACTTTGCGTCAAAATACGATGATGTAGCCATTTCTCTAGATACAACCAGATGTTTTGATGATAGCGAGCCAGATGACTCCTTGTTGGAACTGTCGGATAGTGAAGAAGGGAATTCTCCTTTCAATTACACTGAGGAAGAGATCCAGGAAATCTTGGCAGATGATTGCGTGGAATCTGAGCGGTACCTAACTAGAAAAAGCACTTTGAGCCAAAATATAAACGGAGAGGGTAAAAAGGACGAGAGCAGCAGCTTCACTGGGGCATCAGTCATCAGCGAAGATGCAAACGTAGCCTCGGAGATCGCAGAGGAACCAAATGTTCCTCTGTCCAGAGAGTGTTCAGTCGGTTCTGATAACGGCTGTTATCCTAGCCGTTTGAGTGAAAGTGCTAGTTTGGATGAGAACCATCTGCAGTCAGCCCAAGTAACTCGCATGTTGTTTGACCTTGACATTCAGGAGCTTCTGAGTCTTAGCCCAATTGATGCTGACGGTGTAGGTCAGCCTCTGGAGGACAATTGCTTGGAGGAAGCTGAAAGAGAAGCTTCAGAAGCAATCATAAATGATTGCCTAGAGTATGATAAAACCGCTAGTAGCTGTGTTCTCGAAGAATCCTCGGAGGGGCTGGTGTCTAATGGCCAGCAAAGCCTGGGTGTGGATTGCCTGGGAAAGACTCCCTCTGCGAGCAGAGATGTGTCTAACTTCTGTAGTGATCGTGTGGAAAGATCCGTGCCCTCTTCTGACCTTGCCTGTGGCCAGAGGACAGCTGATGAGAGTTCAGCACCTGTGTTGATGGTGTGGGACACCTCGGCTTCTGGGTCGAGAAACCAAGAACTTTCCAAAGAAACAGAGAGCTGTTTTTCAAGGAAATTAGACTCTCCAGAGGATGACGGGGGGCAGGAATCTTCAGAAGTTGAACAGCCATCAAACAGCGTTAAAGTAAACACACATCTTAATTCTTGTAACTAAAATGTTTTTAATTCCATTCCTTTTGATTTGTACTTGCAGTAACGTCCGTATGCACACAAGTGTGCATTTTTACCCAGTAAGGGAAGGTTTTTCAAGTGGAGGGAAGTGTGGGGGTTTTTTTATATAACTATATAAGCAAGACTTACTGGAATGATTTTTCTATTAGGTGTTAATCCCCTTTTTCCTTATCTTTCTAGTCAAGTGATACAGCTGTAGGCCAGATTGGGCAGGAAGAGACAACCAGTGGGAAGAAGCCTGGCAAAGTTATTCCTGTGCCACAGGAGGAGGAAAGGTAATCTCTTAGGAGCCTCTAAATGCCTTTGCACTCTGGAAAAATTTCCCAAACCAGTTTGGTTGGTTGTGTCCTGCTGGTTTTCTCTTTATTTTTTTCTTAAGGTGCACTGAAATAGTGGGAAAAGTACTTAATGTTTTACCCTGTGAGATACTGTAAGAGGGGGAAGAGTATAGGGCTGGCCCAAATGGGAAAGAAGGTTGCTAAGGCAGTCCTGGGCAGTGGTCTGCAGGGCAGGAGAAGAGATGTTTGTGCTGGCTTGGCTTGGTGGCCGCTCGCCTTCTGGAGTGGTTTCCGGCAGATGGCAGCAGCAGAGCAGCGCTGGGTGCTGGGCAGGGATGGTTGTCTTCTGCTCTCCGGTGTTCCTGGGCCTGGAGTTGCCAGTTTGATGGTTCTTCCCTGTGGCCGCTGCAGACCTGCTGCACTCGGATGTTCTGTGCGTTGCCGTTCCCAGCGTGGCCTTGAGTTACGTGAAAAATCTGCTGCTTTTGAGGGCTCACTGCAGGTTTCTGGCTTGTTAGCCAGGACAGTGACTTGCTGGTTCACTCAGCTGACACGCTGTCCTGCTTTGCTCTCAGTATGTTATCTTTGCAGCTTTATTCGAATAAATACTTTTATTTTTGCAATCACAGAATAGTGCTACAAGAAGTTCATGTCTGTACTAGTTCTATAGGACGCTTTGTTTTCTGTAACCTAATCTGACAAATTGTCTAAAAAAAATTAATGCTGTTTTTTATTTTAAAGACTGAATCAACGGACGTGCATTTCGGAAGTGGAGCTTGAGCAAAAGAAACATTTATATCCAGAGTGTGCATGTCCATATGAAGAAAAGAGTAGCTCCTACACCAGGTAACCCCCGGGTGGGATAGGGTGAGGCTGTACCGGTGGGGAGGGCAGAGTGGAGGATAGATATCCTAGCAGGAGGCCTGGCTGCTGGGGAAGGAGGAGTAGAGGATAGATATCCTAGCAGGAGGCCTGGCTTGCTGAACTTGTATCCTTTGATGTTTTGAATGTACTTGTTTTTCAGAGGGAAATAAAAAGTGCCTGCTACACTCGCTAGCACTACCACGCAGAGAGTTCCCACACAGCAATCAGTCTTGTTCCAGGACTGGTTCAGATGAGTTCCATAGTTTGGGATACCTGGGAAACATTATACAGGGAGGCCTGCTGCGGTGAATTAGGGGTGCTCCCAAAACAGGCCCACGATACCTGGGAAGAGCAGAGCTGAGCTCTGGCTTGTTGTGCTGGGAGGTAACTTGTTCTTGTCAGTCCACAACTATGAACCCAGACTCAGGGAACATTTAGCTTAAGTGCTGAGATTTGGATTTACTATTGACACCTTCTACACATTGCCTCCCTCAACGGTGTCATCCAAGAGCTATCAACTGCGGAGGTTTAAAGAAGCTGTCTGTAAAGAGCGGGTGTGGATATCGGCTGAAGAGCAGTGTCTGATGGGTAGATCTGGGATGTTCTGAAGGGCAAAGAGTGTTCTGGTAGCTTCCAGAGATGGCCTCCCACTGTGGTTATTCTGAGTGTTCATGGGTGCAATAATTGTCATTTCTTGAGAGTTATAAGAAACTGACAGTTTTGTGGCTCGTTGCATGGAGCCTGCACTTATCTGGGCAGCACGAACAGCTGCATAGCCACAGGGCTGCTTTCCAGTATGTGAATGTACTACAGCATAAGTAATGCAGAGGGGACTATGCAAGGAAAGCTAAAATGGCCTGTTTTCTCTTCCTTTCAAATTAAAAATGCAAGACGTATGTTCTGAGTCACAGAAAATCAGGCAGGAGCTCCAAATGAACAAGGCTGGTGAGTGAAATAGAGATCTATTTTGCTGGGGAAGAACATTGTCTGTGATGCACACAATTTGGTTTTCTTATTAGTGCAAACCTCTTTTATTCCAAATAGCTGTAAGCTTGGAATTCAGCCCGACAGACAGCGTGGGCTTTCCCAGTTGTCACAGAAAAGCCTTCTCAGTGGGCTGACTTTGACCCTGTGTGGTACTTCTGTGCACCTGGATCTGCAGCGAGGTCTTGTGTATCATTTGCGTAGGAGGTGCAGAAATGCAGAATGATCCCAAGAAATTCCTAAAGGAAAATTAGCAGGTTTCAGAGCCAGTAAGGGAATTCCCTTTGGGAAGCAGTAACTAATATATTGCTGCTACAAATCTTTAGCTCTGTTTTGTATTGCAAATCTCCTGGCATTTGTCTTACGGTAGTGTTTGACTTTGCTCTATCCCCTCTTCTACATGGTCTGTCTGCTCTTCCTTGTATCCTGTCTCTTGCTCCTTGCTCGTATGTTGTCTGGATGAATTACAGGCTGGCTACAGCAGAGGCTTTATCTTTTCACTTATCTGCATGGTATCTTGCACTTGCAGGTTCTCTATAAATACAATTTTCTTACATCTGCGTTGGGTGAGTGTGTTGCACTGGCTACCGCATGTGCAGTCTTTGAACATCGACTAGTTGGAAGAAATGCTTTTGTATTCAGGGTAAACTTTTCGCATCTAGCCATCTCAAGTGAGCTGGGACATAACCCGTGGTTCTGGTTGTTCTTCCTCTCATTCTAGTTTCTAGAGGATATTCAATCTGAATAGATAAATTTATTTGCAGCTTCCTATAGGAATATAAATGCTGCTGAGGCTGCATTGTAGCAGATGTAAAAATGAGATGTGATTTGAACATCTGCTTGGAAATGGGTGGCTGAAATTGATAATTGACCACAAAAGATTTCTGCCAGCTGACCATTTGTTAGCATTCCCACTTCATTATTGCCCTTTATCCAACAGTAAATAGAATCATATCCTTCTTGATGAGATCCTCCTTGGTAATTCTGGTTCTGTATCAGTCTACAGAAGTAATGAGGCTCCTACTTTTATAACTGTGACGCTTGGCACTGAATGTTAGCACTCTGCTGCCTGGTCTTGTCCTCGGCAACGTACGTAGCTGGATAGGCCTATTTTTAAATGGGCAGGAGAAGGACAAACTTAACAGAAAAAGCATTTTTCTCTCTAAACATAGCCTTCTCTTGGTTTCCACCCAAACATCTGTACTTCAGGAGATCTGCTTTCACAGGTCATTAACATTGCAATTGTGCATATGGGATAGTGCTTGCACCACCTGCTGCTCAGACAAGTATTCTCGTGTTATTCGGAGTGGCATCGCTCTCGGTGGAGTCATGCACCCCTGGTACCTGGGAAGCTGAGCTAGCTCCTGTCTGACCTCCAACCACTGCTTTCTCTGCTTCTGCTAGCAGGACTCCACCAGGAGTTCTCCCTGAGGGTTGGTTGGTTTGGTGGAGGTTCGTGATGCTTAGTAATTTTGTCAAGCTTCTTACAACCTTGGAGAAACCTGATAAATTATTTTCTTGGATCTCTCTTGAATCAAAGAGAGAGGAGGAGGAGGAGGAAATACCTTATAAAGAGTCACAGACCATCTGGTCTTACTGTAATAGCAAAGATCAATATCTTTAAAAAAAACAGACACACCAGGTTTAAGGTGATGGAAAGGGAGACTAGTATAAGGGAACATATGGAGAAACAAATCTGTGAAATACAAATGAACGCTGTGCTAGCAGGCTCTGCCTTGAAGCAGTCTGGTCTGTTGATTGGTACTGAGTTGGCTGAGGAAAAAACTTGCAACAGTTCTTACCTGCCCAAACTCATTTTGCTTGAATGCAGAGCACGCAGGTTAGGTGCAGGACTTGGGCTGTGCTGACATAAAGGAGGAGTTACATTTATGGCTGAGCCTAGGAGGGAGATTTCACTTCAAAGCAAATGAAATCCACCTACAAACCCTAAATTTCAAGGGGGATGCGAGATGGGGTTTGGAGTAGGGGATGGGGTAGGAACTGATAAAGCAGATTGCAAGGAGGCTTACTGTGAGGGGAGTGGTGGGAGGAGTGAGCTGTTCTTAGCAGAGCGTGATACTCCCTAGTCTACACGACTGGTCCAGGGGCTTCTCTAGTGGCAAACCACACGGCTTTGGGTTGCAGGTACTTTTGCTGAGATAATCAGAGCTCCTGGTTTCTAAATGAGAGTGGAACTTGCCTGAAAATCTCATCCTAAATCTGTAGTTTGGTCTCAGCTGTTGTGAAAGGATGGGGGATGGACTGTGCCTGTTGTGAAAGGATGGGGGATGGACTGTGCCTGTTGTGAAAGGATGGGGGATGGACTGTGCCTGAGGAGAAAGAAATCAAAATGTTTTAAAGTGAACTGCCATGGAACAGAACTTATCTAGGGTGTCATTGTCCCCTTGCCTCATGTGTAATGGCCATAAGGATTCCTACTCTAAGTCTTGGGTTAGATAGTTACATGACGCACTGTGATAACAGCTCTCTCCAAATACTTGATGGGCTTAGTCTGCTCCTGTGACTTTGCCTCTTGTAGAGGAGCTCAAACCTCTTAGTGGTGTGAAGTACTCATGAGTCATGGTGGTAGTTTGCAGAACTTCTTGTCTTCCCTCAGGTGCAGGGGTGAAGGGTGACAGTAGGAAATGACCCTCCTGTTTCTGTGGACCATTTTGACTGTGGCTCAGAATGGCAAGGAAGGGGGGCTTCTATATAGGAAGGCTGAGAATTTGTGGAAAGTTGTGATTTCTTCTAGTCTCACACACACACACACCCTCCCTTGTGCCAGCTTATTGCAGACAACATGAATTGTTGTGTGACGGAGTTTGCCTTTTGTTAGCTGTCTTGGAGTGCCTCCCTTCTTCCTAAACAATGCAGCCCGAAAACATGGATTTTTTTCAAGAACACTTCTGAAATCCTTTCTGAAAGTATCTTTTTTTGACAAGAAGTTATTTCTTTGGGTAAATAAAAGCTGATACTGCAGTTTATGAAGGAGACCTGGATTTGCTCAAGAGGCGCTATGTTCCCTGGAAAGGAAGTGGTGTTACACAGAACCGTGAATCACATTAATCACATGACTGCAGTGGCAGGATGGAAAAACCTTTGAATTTCGACTGGGCAAGGACACGCACTGTTCTGTACTGAGAGCACCTTGAAACAGTGGACTTCAGCAAGGGCAGCATTCCAAGGAAGTTGCCTTTCACTGAGCTGTAGTACCTGTTCTGAGCGAGCAGAAGGGCAAATGCTACAGCAAGGCTGGACTTACTGGTTGTTTCCTATTTTGTGACGCGAATTTGAGGATTCTTGCATTCTGCTGAAGCATCTCTTGCCAAGGATTCGCTATGCAAGGCCTTCAGATCTGCTCTTTTGAATAGAGGGGCTTGTTCTGTGTACACAGATAGCACTGGCTGTAAGATCAGTAGTACTGGAACGCTCGGGTAATGAGTGGAAGTTTGGTGCTCTGTGACCCATGTAACCCTGACCTAGAAAGACCTCTTGGGAGCAGCCTGTATGATCCAGTCACAACATAGCTTTTCTGAACATTATGATAAATGTATGTTGAGTGTAACACAGGTATCTCTCCCCAGCTGTTGGCATGAACAAGTTGCTTTGCTGGCTTGAGACCTATCTGGTCGCTGGCTGCTCTTGCTGAGCAACTGCTGTAGAAATGAAACTCTCCGCGTTGTGGATGTGACGACCCTGTGCCAGCCAGATGCTCCTTCTCCAAACCAACTGCTTTGATAGTGTTTTTGCAGGAGTGACCCTTCTGGTTGTTCGTTCTTCAGATGGGTCTGCAGTTTATAAATGCTATTTCCCCGAGTTATCCTGATGCCTGTGCACAAATAAGAAAAAAATAAGATAGCAGACTTGGCTTTTTTCAAAATGCAGAAGGGGCAAAGCAGCCTCTAATGATGTGGAAAAGCTTTGTAATGCTCTGAGGCCTGGAGATAACCAAGCCTATTGAAATGTAATTTGTTTTGTAATCTTGCTCCTATAAGACTGCTTGAAGTTTGTGGGGTTTTGTCTAGTTATTTCAGAACATGCTTAGATGTAGCCAATGAGAGTATTTAACGTGTACAGCACTTTGAGGAAAATTTACCTCTTGTTTAAACTGCTATGTAGTGGAGCCCTCAGCCTCCTCTGCTGGGCCAGGGAAAAAGAGCTTTGCAAAGAAGGTAACAAAGCACGAGGCAGTGTTCCTAAAGGACAATCTTTGAACTTTCATATTGTTACTTACCAAGGTGCTGTCTTATAATGTGGTTTCCCTTTTAAAACCTCATAACAAGAAAATTAGGTACCAGCTGCAAGCCCCAAGGAATGGGGAAGGCATTTTCAGAGAAGATGCTGTTCGAGCCTCTCGTACATATCCTTTCTTGTGTTTGTTTTAACTGTTTTACTTACTTTTGCAGAAATTACCCAAGGTCCACCAAGAAACCCACCCAAAAGTACAGCCTCACACAGTGGGTGAGCAAGAACTTGGCCAAACACCAGCATTTCCAGAGCATTCCTGACTGCTTCCAGCGTAGCCCTGTCACAGCCTTTTCTAATGTCTGATTTTGCTGCTGAGGGACAGTGCTGGTTCCTATTCTTCATTTAGAATTGTTCTTAGTTGTTCTGGTTTTGAGTGGTTCGTATTTTCATGTTGTTTTATGATCCGTTTTTAATAAGGCCAATGGAAGTTTCTGTGTTTTAGAAACATTTGGAACTGGTTTTGAAGTGCAATTTAAATGTGATCTGTTTTGTATAGGTAACTTCTGTGTTTTGCATCAGTGTTATCCTTTGAACTGAAAACAACCTCCTCACAGAGTAGGTAACAAATGGAGTTGGTGTTCAAGAGGCAAGATTGCATGGTGGATGTGAGGATGTAGTATTTCAATGACGGAAACTGGAAAATGTGCTTTGAAGTGGGAAAACTTTTCTTTAAAGCTTGGACCTAAACCTTGGCATTAAAATCTCCTACAGTGCTTGGGCTCCCTTTGAGTAACATGAAGGTTTTAAATTGTAAAAACAGTTTGTGGCTGCTGTCCTCCTCCATTTGGCAAAGACAAAGTTGTGTTTGTTTACTGTAAACTCAGGAGCAGCTGTTGATTTACCTGGTTTGGTTATGTCTTGTCTTGTTCTGTTGTTCTTTCTGTCCTTGAAAAGTTTGCCTTTTTTGATTGTTTTAACTTGTTTCATTTGTAACTTCTCTTGTAAAAATGTTTAATGAGATTTTCACTTCAGTTTATAAACATTTTGCACCTGTTAGATGTAGTTTTCTGCTGAGTTATTGTGAGGCCCTCCTCTTTCACTTGCCTGCTTTCTGGAGTGCCCAAAGAGTGTGACCTCGTGTTCATTTAAGCTACACAATCGAACGGCAACTACTGGTCTCCGTGCTGCCTCCATCTCCTTCCCTAACAGAGCACAGAAACTCTAAATTATTTGGAGGATTTGTAAAACAGATAGGTTGATCTTCTGCAAAATGCTCTTCCCAGGGGTGCTAGCAGGGCCTGCGCAGGCCTTGTGAACCCTTTAGGCGTTTATAGGTAGATTTCGGAGACCAAATTAGGTTTATTCATGGAGGAAATTGTACTGTATTTTTATTACAGTAATTTGAATTTTTTTGGTGACACTTTTGGCTCCTGATTTTAAAGAAATAAAATTTAGGTACAGTATTAATGTTTTTCAATGTTGTGGTTCATATATTTTATTATTTTGCCCTTCCGTAGCACCTTTCAAATCCGGAGCGGGACAGGAGGAGAAGTGGCTTTAAAAGGCAGGCAAAGTTTGTCACTGTCCTAGATGTGCAGTGACTGAGGCGCAGAGAATCGAAGTAATTTGTCCAAAGGATAAGCAGCGAAGCTTGGAGCAGAGCCTGGTATTGCCTGACTGCACTAACTAGATAATACTGCCTCCCTTAACGAAGTAATCCATATACAGCAATTTCGCGGGGCGGGGGATGTCTTTTTTTTTTTCTGGTGGGTTGTACAGGCATGGGTGGTGCATGCCCAGTGTTAGGGCTTCTTGTCAATAACTGATCTTCTCCAGTTAATAACACGTTCTTAATGCCAGCATAGCCTCTCCTGTGACTTTTACCACTGCAAATTTTGCTCGCAGAGAGCTGTGCATAGAAAGGGAAGGTGACATCCCTTGGCAGCCGTTGATTGGGTCGTGTGGGGGTTATTAGTACATGGCGGCTGTTGTCTTATAAACCAGTGGATCCCACGTATTAAATTGAAGAGACGTCTCCGAAAAAGGAAGAATTTTCTTGTGGTCCTGAGGGCAGTTTGTGTGCTGTCCAGGTTGTTGTCATATCTGTAAAGTCCACCTGCTCCTAATATACGCATAATAAAGGAAGGAAGAAGTTTGCTTCAAATTCCCTTGTTCTTGTCATTTTGAAAAGGCAAGTGGGATAGCAGGAGTCTGACTGCAGAGCCTCTCCCTCCCCCCCCCACCTTGCAAAAACAGACTAGCTTGCCTGCTGGAGGGTTTATCTGATATTAAACTGCTAACAGACTGGCTCTTTGAAGGTCCAGAAGTAATGCAGGCCTGGCGGCAGCTGTTGCAGTCACATACTGCTGGGATAGTGAAGCTCTGTCTCAACCAGTGATCGATGGTCACGGCTGATCAGCAATGATATAACGGAGCAGGAACAGAGCGGTAGGAAGACCACAGGCAATCTGCTCCCTTTGCTGTGCATGCTGTGGTGTTACCTTCTATGCGTTCAGAGCTTTCCATGCTAGCTGTCTTGATTTTGTTATATATCTCTTTGAGATGATTATTAAGTGATGCATAGCAGTCAGGGTGTTATTTATATTAGCCTTCTCTTAAAGCAGGCATTCTGTTGCCAGTTCAGCCATGCTGAGAAAATGAAATTATTCGGAACAGACAGCGCCTTACCATGACAGCAAGATGATGGTGTCTGTGCGTGTGCTGTGTCTAAGACCAGCTTCCCTGTGCTGGAGGACCTCGGGCAGAAGCGGGTGCCTCCTCCTGAACGTGTGTTTTGTGGTCTTTGTGAATGTAAATCTCTCACGTGAATGAACGCTGCCATGGAGCAGCTCTGCACTTTGTAAAGGCTTTAGGCTTCTGGGCAGCCTTATTGTTGAAGATTTCATTCTTTGACATTGCAACCGTGATTCATATATGCTGAACAGTAGAGATACTGCAAGGGGAGGGGGAGATTGTGTATTAAGCCTTCGTGGAAGGACATACTGCATGTTTGCTGCTAGAGTGTAGCCAAGGGCTCTGTTTATGATTTTTGCTGTAGTAGAATCCAGCAGCATCAGATAAGATTGGAAGAGACTGTTGTCCAAGCCCTGTGTGAGCTCTGCGATGAAATGTCTTAAATTAAAAATCTAATAACATTCATCAACGTATCGCAGTCTAACAGCAGCAGCTAGAAAACAATGAGACTAAAATTAAACTACTGTGTGGCTTTTTCTGCCATCTTCTCAAAAGCTAACCAGCTCTTCCCTACTTCTGTGCTGTAAGGTAATTCTAAACGGGAGGAAGAAATTATGTCCTGAAATGTGAAATAGTGGAAGCTGATAATATTCTCCCTTTGGTTTGAGAGGATGTCTAGTACTATGCTGGTTGCATCCTCTGCAGAACAGGTCTGGATAGTATAAATAGGTTATGTTTAGCAGTTGGTGGCACTAAATGAGGGGGTTTTTGTCAGTTCAAAAGGACAGCGATGTGCTGGAAAGTGTCAAATGGCATCGTGGGGCTATGTCATTGTTGCCACTCAGTGACTCCGCATCCAGTGTGTTCAGATCGCAAGCAAAAAGATGGCTTTTCTGGCTGCCAACTTTGCTGACTCCATCTGGGATCTAAAACTCAAGCTGTGTCTTTCCTGGCTCTGTTGCTAATAATAAAGATTCTTCATTTGGAACTTAGTTAAACAAAATTGTTGCAGATGCATGAGCTGAAAGAGAATCCAGCTCGCTTTCGTTGAGATATGTGGGCTAAAGCACTAACAAGTAGGAACATAATCAATCTATAAGGTCATCAGAGGATTTAATAGATAGCAGATTTGTGGAGGAAACAGAAGATATTTTAGCATAACAAGCACGTTGATCATACAGCTTTTTAACAAATGCTAGAAAGCTGATTGAATTTGGTCAGCTAGGCTTCTGCTTCCAGGCTAGCCAGTAATAGCTCATTACATGTAGTTAGGAAGCTTTTCTGCAAATCTGGGGAAATTACATTTGGTATAACATATGGTATAATCTTCAACTCTCTCCTTGGGAAGTGAAGTCTGACTACTCAGTCAATGAATTGCCATATTTTTATCAGCAAAATGGATGTGCAGCTGTGACATAGGCTTTTGAGTGGTGTAACCTTTAATGTCTTTGGCAAATACTGGCATTAGCAGTCTGTTCCTCTCCATTTACATCTCTTCCAGAAAGTCATTACCAGCTGAGATTATACTAACACTTTCTGTTGTGTAGGTGTTTCCTTCTCTGATGCTATTGAACTGTCGGGGAATAAAATGCCTAATGTTCTCATTTTCCTCCGAGGAGACAGGGAACAGAGCTTGTGCTGCTGCTTGTTGTACAGAGGGAGGTGGTGAGAAGTGTATGGCGCTGTGTGTTGTGAATTGGAAGGACATGCTGTGCAGGATTGTTTGCTCCACACCGCCTCCTGCGGCTCCATTTTACTAAACTCGTGGGGGAGGAATATATTGGCTAAATTGTACTTGCAGGCATAATATTACAGTGCTTGAAAGGATGGAGGCAAGTGGTGCTTAACTCTAAACGCACTGCGTATATTGGCAAAGGGTTCTGTTTTCAGCTTCTCGCTGCTTCCTGTGCCCATAGTCTCTGCTCAGTTGATTCTTGGAAATCAACGGGGTTAGTCCTCAGGGGCTGCACAGCATTGGCGGAGCCGGCTGGAGGACTGCTTTCCTTTGCTTTTGAGATCAACGGTTCTTGCAGGGCTCTCTGGGATCCCTGTCACGCCAGCCCACTCCCACTTGCTGCTTTTTAGTATTCATTGAAGCCTCCCTTTCCTAGCCACTGCTTCCCGTAACCACTCAAAATCAGCAGTCAGGCAAAAACATGCAGGGAAGTGTGGGTGGCCTTCAGGGTGCGTTCTTCTGTGGCCCAACAAGACTTTCCTCAGCGCTGTCTTGGTTTTTTTTTTTCTTGATCTCTTCCCTTTATTGACAGTAAAACACCTCGGGAGTATCTTTTGGCAGCTGTTGACGAGAATGAGGTATCTCTTCTAATGGGCTTAGGCTTGAAGTCACACAGGCCCAGAGCCTTAATGGTATCTGACTGTCAAGGGTTACAGTGGAAGTTGATAGCAAAAGCGCAGTTAAAGCTTTGGTGTCTGTGACCCTCAGAAAAGTAGGATCTTAAGTAACTTTCTTCGCCTATAACGGGAAACACTTTTTCCTAAAGTGTGGACTTATTACATCACTTCAATTCAGAGTTGCTGAAAACATTTCCCTTAAGAGAATCACTTGAACTGGATAGCTTGGAGTCCCTCTCTGATGAGTTGAGTTGCTGCCAGCCTACATTTGTTTCTTCTCACTAATAGTGTTATTACCTTACTTTTAAAGCCTGCAGTTATGGAACATAATGTTAACCCTTTTACCTCCTGCCACATGATGGTGTGAATACTTAACTCTGCGCAAACACTGACGCTTTACATTTTCATTCTTTTCTACCAAACAAGGAGTGAGCACATCTCTGTTAGGAAAGAAATAGTTTAAACCTGTCACTAGGGAACAACAACAGTTACTGTAAAAAAGGGGATGTGGTCTGAATTCCCAGGGACAACTGTCTTTAAAAACAGACACACAACCTCCCACCCCCCAAACCTGCCAAATTACCAGGCTGAAATTTCCTGACTAGCAGACTTCTGAGGGCTGCCTGCTTGGCTGCCTGCTCTAGGATTACGAGAGAGCATCTCCCTTATCGTTTTGCACATGCTGTACCATCTGTCCTAAATCTCCCTTTATAGGGGGATGGATTCCAAATGACATTTCTTTCTTAGGAGATAACAGACATGTCTGAAGAATCTTGCTAGGTATGGCTGTAGTGGTATTTATGTTGCAACTTTTTTTCCCCCTCGTCCCGCAACCAGAGTGAACTCTGAATCTTTCTGGTTTTCTACATCCAGACATTGAGAAAACAGTTTATGCTATAGTTCCTGGGAAACAGAGAGAAAATCTTTGTTCTATTGTGTGTGTTTTGCTTGAAGCAGACAAAAATGAAATATTACTAAATTCAGACATTACAAGGACACAAGAGATGCCTTTAATCTTTTATTGTACATTATAAAATGTTTATTGCTCTGTCTGTATCAGAGGTGTTGACCTCTCCCTCTTGGTGATGGAGGAGTGTGTTCTGGCAAAGGATCCACTGAAGAGACCTCTGGAGTTGGCCTGCCTTCTGAAACCGGCACAAGGGAAGCCCTTGCTTGTTCACCAGCACATCTGCAGGCAGACTTACTAGTGCCTTTCTCTCAAATCAACTATTTTGGAAAGGCTGGTGACAGTGGAAGAGGAGAGATGGCTGAACTTGGTTACTGCCAGCCTGTTTCTTTGCAGGGACTTTTAAACCAGGCTCATCTGAGTGCAGGTTTGTTGTAACGAGATTCAAACCCTACTCAGGCCAACCTGTCTTGGTATTTGATGGAACAAGTAGGATCTTGCCTCATCCCCTAGTGCGTATGGAGTGGTCTTGTGGAGTAATTAAATAAATACAGATACCCCATGGCACACTACAAAGAGTAAATCTTTTCCATGTGATGGACTTGCATCTACCAGCTTCCAGAGCACCAGCAATCCCAGGGATCCTGTCAGCTTACAAACATCAAGCACTTAAGAGAGAGGAGAAGCCCAACCCCTTTTCCATTTGTCGTCATCCTTTTTATGGAGGACTGCTTCCAGCAGATACCTGGCATTACAACGTCACAAAAATAGTGCAGACAGGACGTGTAAGGAGAACCAGACCTTCCCACAGGAACCCTACTAAAAGAAGCAATTTAAGAACTTAAGCCCTCAGAAAAAGGTCCCTTAGGCAAGAGCCTTTCGCAATAAATAGCTATTGCCAGTGGAGACCTTGCATAGCAACCGGTATCATGAGTTTTTTCTTTTTTTCTTTTTTTTTTTTGCTGACTGGCTACATTTTTATGGACCTTTTATCACACTGGTGGTGGACACAGGCCCAGCTGAAAATACCATGAAGAAAATGGTTGAAATTATCCTGGAAGCTAAGAAACGGCTTCTGGTGTCCCCTCATACTGGTCTGTGCCTCAGTGTTCGGCGTGCCCCGATTATCTGAGATGAAGAGCACCAGTGCGAGATAGGAGAGACAGCAACAGTGGAGACGTGCTGCAGCCTAACTGGAGAACAACCAGGGAAGTTCTCGCAGTGGGAATGGAAACTGGGGTATGCCTTTTTTCTTTTTTTTTGTTTTAAAAACCCACCTGCAAGACGTGTTACACAACACATATCAATGGAACAAAGCAAGCCGAGAGCACACAGCAGCCAAAATCTGGTTGCTAGTCGTGTCTGCGATGAGCTTTCCTCCTTTCTTGCTTGGAGAGGAGTGACAGTGACTGATGCCTGAGCTCACGTTAATACTGTCAAGATGTAGTGACAGTGAGACAAAATAAAGATACAACAAAACCTTGTACATTTCCAAAGACAGGAAAATTGTTCCAGAAGACGGAGTGTGAGGAGTGGAGAGGAGTGCGTGAGAAGTTGCTCCAGCCCAGGTGATTCATGAGTCCAGTACAGGATCACCGGCAGCAGCTGTCTCACTGATGCTTTTCCATTTTAATTGTTTGTTTGGGTTTCAGGGTGTTTTTTGCAGGATTTTTCTTTCTGGCCAGATGTTTTGCAGAACACAGACAAGGAGGTGTATGCCAGCAAGTGACAATCACTAGGTCTCTTTCCAAATTGCTCCAACAATATTTCACCTCCCTAGTCATCAAGGCTCAGAGGCAGAAAGTGAGAGTGAGGAATGGAGTCCATCTATCAGATGGCAGGCTGTCACGCTTCAATGATATTCACTGAGGGCTTGTTTTTTGGAAACTAGAAGAGAAGAGGAGACAAAAGAAGAAAGGATGTATAGGAATCGCTAGAGAGGGGAAAAAACCCACATCAGAGATCAGTGCAGTGTGCTGGTCAGTTTTTGGTTTTGTGAAAGTTCTTGTTCCCATCCCCTCAGGATGATGAAAAAGGGCCAGAGTTGAGGCTTTAGGGTTGCACGGTTCATCACTGTCTGCTTCTGAATGAGCATGAATTAGTGGACTATTTCAAATAATAAGTAAATGTGAAGTGGTGGGGATGTGCCGGAGTGCAAGTTGTGAATAGAAACACAAGAAAGTTAAATTAATTGAAATAAGTTGGTATAAATTATAGGCTGGAGTGTCTTATGTTATGGATATGGCATACCTTTATAACATCATGTGTATTACCAGCCACGCTCCTGCTGATCAGCTCTTCGGTTAATTGGAAGAGTAATAGCCCCTTTACCACGTGCCACCTAAGGGCTGCCGTGGGGGTAAGGACCCAAGCAGCTCAGGGACTGCAGCATTGCTCAGTGCATTTTTCTTCCAGAGATGTTCAGAAATTTCAGACATATGGATTGAAATCTGTTTTACTGATGGATGTGCAGGCTAATCCAGAGGTGGGAGTGAAGTGCTGGTGTCCTGATGCGTCTGGGAGGCTCAGACCACTAACGAAGCCGTGGTACTGGCATGCGTGGATGTGAAGGGGTATTTCCTTTCTGCATCCCAGCTGGAGGGAGGAGGCTGGAGTGAGGATGTTTAACAGAGGCTGCTTTTTTGGTAATTTAACTGAAGCCCAGCTGGAAGTTGATTGTCTGCCCCGTCCCCCCACTGCGTGCCAGCAGCATCTCACCTTGCTGCGGAGGAGCCCTCCGCTCTGGTGCTCGGGAGTGCTGTTCTCCGAGGCACTCTTGACTTTCTCCTTGCTGTTATTTGGCTCGTTATCTTTGATGATATCGTACTGTCTGCAAAACAGGGCGATCACCCCTAACAGGAAAAAGCATTAGTGATCACACAAATGAAGTCAGCCCCTGGAGCCTGCAGAGATCAAGAGATCTCTTGCTTGCCAGCCAGCTTTGTGCCTTCTGGTAGAGATCTCAGCAGCGTTCACGATTGCTCCTAAGGATCATATTCTAACACAGCTAGTCAACCCTCTGGCTGTTTCCTTCTCGATGCTTAATTCCATACTAAACTAGTTAGACGGAAGGACAGAAGATTAATTATATTCCAACTTCCCTGTCATTAAATGGGACAAGTGTTTTAAGCCCTATGTCTGGATAGCGATCAACACTAACTGTGTGGTTAAATGGGATCTTTCCTTTGCAAACACAGGAGCTCCTGGAATTTCTGGTTAGTGAAAACGTGTGCTCTGATCTTTCTCCGCTGGGGTGAACAGAAGGAGCTGGAGCTGGCAGATGAGAGGCAGGTACCGTACCTGCTTGCATGTGATACAAGCCAGGGCCTTTTGAGCAGCAGGACAACATCTGCAAATATGCAACAGTGACGGCAGCAAAAGCTGCCAGTGGAAATTTCCTCTGACACACACAGGCACATGAAGAAAAAAGCAGGGGCAGCCATGGCACATAAGAAGACTGCAAATATCTTTCTCAGAAGCTTTTATATGATATTTTGACCAAATAACTTCTCTGCCTGCAGATTCCAAACACGGAGGTTAAGCAGACCCAGGCAGATGCTGCTTTTCCCTTACTGAAAAATATTCCAGCTCCCCTAATAGCAAAGCATATGTAAAGCTTTCACCAGACCATCACAAACCGCTTTATAAAGCGAGGTGTTGTTATGACAGCTGCCCCCAGGTATTACTGATAAACACAGTGGTCCAAATTCTTTCTTGCGTATGTGAACAAACGGCTGATCCTAGGAGAATAGGTTAACATCTGCCACAGTCACACCCTCTGTGATTTCTGATGGTAAAACTGAGGCACAGAGAAGCAAAGTGCTGTGAACAATACCAGAAAGACAGACAGCACAAGAGCTTGGGTCTTGTCTCAGTTCAGAACCCTGAAAAAAACATTTGCTAAAACATCCTCATACATTCAGGTTATGGCCAGGCAAGGTTAAGGGCCATATATTGAGACTTTCTGTAAAGAACCCACTAGATGTAGAGAGATTTTTCCCTCCACCCACTTTCCTTTTTAAAGGTAAGTTGTCTGTCTAGAAGGAAAGTTGCGGTTTTAGCAAATTCTTTGTTCAGATGCTGATCTGAGTTTTAGATTATACTACAGTGGGAGATGAATCACTTGTTCAGTCGCTTCATGTAATTATTCATGATTGTTTTTACTGGCAGGGCATTTAAATTTCAATGTGCATGACTAAAACTTGACATAAATGCTGAAAAGATCATGGACTAGAGGTTTTGGAAGCCTTGTGATTTAGTTTAGATTTTCATTTGGTTATCATCTTTAGCAATAATTGCTGTCCGGTCTCTGGAAATGCAAATAATACATGGTAAACTCAGGACTTTCCAGGGCAAAAAAATACTATACGTGGATCTGATTCTGTGTCACCTGGATTCACTTGTAAGAAACCTTGCAGAACCGTACAGGACACAGTTAATCCCTCTAATCCCCCTCTTTTGTGACAGATCTCAGATCAGTGACTGGTTTCTTCTTCGCATCTCTCCCTGGAGGTATCTCATCTCAGCAGAATCTAGTATAAATGGGCCAGGTCCTCTGTTGGAGTAAACTGATGCAACCCCTATCAGTTCAGGATTGTTACAGTTTACAGCAGCAGAGATGACAGACCACCGTCTTTAAAGGACATAACGTTATGCTCACCACTGAAACTACAAGTTGTCAAAGTCATCAGCCACTCAGTACTATCGTGGCGGGTTTCTCTTCTGACCGAGGAAAATTCTCTGTGTGACTGTTGACACACTCTGAGTGTGGAAAAGTGGTTTGCCTGGGACAAGAGGACTAAATACCGAGTGGCAAAGGTTGTCTTTTATGGATCGTAGGTTTACCATAGCGCTAATTTCCTGGCCTGCCAATTTCCTTGGGTCACCTGAACCATTCCCCCTTGGGCAGCGTGCTCTGTGACTTGCAGGGAGCAAGTGTTGTTTCATTAATGTTTTACGTTGCAGCAGGAGCAGCGGCTGACTGGCAGCCAGGGGAGGCTGGGGCTCTAAATAGAAGACAAACTTGTGCAAACTTTATTTCCCGTTAACTCATGCATGTAATTTCCAAACTGAACAAGCTGAAGGGCTGGCTGCAGCCACTTCAGACATGCTAAGCTGATGGAGCAGGAGTCAGAGGCATTTTCCTCTCCCTATTTGCTAGTTTAAAACATATGAGCGAGATCTGTCCTAGGTACAATTTGCTATAAGCTCTATTGAAATGTGGTCCCAAACTCATGTCGGAAAACTCTTGGTTCTCTTTGGGAATTTAATTTATATATTTGTACATATTACAGAAAGTCATAGGGAGGGATCTTCATATTGAAGGAGCACATTTGTCTGATGCTCTGTTAGAGGCTGTGTTAATGTATGTGCCTAGCTATGCCCATTGCATCCCACAGCAAAGTGGCTCTAGGATGGCTTTACTGCACCTCCCGCAGCACTGGCTGCTCTCAGCTGCAGCTGGGCATGTGGTCTTGCTTATAAAATCATATACTACAGTAGCTGTCTTGTAGCAGAGCCTCCGCTTGGATTAAAAGGATTAGTGGCTGCAGGGTGTAAGGAGGGACATGGTTTAGTGGGCATGGTGGTGTTGGGTTGACGGTTGGACTCGATGATCTTAGAGGTCTCTTCCAACCTTAATGATTCTATGAGGGCTAGCATGGAATTTCAAGAGATTGCCAAGAGTTTGGGTCCAAAGCACCCTTTTGGATATCAGCTTTCAGCTAATGCTAGTCCTTCCTCGTCCCACCGTCCCAAGCTCATGTAGACTTTTCCTTCCTTTCGCTTAATATGTTTCTGCTAATGTCTCTCCTCTTTGTATTAAATACTCTTTCTTTGTATTTTAATAGCAGATGTTGCGAGGATCTGGGTTTATTGGTGTTTTGATGTTTGGGGCCATTTGTTCTTTTAATGCTTCCATTATTTTAATTGATTTTGAAGTGGGTATTAGTGTATATATAATAGTGGGTGTTGAGAGCAAGACTCTTAAATTTCTGTTTTGCATGAGAGTTGGAGTCATATAATAGCCAGATAATTACAGTGACCTGTATCATTTGAAGGGCTCGAGGCATCCTGTTGGATGGCTGAGGGCATTATCATCAGTGCATGCTGGAAAAATTGAGATTACAGGATTAGCCATGGGGAATTAGGCAATTGGTTCATCAGGTCCATTATCTACTTCCTGCTGGAGCAGATCAGACCACTGATTCACCTGCTTTTGGCACTGCCCGACTTGTGATGCTGCAGAGGGAACTGAGGTGCCCTTACAGCTGAGTATACGGTACTCTTTACGGGAGGAAGGGTTTCTTTTCAGGTCTTACATGATTACACGTGCAAACCAAGCAAGCCAGCAGGCCCTAGGGATATTACGTGCTTTGGACAGAAAGATTGAACTGACCTGCCCACATAAACAACACCACAACAATGATGAGAATTTCCCCCGCTCGCAGCTGTTGGTTTTTCTTCGCCATCTCCTTCATTGTCACCTCATCTGCACAAGGGGAAAGAGAGATCATGAAACCTAACCGCACGGCTCCGGCTGCACTAGACACTGCTTTAACAGTGCCCTTGACTCAAATCATCGGTGCGTCAGGGTCAAAGCTAGCAGGGAGAGAGTCCTCGCCTGTCAGTCAAGCCAGCAGCACGAGCTGCGCTTTGAACTTGCAGAGCATCAGCTGCTCTGCAGGAGATGGGGCGAGGGAGGGGCAGTGAGACGGGATCAACAGGCAGTTACCACAGAGGAGCTGCCATGGGGTAAGTCCAGGTGTTATCTGGCCCCGTCGCGGCTCCCTCTGCTCTGTCTCTGGTCTCTGTTAGTGCCGTCTGCGCCTGTCACAAAGCCTTGCATGCTTCAGCAGTTCCTCTCCCAGCTCAGGAGCGTGGAGCCTGGCATGATATTTTTCAGTGGAGCCATGGGATTCAGAAATGAGTAGAGCCTTTTTGCAGGGCGTAATGCGCCTCCTTGGCTTCAAAGCACTAAGAAGATTACAGTTCAGGCCTCCAAGGAGGGAAGCAGTGCTCCTCTTAGTGCTTTCAGATGAACAGCAATTCAGTATTTACAGACACCAAATCATTTTAGCAGAAAGAGTCACGAACTCACAGCATCCTAGGAACCATGGCCAAAAGCCCTGCAACAGGCTGGGTCCTCAGTAGGCAGGCAGTAACCCTTTATATCCCAGACCCCTGTACTCCCTAGCCCTTTTTGTAGCAGAGATTCTTGCTGACAGAAAACCTTCAACAATCTGGTTTGGCTTAAGAGGAACAAGTGAAGGAGCTGCCAGTGAGGAAGTGCCTGATTTCCTCCGCGGAGATATTCAAAACCCAACTGGACATGATCCTGGACAACCTGCTCTAGTTGACCCTGCCTGAGGAGGGGTTTGGACTAGGTGATCTCAAGAGGTCCCTTCCCACCTCAACTTTCTGTGATTCTGTGATTTGGCAGAAACATTTGAAATGTAAGAAAAGCGGCAGTCTCTGGGTGTATTTCCCCCTGCTGTCCTGGAATCCAAGCACAGGAGGCTCAGCGAATCCCCCCGAGTGCCCTGTGAGCACAGTGGCGTTGTGCCCAGTGCCATCCAGGGGTCTATTTCCACAAGAGTTCACAGCCTGCTTAGGAATTTCCCCTGGCATTCTCCACTTGCAAGGTTGCTGGACACACAGCTCCCAGACTGGAAACCTTTTCCTCCTCACTTTGCCTATTAAATCTCATCTGAAACGGGAGAAATGAACAGCCGGCCTTCGGCAGCATCTCCCTATCGCTTTGTGCACCCGTCAGCCTTGTCTGCTGGGTACACTCAGGGCATCCCGCTTGTCCACGTGGGGCTGGGAGAGGGCACTCAGCCCTGTGTGCGTTTAACCCAGCTGTTCTCATTGTACGGGATACTGCTTTTCCTCTCTGCAGAGCCCTACGCTGGCTGGGCGTCCCAGGGGCCACATAGGAACTCACCCACACTTGCCTTTATTTTTAGAGGCTAGTTTCTCAGCTTCCCTGGGGGTCTTGAAGAGGACTGGCTCACTGGCAGGGCTCTGGCCTTGGATGCTGATGGACTGGACATGCACAATGTACTCAGTGTCCTCCTCTAGGTCCCAGAGGGCACAGGAGCGGGTGGTGGTGTTCACCTCCTGGATGAAGCGCAGCATCCGCACGTCCTTCTTCTGGAAGCCGAGAGAGGAGAGCACAGAGTGGTGGAGAGGCCTCCCGTGTGCACTGCTGTCATCTAAGACCACTGCTTCCTGCCCTGTCCACCACGGACGCGGAGACCGTCGGACCCTTTCCTCTCTGCAGCTACCGATAAAAGAAGCGCTGCTGCAAAGAGGACGGGAAGCCAAGTCCCCTCCCAGACCACGAGGGACAGGACGAGAAGGAATGGGCTTAAACTGCAGCAAGAGAATTTGGAAACTGAGGGGACCTGGGGTGAAGATGAACATGACCGAAACTGGGTAACTGTCGGCACCGTACCTGTTGGGAAATTGCAAATCCAATGACAACTTCATCTTCCAGAACATCCCAAGTCACAACGGCTGAGTTGGCTTTCAGGTGTTTGACTGTGACATTTACTGGAGCCGACGGGCTGTCTGCAGGGAGGGAGAGCAGAGCCTTTACAGAGGCAAAGTCACAGCCGCAGGCAGGAGACAGAGCAAAGGGTAAGGAAGGGAGTGGGAAAGGACCTTGTTCACGGTCCTTCCTGTACATGGTTCTGGATATGGGACCTGGAAATTGCAAGTACTCCGTGTCTTAATTACCAGTGAGGTTCTAGGAGATCTCTGCTGAGAATGAGTTGTATTAGACATGTGTGAAATAACTGACCCTTGGAAAGAGTTTCTTTTGACAACACAGCAGACCGCCGAGTAGCTCATTCATCTCATCCTTCCCAGCCACATACCACGTTTTCTCTGTTGTTTCCCATTACAGTCTGACAGTGGCAGCTGGGAGGAAATGCAAAATCTGCCTTGGAAGTATGAAAACTGAATGCTTTGATGAGCACTCTGGAGGTTTGAAATTCAGGAGTAGTAAATGGGAGCGTTTCTTTTGCTTTTCCCTGTTAGTTTGACAGAAAATTTTTTATATGTGTTTTGCGGCTGATGGGCTGTCTCAGATGGTTGGAGGACATCTGGCAACTCTCTGCTTACAGCTAACAGGACAGAACATGCTGCAACAGCACCGGTGGACCACTGTAATGTGAAAAGGGCAGGCCATGAAAGCAGCAGCCTGAGGCTCCGTCTTTATTCCCAACTCCAGAGTGGAGCTGAGTTTCCAGCTGCAGGGTGGATCTGCGTAGCTGCCAGCCTTGCCAAAGTGAGCTGGGCTGTGAGGTACCAGCTGGGCTCCTGCACAACCTCACCAGGAGCCTCTTCCCAAGGGAGCTGCACGGTGCAAAGCCCTTCTCGGCATCCTGGGGGGAAGGTTTTACCTTGCAGGCTTGGTACAGTCCTTCCAGTGCTCTGTGCAGCAGGTTGGACTCCTGTTCCCTCTCCTCTGGTCAAATTTAATTCACAATCTCCAGCTTGTGCCCCGAACCCAAAGGCAGTAAATGCTAACGAGACTGCTAGGACTCCGACTACCCCAGGAGGTCAGTAGGGTGAGGAGTCTTTTTTTTTTTTTTTACTCTCATCAAAGAATAATACTTATTGCTTTGTAACCGTTGCACAACACTGCCCTTCTGGGGCTGAGGCCTACAGTAAAAGAAGGATGCACGTGTGCACGTCTCCAGTAACACTTGTTGGATTTATAGTCAGTCCCAGCCGCCTGAATGTGGCCGAAAATATTCTAGCTGTAGTGTCAATGTCTCCTAACAACTGACTTCACTCCCGATGAATGTTCCCCTGGGAACAGAGAAAATAACGGGAGCACAAAATTCCCCAGCAGAAGGTCAGTGCTGTTCTACACTTAGCAGAGCAATGACCTTACTCCTTTCTCTCCTCCCCACACAACGCCCACAGTCCAGCCTTCAGAGCTCCTCTTTCTGGCAGATGGGAGACCTGCATCCACCAGTGAGACCCTTAGGAATAGGATGTCTGGACAAGCCGTTGGGACCCAGACTGATTCTAGCGAGTCCTTCAGTGAACAAAAAGGTCGCTGAAAGGTGCGTGGCTAAGTTCACACAAATTTGGGACTTCAGAAGGAGGAGCAGCAAGCAATTGCGGTCTCCAGGATTTCACAGGGGGAGGTGTCCTTCCTCTCTGGAGTAGATGATTGTCCTGTCCTCAGCCTCCGCTGCAGCAGCAGGGCCAAGGACAAGCTGAGCAGGGGAGACGGATCGTCCTCCTCAGCCTGAGCACCAGTCCCTTCTGGACTCAGCTCCCTGCTGTGACACAGGGAAGGGACGTGGGTCTGCAGCTCCTCACCTTCCCCCGTGACTGAACCCCTGTGCCAACAAGAGCAGGGTCTAATTTTAGGAAGGGGCAGTCAGCAGATGGGAATGCGTACAGGCAAGGTCTGTGAGTCATGCCTGATGAATTTGCTAGAACATACGGAGGACATGACGGAGTTGAGAGATGGGAGACAAAACAGTCTCCAGCTGCAGCCAGGCACTTCGCCCTTCTCAAAGTGCAGCTGTACAGTTAAATCCCGGCATGTTGTCTTTCCTAGATATTTTTAGGAGCTAAATTTTTTTTTAGGAGCTACCACTGATTTACCCAGCTTAGGTTGAGGAGGCCTCTGAAAAGAGATGAATTAACCCCACAGGAACAGAGAGCAGAGGATCAGGGAAAAAGCTTTGGGCTGGGAAAAGGGAACGTACAGCACACCCCACTTGGTGTGCTGTCCCCTTGGTGTCCCCTTTAAAATTTATGACCTTGAGGGAGGCACAGCATAAAAAGTGTCTAAGTGTCCTGATGACCTAAAACGTGGGGGAGTCAAAAAGACCTAACAGAGCTGGAGAAGAAGAGCAAAGAACCTCTCTGGGAATTGGTGAGAGAGGGTGGACGGCTGTGAGGCAGAAGGGAAGCACTCGGCAAAGCTGCAACCCAGGGCTCGGAGCCTGCAAAGCAGGACTCTGAAGGTAGGCAGGGGAGAATTCACCTGGTCTGGATGGTCGAGAGCACTCTAGAAAACCCCCTTCATAATAATACCTGAGAGGGAGATGGGGTAGTTGGAGTCAGCAGATAATACAGTGAAATCTAGGACAGCAGATCCGAGTGTGCCTTTCCTTTCACTACCACAGATTAGGAGTAGCTGCACATAAATCAGTGGTATCAAACCAGTATAAAAGCGATATGAAAAGAGAATTAAGCACGGCGTTTGACAGAAACACAAAGCCAGGAAAATTAGTTTCCTGCTCCCAGAGCTGAATGAAAAATTTGGAACCGAAATTTTAATCCGTGAGGATGCTTTTCTCCCCGCTCCCAGGAGAGGAGATAATGATGAGATCATGACTTTCTAAAATCTAATCACTGTTCCAAGATATTCCACACCGCTTTTGGCTCCCTGGGCCAGTTGCCGCTCTTTGTAGTGCCAGCCCGACTGAGGTCGGGTGGAGAAGATGTACTTTCTGTTTCCCAGCTGGCTGTAGGGGGTCAGCATCTCTAGCAGGGCCTTGAGGTACCAAATCCAAACGTTTGGTTCCTTCCAGAGTCATACGCAACTCCTGGAAACTTTGCTTCTGTGCCTGTGGTGGCCAGGGAAGCCGCTGGTGTTCTGGGAGCAAGCACAGAAGGTGGGATGGCCCCAGGGGCTGTTCCTTCCCCTCTGCGGGCGAGATAGCAAGGAACATGCTGTGCATCAAACCTTCCTCGTGCATGTTCGCTCCAGAGACGCTGAGGACAGCACGTGCCCTGTCTGGTCTGTAAGGGACCCATATGATACAAAATTTCTGGTTTAACAGTTTAGCTTCATCCCAGCGCAGAGGCTGTGATGCCTGCCGGAGCAAATCACACGTTGCAAACCGGCAGAGGATCTGTTTGGCCAAATTTGAATTAGAGCTGTGTGTTAGGATGAAAAGTTGCTCTCGTTTTCATGTCAGCGGAACTTGCAGCCCCCTCCTTAAGGGGGAGCCCTGATTAATTAAGAGGAAATCGTGATGATTTTTAAATGTGAGTGGCTGCTTCAAAACTGATCGTGCTTAAACCATGTCTTGTTTCCTTCCCACAGGGACCCTTCATCAGGTGAGTCGCAGCCCTACATCCCCCAGGGCTGTGTGTCCCAGCCCTGCCTCACTCCTACCCACCTTGGGCCCTTTTGGCAAGAGCAGGTCAGAACCGCCTCCACACAGCAAGGAGGCATGAGCTATGAAGATTACCCTTAATCCCCTCTTAATGCTGAGAACTCCTTCTAGCCTCTCATTAAACGCTTTGCTGATTATTAATGGGCTTTTATTTGAGAGAGAGAAAAAAAACCAACCCACACTTCACAGCTTTGGGCTGATCGCTCCCTGGCTTTTCATTGTCGACACAGCGGCTGCTGGCACAAGGAAGAGGAAACCACCCGCCTGCCCCTTATGTTGACTTCACCATCGGAGCTGTAGCGTGGATGGGATGGGGAGGGAAAATGAGAGTGAAGAAGGTTTGTCTCCATCCCACTGCTGCTAACACCTGCGAAAGGGGGGCTGCTGATCGAGGGCAAGGGGGTGTCCGAGACACCAGGATGTCTTGCCTGGCACCTCTAGGATCAGGGAGGTACCTGGGCCACAATAACATCACTGGGAGATGCTCAGAGCTCCTGGCTCCCCTGCCGTGGTCCCTCTCCTTCCTGTTGTGTCTCCATCTTTTGAATCCACTCTCAATCTGCAACTTCTGCCATGAGCTCTTACGGTGGGGCTGGGGCTGAGAGCCAGCTTGCTGCCTTCGGCCATGCTGGAGGAATTATTGCTTAGAGTAAAAGGAAGAATCTGTGGAAATACCACACCCTTGGAGGTCACCTCTGCCAGCCGAGTCCTGTGGTCAGGCTATAGGTTTGGAATGAGAGCCTGTTCCTGGATTTATCTCCCCAGCCTCCCCCCCCAAATCTGCTCCTCCTGAATTCAACTGTCCTGGAAACTCCAGCCACTTGGAAGTGCCTGGAGTGAAGTGCAGTTGCTTCCTCCATGGGCAAGGCTACCCTGTAGTCACGGCATTTTCCAATTCAGTTAGCTCCTCTCCCACGAGCAGCTCCTTTCCTGCTGTGAAAGAATCAGCTGCTTCAGAGCCCCTAGGACGTGGTCCAGCGAGCAGAGTGCCTGCCGAGGCTCCGAAGCGGCTCGTTCAGTGCTATCCACCTGCAAGCTGCGTGCCCTTTCCTGCGGGAAGCAGTGAATGTCGGCCTTAAATCCCAGTAGCTCTTTGTTCCTGCACCGCAACCTTCCCTGCGGATGTGGGAGATGGAAGGACACGACCTGCAAGGGGAAGGAGCATCCCGTAAGGTCCCGTGTGATGTTCTCCGCGAAGCACTGCTGCCTGCTCCCTGGGCGTGGGGACAAAAAGACCTGCTTTCCCTGCCTTTCTGAGCCTTTCTGTGCTCTCCCAGCATGGCTCCCTTCAGTGGACATAATTGCTTGTCAGCTTTATGGGGTATGTAGGAAGGGCTGGCGCGCCTGTCAGCTTCCCCGAGTGTTTTAATGAAGGGAGAACCTGCAGGGGAGTGGGAGGGAGCAGGGCCCACCGCTGCCACCCCGCTCCCGGCCGCATGGGAAGCGGGGCTATTTGCTAAGCTCTGAGAATTTCAAAGAGCAGAAAGACCAACCGGTGGTTCCTCAGTCTTGGAAAGAGGCAATTATTTCCTGCTGACCGCCCACTCCCCTGTACAAGCGGGATATTAATAGGCCAGCCCCCTCTCACTCCCCCCGGCCCTATCGCCGATTCCTCGGTGAGTGGGTGCCCAAATGTACGGGTGGAAATGCTGTCAAGGAGGAAGGAGCCCTTTCAGAGAGCACGGAGATGCTCGCTGTATCCAGCCCAGCTATCGCGAATTCCTTAGGGCAGGAGGAAGGGGGTTTTCTACTTTGGAGAATGTCCCGTGCTGCCAAACCTCCGACTCTCTGAGTCCTGAAGCCGGGCAGGATTCGCTCAGGTCTCGCCAATGCCGTGCCTTAGGTTTTAACGCTGCCAACCCAGAGCAGAGTCATTGCTGTGGCATGTTTTATCCAGGACCCGAATGTCCGGGGAGGACTGGGTACCATGGTCTTTTCTAGCTCTTCTCAGCCCACGCCTATGTAATATTAGAGAAATAAGAGAGAAATCTGTCAGAGGCAGAGCCCGGGAGTTTCCCGGCCAGCTGCTGGATGCCAGTACCCATACCTCTCCCGGGAGTTTGCTGGCTGGTCCCAACCCAGCTCTGCACACATAAAGATTTGCGTGCTTCGCTGCTCAATACCTTTCTGCTTTTGACTGAATTATACTTGAATCAGGCCTTAATTTGGCCTCTGGGTGCTGTATAAACCAGGAGGGGTTTATTTAACAATAAATGCCAAAAGGATGAGGCCACATTCAGTACCAGTCCATGGGTACCACTCCACGAAGGCTGCTTTTGGATCCTGCCACGGTGCCTGTGCGTGGTTTATGTGTGCGAGCGCGTCCCTCTCTGGGAGGGATCTCCCGTTTTCCACGTGTATGTTCCCAGCAGGAGACGGCATTTGGAAGAGGATGGCACAACCTTGGCTGCTTTGCCCAGCAACATCCCTGCTGAGAGGCTGACGCTGAGGTTAGAAACCTCCATATTTCAATTAAATCTCTCCTACGCTGAACGCAGAAATCAATAAAGTGCTTACGCCATCCGTCAGCTGGCCAGGAATCTCCGTGGCCTCCGTGAGACGGGAAGGGGCTGGAGTGGGTTGGTTTGCCATCTCCAAATAGCTGTCAAGACCGATCGCTGCTTCCACGTGCGTGCCGAGCCTATTGCTCGCTTCTGCTTTTGAAGCTGCCAGACTTCAGGTGAGCTCAGTTCCCCTGGCTCGGAGGAGGAGGTGAGCGTGCCCGGCGAGATACAGGTCGGGAAAGAGCATCTGCAGTCCGGCTGTCACCCTTCGCTTTGCTCTCCTTCCTCCCCCTGCAGCTGGTGGGGCTGCCTGGGAGGAGGTGAGGATGGAGACCCACCTCAGCAGAGGAAGAGGAGCCTGGTTTGCAGAGTGGCTCAGGGTGTGAGGACACGCAGGAGAGGCGCAAGAGCACTGAGCTGCTTTAAAGCTGAGCAGCGACCAGAACCCGGCCAGGTGCTTTTGGCCCCTTTTTGGGCAACGGAGGTGGAGGAGCTGTTAAGGGGCTCGGAGATTGGAGGCCAGTCCAGGTTCTGCGAAGGCTGAGAGCTGGCCGGGGCCCAGAGCTGTGCTGGAGGGTGAAGTTTTACCTCTGCCTGAGCAGCGTGCTGTCTTTCCCCTCCACCTCACAGAAATAAACCCGACTGGAGTTGCTCTACAGGCAGGCACCTTGCAGGGACGCTGTTTGCCCTAGCAAGTCACAGGGGCCGTGGCCTATTTTGGGGTCTTTCATCGTCGTTACGCAGCATCGCCCTGCTGCTCTTACAGCCCTTAACAGCAGCCCTGCGCCACCGAGATCGGCACAGTTCACCTCCCTCTTCGTTACCTCTGCCTAACGAGGAGAGGGCTGCTGGCACCTCGGACCACGCAGGCTGGGCAGGGCAGGCCATCCCGCCGCCAGAGCAAGCGCTGTGGCAAAATTAAATTGTATTTCTGACTCGCCAACCGTCCTGAATGTTTTCTCAGGGACCCTCTCGAGCGGGCAGCAGCAGGAGTGAGCTGGAGGGCTTTACCCATGCGGAGCTGGTGGGATGCTGAGGGCTATCAAAGAGCGTTCGTGTGGAGGTTATTTCTCAGCTTGTCCTGGTCCTGCTTCCCCTTCTCGCTCACCCGGGCATCACCTTGCCAAAAAATGGTCCTGACTGGCCAAACCCCCCTTTCAGAGCGGGGTCCATGCTCTGCCGCTCACTCGCCAGCCCTCGCCGCTGCATCAGCAGGGGAGAATTTGCACCGTTCCTCTCCCGGGAGCAGCAGCTTTAACTTTCACAACAGGCATTATTTTAAACCCGCGTGCATGAGCTCTGGGTCGAAAGGGGAGGGACCGCCAAGCCTCCATCCCTGCCTGACCCTGCTGGGGACGGTTTCCTCTCCACGGGCTTTTCCAATGACTCTTGGCTTGCACGCCTTGGTGGCCTTGTGGCCACATTGTCGGGTAGAGCTGGGGACACAGAGCTGGTGGTGATGCTGCTGCTACCTCTGTGTGACCTTGGGAAAATCACTCCATACCCTCGTTCCTCTTTTCCCTCTCTGAAAAACAGGGACGGCACAAGTTCGCTGCCTCGCCGGGGTGCGGGGAGAGCACACCACAACCCTCGGCGAAGCAGACCACAGAAAGAGGAGGCAGCGGGGGCGTGTGGCACAGCACCAAGGTCACACAGCTTCGTCAGAGCCCGGAACCGAGTCTCCTGCCTCCCCACCGCACGCCGTAGCCGTGAGGCAGGGCGGCTATCTGTGTTTACAGAGCTGCCCGGCTCCTAACGTGGCACGGACACCTTACGGCACAGAAAGGCTGCCTGTAAGACAGGAGCGGAAGGCGGTTATGGGCAGGGACACAATTCCATGTTTACTCTCAGGCGCTGACTGAGGTGATTCAAGGATAAGGAAGAGCAGGGGAAGTGGCCTAGTTTACAGACAATCCGGAGGGCTGTTACAATTGCAGACGCCTCCATTGTGCCGTGGCGTTTTCCCCATCGCTCCCTCCTTTTGGGAATGTTTCATTAATCTCCCCGGGTCTGTCAGTTGTGAAACGGCAACTTCAGAGTGCCGATGTCTGGCCAAGGACGCGTGTGTCAGAGCCGAAGGCATTCGGGGGGTTGCTGCAGCCCTGGCGCAGGCAGGACGAGGGCGAATATAACTCCAGCAACTCCCGGGGCTGGCTCGGGCGCAGGAATTTCCACTCCCCGGAGCTCTGCAACCCTAATAGTCACCCCCAGCCTCCTGGAATGTAAGATATTCTGGCAATCAGCGTTTTGCAAATCGAAGCAGCTGTTCCACCAACATCTTGCAGCCAGCGAGGGAGACAGCCCTCCGGCTGGCTGCACAAAGCCGGGGAGGGCGTCTGGCTTGGGCTGGGAAGCACCCACCAGCATCTGCTGAGACGTGGCACCCACGCGCAGGGCGCTCGGGTGAAGGCTCAGCCCGGCCGATGCAGGGGAGGAGAGTGGACCTGAGCACGTCCTGGTCGCTCCAAAATTAGAGCTAGCTCACGGGGACCTTTGCCTTCCCTAAAGATCCCCCACTTCAGAGGACCCGCTCAGCTCGAAGGGGCCTGGTTTGATGTGGCGGGGATGCGCTGTGCCCCATGGAGGGGTGGCTCCCGGCTGGGCCTGGCTGGGCCCGGGACAGCCTGGGGTGAGCAGGAGTCGGGGAGGGGGATTGCCAAGGCTAACGCGCCGTGGCGTTGGCAGAGCGGATCCGTTTTGCCTCCTCTGCTCTCGTTCAGCCCCGTGACATGAGCAGGCGCCGCTGCTCAGGGGCAGGAGAGCCTTTGCCTCCCCCGTGCCCGGCGCTGGGCGAGGGTCTCTCTTCGCTACGTTCGAGCCCCTGTTTTCACGCCACATTTCTACGAGCCGCCTTCCCCAGGGCCGGCTGTGAGCACCCACGCTGGGACACCGTGGGGGCGAGAGCTCGGCACTTCCCGAGACCGGTGCCCCGGGGCTGCCTGTCCGAAATGGCCCGTCTCTTCCGAACCCAATTACCGACAAAGTCCCACCGGCGACGCCCCCGAACTCCGGCCCCTCGGCGCAGCCCTGCCCGGCCGCGCTCCACGCAGCG
>NW_008795919.1:3221587-3224796 GCF_000699145.1 Aptenodytes forsteri
GTCCCCCGGGCCACCGGGGGAAGGAGATGGGCTCTCACCCCGAGAAGAGCCCCCCGCGCACAGCAGCGGTGACATTTTACCGCCGGGCTTTCACGCAGCTCCTGCGAGTCTCTGGGCTCTAAATTCCGAGGTAATGAGGATTAGATGAGCTTCTGGAATTAGCCGTGCCTCCAGGTTAATTAAGCCGGCAGCGCTCTGATTTATGGTAACTAGTTGAAGGGAATAGAAGCCGTTTCCCCAGCTCAGCGACCAGCTGCCAAACCGTGTGACACTGGATGGGGGGGACCCTGCTCCCGCCACCGCACCCTCCCCCCTCCACTGCGCCCCACCAGCAAGGAGGCGTCCTTGCCCCTGCGAGGGTCCGGCTGCGATGGCCCGGGGTGGCCCCGCCAGCTGCGGGTGGCGGGGACTGCAGGTCCCAGCACGCACGGAGGGGTCCGGCTGGGAGCACCCGGCCACGCTGCGGGCGGGAGGCGGCGGGGTCTGGGCC
This sequence comes from Aptenodytes forsteri, assembly GCF_000699145.1. Classification (NCBI taxonomy): domain Eukaryota; kingdom Metazoa; phylum Chordata; class Aves; order Sphenisciformes; family Spheniscidae; genus Aptenodytes; species Aptenodytes forsteri. Next base: position 3,222,078 of record NW_008795919.1, read on the forward strand.
GTCTGTCTGGGCGGCATCACTCACTCGCTGTCTGTCTGGCCCCGGTATTTATTTGCTGCTGCCTGCCAGGGAGCGCGGTGTGGCCTACGGGCTCCCGGGAACATCAGTGGGGTCCTCTCGCTTACGCCAAGCCTGGTCCCTACGGTTTGGTTTATGGACTGGCGGTTTCTCTCCGCTCTGCACCAGCGGTGCCAGCAGAGCCGCGCTGGACGAAGTGGGGAGTGAATCGGGCGTGAGGGGCTTGGCATTGGCAGCCTCTGCCACCTTCCCCTTCCCGTCCTCCCGCAGCGGTGCTGGGGACCCTCCAGCCGTGCACAGACCAGTCGTGCTTGTGGCTCACAGTGAGAGACGCCCCAGCTGAGGGTCCCCTCGCGTAGAGGAGATCCTGCAGAGCTCCCAGTGTCTCCCCATGAACCAAAGCCCCTTCCCGGAGAAGCAACAGGCACCCATTACCCAAGAGAGACCCAAAAAGCCTCCACCAGAGCCACGAGACAACCCTGTCCTGCCAAACCCCAGCCCTGCGCCATTCCACCACTCTCTTTCCTCAGCCTGAGACGATGATAATTCCCAGCGCGCCGTCTGCGTCGCGGTGCCGGGGCCGTGCCCATGCCGCACCCCATTGCAGTGCCGGGGCACACGGCTGCAGCCGGCAGCTTCCCAGGGAAGCGCCTGCGGTGCCTCCCTTTCATCTCCTGCCTGGCAGCAGATTAAAATTTCATCACTTCAGCAGCGGAGAAAGTGCCGGGGAGGAGCGGGAGCCCCAGGCTGGCGGGGGAGCTCAGCCCCTCGCCGGAGCAGCCTGCGCTGAGCTCGGTGCCTACTCCAAATCCAGCCACATGGGGCTGGGCTGGGTGAGCTCTGCTGATGGAGCCGGGATTTGGGCACAGCCATGCAGAGGTGGCTGCAGGCTGGGCTGCTGCTTCCCCTGGGCCTTCCCTCGCCGGAACATGAGGCTGGGCAGGAGACTCCATTGCGTGCCGGGCTCCTGCCGGTGCTCCCTCCGTGGGCTGCGCACCCGGAGTGGGACCACAAGCCCTCGGCTCCGAGGCAGACACAGCCAAACAGGCTCCAGCCGCTGGCAGAAATGCAAAGCCAAGGTCGCAGCAGGATGTGCTTCCACGCTGCCGGCAGCAGCGTTTCCCTGCCTCCGTACGGGGAGCCCCAAATCCCTCGGCAGCCGCGAGATGGAGGGATTGTCACACGAAACCAGTAACTCCCTGCAGCCGGACTGCCCGGTCGGCCCAAGGAAGGTGCTGCCTGGGCTGGACCCCATCCTGTGCTGACAGCGAGCTGAGGCCGGGCTCCAGCACGCGGGACAGCCAGTGTTTTGCCCCGGTTGCTCCTGACAGATGCGAGAGGGCTGGTCCCCATCACCCTGCTCCCTCCCAGGCTCCCACAAAGGGGTTTTTGATGTGATTCAGAGGCTGAACACAGTTAACACTGTAATTCCCTGTTTTTTCCTTTCCCCCTTTCCAAATAAAGGGGAAACATTTGCTCTTTCCCAGCCCTGTGACGTCTGCCATCCTCTGCAGGTTCCCCAGAACATTGCCACTGCACTGAGGTCCCCTCCAGAGGCTCAGGTCCTGGCTGTCCCTGGGTGCACGCAGCGGCCCATGCGGTGCTTGTCCCTTCCCTTTTCCCTCTCCTTTCCCTCCACCGGGCAAGGCCTTTCGGGGTGTCCTGGCCCCCCGGTCCCCTCTGGACTCCTGTTGCCTCCCTGTGTGGTGCGGAGCCTCCTCCGCCTTCCCAGCCCGTACTGGCACATCACTATTCAAGTCACGCGACGCCCATCGCACGTCCCCGGTGTGCCAATTAAGTCACAGCTCTAATTACGCACTTAGGCTCGCCAGTCGCTCCTCTTCCTTCTCGCATCACCAGACGGACACCTGGGAGGCCGCCAGCCATCCCCGTCCTCACACCCAGCCCCCGTCCTGTCCCACCTCACCCTAAACATGCTGGGCCGGGCTCCGGCAGGAGCCGAGCACCGAGACCACGTCCCCATGACACGGAAAACTGTCCCTAAATCAGCGCTGTGGGGTAGGGCCATTGCGAGGGGCCCTTTTTGGCCCAGGCTGCCTCCCATGCAGCCCATGAAGGAAATGGATGTGGTGTGCAGAGATGCTCTGGATGTCCCCCAGGAGGGACAGTCCCAGCCCTGGGGTCCCCAGGGGACGATGGTGGGACAGAACGATGTTGGCAGATCCGGGGGACCCTGTGCTGCTGCTCCCCAGGAGACCTTGGCCCCCAGAACCGCAGTCGTGCCCCAGGAGCAGCTCGGTCACCCCCAATCATCGCCTGCACCTCCCTGCAGCACCCTGAGCCCTCGGGGTGAAGGCACCCTGCACCCCATCACAGAGCTCACCCAACAGCCCATCACCTGTGTGGCCACTCACCGGGAACCGCTCCGGGGCCTCTGTCACCCCTGGCCCCCAGGGGCTCCTGCCCAGCTACCGGTGGGGGGACGCTGCATGTCAGGGGGACACTGTGCTCGGGGGGGACTCTGCATGGTGGAAGGGACACTGCGGGGGTCATGTGCGAAAGGGAGCAGGGCCGCAGGGAGGGCTGGGGGAGAGCTGCACAGAGTGCTGGGTGTGTGGGGTCCTGCATGGGGGGCTGCCAGGTGTGGTGCTGGGCAGGGGGAGCTGTACAGGATGCTGTGGGGTGCAGGGGGTGCTGTGCAGGGTGCAGGGAGTGCTGTGGATTGCAGGGGGTGCTGTGC
>NW_008795919.1:3224864-3225082 GCF_000699145.1 Aptenodytes forsteri
GCTGCATGATGCTGTGGGGTGCAGTGGGTGCTGTCTGGGTGCTGAGGGTGATGTGGGGTGGAGGGGGTGCTGTGCAGGGGGGTGCAGGGGGTGCTGGGTGCCAGGCTGGCAGGGTGTTGTGGGGTGCAGGGCATGCTGTGGGATGCACGGGGTGCGCTCTGGGTGCAAGGGGGTGCTGCGGGGTGCAGGGTGCCAGGCTGGCGGGGTGCAGGGGGTGC
>NW_008795919.1:3225754-3226786 GCF_000699145.1 Aptenodytes forsteri
CCCCCCCCCTAGTCCCACCCCACATCAACGGGGCCGTGAGCTGCCCGGGACAGTGGCGTCACCTCCGCAGCCCTCGAGCCCCAGGGTGGGACACAGTGGGGATGAGCTGCAGCCCCCCAGCCAGCCCTGGGCATGTCCTGGCTGCCCTGCAGGGCTTAGCCACCCCTTCCATCGGCCCCAAACTCCCGGGGCAGGACGAGCTGGGGCAGACCCCGGCCATGGGCTATCCCCACCACGGCTCAGGGAGCCCTGCGACACTCCAGACATGGTGACAAACTGCCTCCACGGTGGGGAAACCCTTCGGGGTTTTGCACTTCTGCAGACCCTGCCGGGGAAGGTGGCACAGAAAACTGGGCACCAAGAGGCCCACAGCACGCCTTCCTCCCCTCAACTCTGCTGCAGCTGCCCCCCCACGGCCATTTATGCGGCTGGGGACCCGGTTGTGCCTAAACCGCCCTGAAACATGTCCCAGCTCCATGTCATGGCACTGCTGAACACACATGTCCAGGTGCCAACACGTGTGTGCCCCATGGGCCACGTGTCCCAGGAGCCCCAGCCTTGCCTGCCTGGGCAAGGTGAGCTGTATGTGCTTAGGGCGGCAGCGTGGGCATCACAGGGACGTGGGGACGCGGGATGGAGCCACTCTGTTATGAAACATCCCTGCATCCCTGCGGCACTAAGTCAAGATTTAGCGAGCGAGTGGCTCCTGATCCAGATGAGATTGGGCATCACAAAGGGCTTTGTATTCCAGGAAGCCTATTAGAGATTTAAATTATACAAATGGGCTTTTTACCAAAGATCCTCATTATCTGGGCATTTGGTCTTAATCCTCGGCTATTCCTGCAGCCCCTGCCCCGCACCACCACTGCGGCTCTGCTTACCTTCACCATGTCCTCCGCGGGGCCGTGCACGGCGTGGGGACGGGGACAAGCTCTGGGGCCAGTGCAGGCCAATGGGGAGGAGTCTGCAGGGTACTGGGAGACCCTGGCTGGGCTTGCTGATACAGCCACGGGCTGAGCCCCTCTTCCTTCG
>NW_008795919.1:3227853-3230574 GCF_000699145.1 Aptenodytes forsteri
CGGGGGCAGGTCCGGGGGGGGGGTCCCCCGGGCAGGGCACTGGGTCTCACCTGCAGCCCCATCCCACCCTGCCCTGCTGCGGTGAAGCCTCAGGGGCTTCACGGCTGCTATGACAACGCAGGAAATTCCCGCAGAAATCCCCTCCAGGAGGATGAGAAGGAGAAGAAAGAGGAGAAGGCAGCGGAGGAGGAAGAGGAGGGGGAATCTCCCAGCCAGGGCATCATCAACACCCCATGTCTCTCCCCGCCGGCAGTGGGGAAGACGTTGCAGCGGCGCCCGCGGCCATTTCAGCATCCTCCTGGCAGCACTTCTGCCAGGGGCTTGGCTCGGCCGCAAGGCTGGGGCCAGTGGGAGCCAGCCCTGAGCCAGCCCTGCTCCCTGCCCCAGCTGTTTTGGGGCTCTGGCACCCCCAGGGCACGGTTCTGCTCCCCCCGTCACACAGCTGAACCCCCTGGCACCGCCGCAAGAAACAAGGGGCGATGGAGGGGGCTGTGAGCTGAAAAAAACCAAGGCTTTGGGGTGGAGGGGATGAGGAGCCAGAGAGGATGGGCTGGCGGTCATTTGCCCCCAACCCCAGGGACTCTGTAAATCACTTAGTGTTTGATGGCAGAGTATGGCCCTGCCCGCGCCCCCTGCGCCCCGTATTATCCTCTCTCTTCCTCCCGCAATCCATGCCAGCAAAGGGGATTAGGTGGGTTTAGGGCCGGGTTTGAGTCAAAAATGGGATGCTTTCAAATCGGCCTGCGTCAATTGTGCCCCCTGTCACTCGTGCAGAGGGGGATTAAAATAGATATGAAGATTATCGGTGGGGAAATGGCACCCCCACCTTCGAGGGGCCCTGGCCCTTCTGCCCAGCATCGCCGCCAGCACCGCTGCGTGTGGGGGCATCGCCCAGTGCACGGGCTGCCCAGCTCCGGCCCCCCAAGATGCCTTCAGCCCTGAGGGCACAAATCTCTCCCTTTTCCTCGCCTTTCTGCTCACACTAAGGCCCCAGTTCCAGTCCCCATCCCATACCCCTCTCCAAGTATCTTTCCTACATGGGATGGGGGGGGGGACACTGCCGCAGCAGCTCTCATCGCCAATTCCCTTGTTTCCAGCCCAATCCCATTCCCAAAACGCCCCTTGGGCTCGATGCCAGTCCTGTGTGAGACCCCTGCCGGGACCCCACGGAGGGTTCCCAGCCCCATGGAGCCGCCAGCCCCTTGACCAGGCTGGGGTGCGGACACGGCTGCTGTGATGTGGAGGGTGAGAAGGAATTGATGGGGAGACGGCAGCGCCCAAGAGGAGGCTTAGCACCAAAAGGTGCAGGTGAAGGGCAGGAAGGAGCCTGTGCGGGTCTCTGGTCCTCCAGAGCCCTCCAGCAACAGGCAGGGGAACGGTATCGCCACGAGACTATTAAAAAAGGGGAAAAACCACAATGAGAGACCAGTATTGCCTTTATTATTAATAACTGCTTGTTCCTGCGGTCCAGCGAGGTCCCCGTGGTCCTCGCAGGCCAGCACCACGGGCTGGGCTGCGTCCCCTCGCTGGCTCAGCAGCGGTTCAGGCAAGCGCTGCCCGTCGGTGTTTCAAAACGTGCCCGTGGATTTCGGCCACTTTATCAGGGCCGGTCCCCGTCTCCTGCCCTGCTTCAGATTGGCGTTTTAGGCCTGGAGCTGCCAGGTCTCCCTCGACGGGCACCTGCAGCCTCTCAGCCTCACTGATCTCAGTGCCCAGAAGATTTTGGGGTGAATTAGCCCCATCCTGGGTCTCTCAAGTGGTCCTTCCCCCCAGCTCCCCGTTCCACAGCAGCCGCCCCAGTCCCTTCCCCGTTCCCCCCCAGACCGGCAATGGGGCTGTGGGTTTAATCACTTTATGCATGTTTATTTGTGTAATTCGGAAGAGAGTGCCTCTTCCTCCCATCTGCCCCTGCCATCTGCTCTCCGTGGCGTTGCTGAACGATCCCGGGCTTTGCAAATGGATGGAGCTGGTGCAGGGACGCAGGAAAACCTCCTGGGAATGGCACCTCCTTATAGCAAGCATCTGTCTCCACCGGAGCCTTCTCCTGGTGCTTCGAGCGGCTGCTGAAAGCTGCTTTGCTCCAGCCCCTGGAACAAGTGAGGATGCTGTGATGCTACGCCGCATCGGCCCCCGGCTGCGTGCTGGAGACACTCAACCCAAAATGCCCCCTTCCAGCCCCAAAACGCCTGGCTTGGCACCTTCTTGGGCCAGCGGGAAGGCGATGGCTAAGCCTGTGCCCGGGAGCTGGGGATGGCCGAGGCACGCGTGGGGGATCCCCACAGCCCCTGGCTCTCTCTGTCCCTCTGGGGACCACCCTGTCCCGTGTCCCGTGGCAGCGGCTCTTTCCGAGGGGCTGGGATGGGGACAGGCAGGTGTGATGGCAGGGGTGGCACATGGAGAGAGTGGTCCCCGGTTCGGTGCATGCACAGGGATGTGCGCGCGTGTGTTTACACACCCTTGTGCTTCCCCATCCCACCCACCTCATGGCAGCCTGCGGCAGGACGGCGTCCCACACAAGGGACAAGTGACACCTGTAACAGAGCCCTTGAAGACCCGACCAGGGGCACGTCGTGTCCACCCGGGTCTGCAGGCAGCCTGAGACCCCGGCTCCTGGACGGAGATGGCCGCGGCCACCTCACCTGTCTGGTGTGCCAACGCAGCGACGCTGGCGTGCTCCCAGTGCTCCCAGTGCCCCCAGTGCTCCCGGTGCTGCTCCCAGTG
>NW_008795919.1:3231630-3232222 GCF_000699145.1 Aptenodytes forsteri
GGCAGTGGGGAGGGGGCACAGCCCCCCGGGCAGCGGGGCTGGGGGTCGTGCCAGCCCAGGGGACCCCAGCTGGGGACCCCTGAGTGGGGTGGGGACATGCAGATCCTCCCTCAGGCTGCTGGAGCGGGGATGGAGCCATGGTGGGGGGTGATGAAGAGACACTGTGGGGTCCCAGCCCCCCATAACTGGGGGGTCCAGCCCTACTGGGCTGCTCCTCTTGGGGAGGATCCTGTGCCCTGTGATCCCAAAGAACGGGGGGTTTGGGGGTGCTGGGGCCCCTCCCTACTTTGGGAAAGGCAGCAGGTGGTCCAGACACTGAAGCCCCCCATGCACCCATGAAGCCCCCCGAGCCCATCCTCTCCCCACACAGGGGTCACAACACAGCCTGGGGTGGGGGCAGCGGGTCAAGGTCCCCCCAAAGCCTCCGGCATGGGGACCTGGGGTGGGTGGCCAGATGCTGGGCACCCACCCTGACCTCCTCCTGGCCCCTCTGCGCTCCTTGGGGGTGACCCCGGCGGGATGGGGTGCGCTGGGTCCCCCAGGGTTGTGGGCACCCTGAAGCGAGGATGGGGCCACAAGCAGAGACCTGCAG
>NW_008795919.1:3233019-3235171 GCF_000699145.1 Aptenodytes forsteri
GCGAGCAGAGACCTGCGGCCCCCAGCCCTCCCCGGGGCTCCGGTGCCAGCCAGAGGCATCAAATATTAACAGAGGCAGCGGAGGAGCTGAAAATAACCCTCCCTCCAAGGGTGCTGACCCAGATCCTGCCAGCCCCAAAGCTGGGCTGGACCCAGAGCCCCAGCCAGCACACTGCTGGGGCTGAATCCGGCCCCTTCCCTTCTTCTAGACTGCTCTGCCCTCCTGATACCAGCTATATCGCCTATATATTATGCAAATGAGCTATAAGGGCTTATTACGCAAACGCGAGGGGGCTGGTGCTGCCTGGGGCTGGGTGGTGCCCAGGGCTGGTCCTGATGGCTCAGAGAGGACAGCGGGGATGGAGGGGGCTGCATCGGCGTCCGCGTCCACCCGGGTGTCTGGGGGCTGCCAGGGAGTGCTGCCCCATCCCTCTCCCCTCCTGTAGTGCAGAGGGACCCCCCCGAGCCCAGCCAGGCGCCTGCCCCACTGCAGCGCTCGTGCCCCAGGACAGCCGGCGTGTCCCAGCGGCATGGGAAAGCAGAACAGCAAACTGCGCCCCGAGATGCTCCAGGACCTCCGGGAAAACACCGAGTTCTCCGACCTGGAGCTGCAGGGCTGGTACAAGGGTTTCCTGAAGGACTGTCCCTCGGGCATCCTCAATGTGGAGGAGTTCAAGAAGATTTATGCCAACTTCTTCCCCTACGGCGACGCCTCCAAGTTCGCCGAGCACGTCTTCCGCACCTTCGACACCAACGGCGACGGCACCATTGACTTTCGAGAGTTCATCATTGCCCTGAGCGTCACCTCCCGCGGGAAGCTGGAGCAGAAGCTCATGTGGGCCTTCAGCATGTATGACCTGGACGGCAACGGCTACATCAGCCGGGAGGAGATGCTGGAGATCGTGCAGGTATGGGACTCCCTCTCCCTGACACGGTTCCTAGCGTGTGGTCCTGCGTGTTCACCCTGGCGTGACAGTGGCCATCCCCTCCCGGGATGCGGGTGGGCTGGAGACATGCACCCTGCGTTACCCCCAGCACAGGGCTTGACAGTGCCTGGGATGGAGCCTATTGCTGTCTGCAGAGAGCCGCTCGCTGAGCTCTGCGGCTGCAGGGATCGGTCTGCCCTGGGGCATCCCCTGGTCCTTCCCTGTCCTGGGGACAACCGTTTGTCACCCCGTCCTAGGGCTCTTCCCGTTGGCTCCACTCACCGGGCTCCTGGGGAGGGCTGGGTGCACGGCAGCCATCCCCGAGCACCCTGGGGCAGAGGGACGTGTTGTCGGCAAACTGACAGGAGATGCTCTCCTTGCCCAAACCGCAACCCGGTGGCATCGGCATCAGAAGGTGACTCGCGAGGCCACTGCGGTGACATCTCAGTGGGCATCTCCTCCCTGCAGGAGCAGCTCCAACTGCCTCCTGCAGCCGGGTTGTTTCCTTGGGGCTGCCGCTTGCATCCACCCCGGCTGCGCTGGGAGCTAAAGCTCCCCATAGCCTGATCGCATGGGGAGGCTTTTAAACGCCAGCCCCATTCCCAGCGCAGCGAAGCCTGGAGCGCTGTCCCCTGTCTTGGGTGGGCGATGGCAGGCGCCCACCTTTGCACCCACCCTCATCCCCATCTCCCACTCCCAGGCCATCTACAAAATGGTCTCCTCCGTGATGAACATGCCCGAAGATGAATCGACTCCGGAGAAAAGAACGGAAAAAATCTTCCGACAGATGGATACTAATAACGACGGTAAATGAGAGGAGATGGAGGGGATTAAGGGAAAGGTCTCATGGCTAAATCCGGGGGTCTTAGAAGGAGCCACACGCGTGCTGATTAAATGGCTTGTGTCCGCCTGGGTGGCCGGGGGGAGCCCCGGCAGCCGGAGGGGCTTGGCATGCTCCCACAGCCCGGGGAGTGGACCCCAGCGGTGCTCATCCCGTGCGGGTGGGTGTCTGCGGCGCTGGGAGATCTCCGGTCCTGTGTGTGCACCTGGGACGGGGTGGTGGCCTCCGGGCTGAGCCATGTCCTCCCCCCCCGCAGGCAAGCTCTCGCTGGAGGAATTCATCAAAGGTGCCAAGAGCGACCCGTCCATCGTGCGCCTGCTGCAGTGTGACCCCAGCGGCACCGCGCAGCTCTGAGCCCCACGGACCTCCACAGCCCCCCACGGCCC
>NW_008795919.1:3235209-3237014 GCF_000699145.1 Aptenodytes forsteri
CCCTGTGGTCCCCACCGCTGTGCCCCCCCCACGGCCCATGGGGAGAGAGCTGGAGCCCAGCTGAGGCTGGGGCAAGGGGGAGCCCAGGGGGACAGTCCCCAGTGCCAGGGGGGCTCCTGTCCTGGCTCAAGTGGGGGAAGGAGGATGGAGGCAGGGTCTGCCTTGAGTGAGGACGGTCCCCTCCAGCACCGGGGACAACCCAGCCCGGAGGGAAAGGCTGGCGGCAAAGCCACCGCTGCATCTCTGGCAGGCGCGGTGACACGGTCCAGGGGACAAAGACCCGGTGGCTCGGGGGCCCCCCAGCACCCCCCACGCATGCACACACTGCCATGGCCATGGGGCTGGGCCAGCCAGCCCACAGCCGGCGCACGGGTGGGGGCCGCAGGGAGGGGACGCACTTCTGGTCTCTCAATACCTGCAGAATAAAGTTTGTGCCCGTGCAGTCAGTGGTGGGAAAGGGGCCATCGATGCTGAGAGGAAAGTCCCTCCCCGCAGGGTCTGGATCCAGCCCAGTCACCTCCCTCGCTGCAGTCCCAGGCGGCTGGAGGCCACAGGGACGGGCTCGTGTGTCTCAGCTGGTGGCATCCAAGGGACGTGTCTGCCCGATAGTCGGGCTGGGCGGCAGCCGGGTCCCATTGCGGGGCTGTGCGGGTGCTGGGATGGGGCAGGACTGGCCGGGGCACATCCACGGGGTCGGCACTCGGGCCCCACTCAGAGCTGGGCGGTTTCCACACTGTCCAGCCTCAGCAAGCCCAGGCACTGCCCAGGGTCGGGGCTCTCCACGGCGGCTGCCTGCAAGGAGACCTGCAAGCCAGAGAGGATGGTGAGAACGAGACCAGGGCGATGAGAGCTTTGGGTCGGCAAGTCCTACCCCCGTTTCGGAGCCCCCGAGCCCAGCCAGGTCCATCCCAGCCCTGCACGGGAGCGGGTCGGTGCTGAGCCTGGGGACCAGGAGTCACCTCCCTCCGGTGCGCCCTGCGGCAGCAGCAGCCAATGTGGAGGAGGTCGATGGTGAGCAGGAGGCAGCGGATGCTGAAGACGATCTCCATCGAGTCGAGCAGGAGGGAGATGGCCCAGAGGGTCAGCGTGGAGCTCTGCGGGGACACGGGGTGTCAGGTCCCCACCTGCATCCCCCCATGCCCAGCGCAGGCATCCCCAGCCCCAGCCCACAGCGCACTGGGGACTCACATAGACACGGGTGGGATCGAAGGGGCACTCGCGGGAGACCGGGGCGAGGGCGACGTTGGCAAAGGTGCAGGGGGCCAGCAGCACCCGGCCCTGACTGCCCAGCGTCAGCCCGATGGAGACGGCCAGCCCCAGCAGGCAGGACAGGCAGCCCAGGCTGCTGCTGGCGCTCAGGGTGAAAACCGCCCATTTCTGCAGGAGGGGAGAGAAGAGGCAGCGCGGCGAGCCAGGGCCGTGCACGGCCGCCTGTCCAGGTTCCCTCCCCAGGGACGGTCCCCGAGCAAGGGGACGTGGCGGCCGTGTGCGCTCCATGGGATGGCTACAGCCCGACGGGTATTGGGCGAGGGGCTGCGGGGCCGGGGGTGCTTACGAGGGCGGCGGGGGCAAGGTAGCGGGACAGCATGAGGGCAGCTATTCCACAGGAGATGGTCTGCGAGGAAGTGCGGGGAGGTCAGCGACGCATGGCGCCCACCTGCCCCAGGGACATCGGTCCCCTTTCCCTGTCGACACTGTCCCTGAAAGCTCATCTGGCCAATTCAGCACAGTGGGGGGGCAGAGCTTCATTTCCCCCAGCCTCCACCCCGTGACAAGTCCCTGTGCATTTAAACCCCACCAGTTTT
>NW_008795919.1:3237152-3250948 GCF_000699145.1 Aptenodytes forsteri
CCCAATTCAGCAGGGGGGGGGGCAGAGCTTCATTTCCCCCAGCCTCCACCCCGTGACAAGTCCCTGTGCATTTAAACCCCCCCAGTTTTGTGCTAGAAAGGCCTATTTAGAGCAGGGAGGGGGAGATGGAGCAGTGTCCATCCTGTATCCTCCTGCATCCCACCTTCTACCCACCCTGCATCCATACCACATCCATCCCGCATCCACTCCAAGTCCCCCCATACCCCCCTGCACCCCACGGTACCAGCAGCGCGGAGATGACGGAGGTGGCATTGGCGATGGCATACTGCAGGGAGATGGCGTCCCGGGGGTCAACCACGAAGCGGAGGACGGTGCCATGGACGAGGGCGCCGGTGATGAAGTTGAGGTGCCCAATGATGAGGAGGATGAGGCCCGTTTTCATGAGGACCCTTTGGTGGCTGCCGGGATTGAGGTGGCCTGAGACGGAGGGGAGAGGAGGGCTGGGCAAGGAGGCTGGACGGTGTGGGGTGGCCAGCACCAAGCCATCCCTCCTGCCCTTGCGCTGCGCTCAGCACAGGCAGGGGGCATTTGGGGACAGCCCCAGAGGATGTGCCCCACGCTGGCGGGGGGATGAGGCAGGAGGCGACGTGGTGGCGGCCGCTGGCAGCCCAGGTATGCAAACCACTCCAGCCAGCTCTCCTGGGACTGGGGCGGCAGCGCGGGGCTAGCGGCCGTGGGGACAGGCATCCCTGATGGGGCTGGGGCTGCTCGGAGCGATGAGGAAGCTCTGGAGAGAGCAGCTGCCCGTAAACCACAGCTCCAGCGCTGGCTCTCGGCACCCGGCGCTTTGAGGAGTGACCGCAGCAGCCAGGCTGTTCCTCTGTCGGGACCCACCCCGGGGCCGCTGTCCTCGCGCACCCGCCGTCACCCAGGTGTCCAGCCCAGCTCCGTCCCTGACCCTGTCCAAGCCCCTCGGCTTCCCTCCCTCCGAGCCTCAGTTTCCCTGCAGTGCTGGAGTCACGGGCAGGGCTGGGGCACCCTCCCATTGCAATCACCACGCCAGACCCGGACTCACCCACTTGACACATCTTCACCGGGCCGGGATCAGGCCATCAGAGGCCCTCGATGCCCGTGGGACCTGCCCTGCCCTCAGCCCCCGGGTTGGCAGCCGGATCCATCAGGGTCTCCAGGTGGCCGGGCAGGATCAGGGCTGGGACCAGGACCAGGCCACTGGAGCCACTCGCCTGCTGCACCCCGCTGCTACTCCAATTCCTGTCAGACCAGCTCCCCGGGACAAACAAAGGGATAACTCCACCTTCGCCTGCCTCCACCCGAGGCGAAGCACAGCCCTATCCCCACCCCTGCGCTCCCCTTGCTGCCGAGCCGGCGGCTGCGCCATACGCCATGCCGATACGCAATGCCACGCTGCCTCGTCCCTTTCCCCATCCATCCCCGGCACACTCGGGTGGGTCCACCCTAAAGCGATGGCAGCAGGTCCGAGGTCATGGGCTGAGGGTCTGGGAAGGGGCAGCCCCTCGGGGTGGGATGCTGCCAGACCGCGGGGCAGAGATGAGCACCATCGGGTACCGGGGATCAACCTGCAGAGAGAGGGAAAAGCAGAGGGGTCAGGATGGGTGCCAGCTTCCCGGAGGTGACTCAGAGGAGCCAGTCTGGTGGCAATTGCCATAATGAAACTTCCAGGGAAGTTACTGATAGCAAGAGACTGAGCGAGAGGGGCTGGGGACAACGGCTTGGCAAGGCGGCTGCAGGAAGAGCAACCCAGCTCTGCTCACACCAGGGGTGCTTTGGGGAGCCCTCCCTCACTCACAGGAGATCCTTGCTAAGCGATGCTCTCTGCAAAGCTCTTTGCGGACGTGAGGCACCAACAATTTAATTACAGGGACAGGAATGCAGCCCTGGCTCCTGGGACTGGTCTGGGGAAGGGCTTGGTCCAGGCAGAGGCTCAAAGACGCTTGTCCCTAATATGCCGCCTGAGCCACGAGCCCAGCCCTCAGCCTCCTCAGATCCCTTACACCCAGCGGCGCTGGGAATTTGGCTCAGCACAGCGTTAGTCCCCATCCTTCCCCTCTTTTAACCTGTACACAGCCCTGCTGCACAGGGAAGGGGGAGAAGAGAGACCTCTCCCTGCTACAGCTTCAGGACAAAGCAGGTCCGGCCACTGCAGCCGTGCGTGGCACAGGCACCGTCCCCACTGCCGCTGCAGGCAGAACGAGGCTGTCACACCACACTTTCTAGCGGCAGAAGAGGAGATGCCCCCATTTTCCCCATGCCTTGGGCTAGGGCAGTGTTTACAAACGCTTGAGCAAAGGGCAAAGGCAGCCGGAGGATTTCACCGCACATCTTTGGAAAGGATGAGCTGGATGCGAGTCGAATGACAACCAGAGTCTTTATTCAAATAGTCCCTTAGGATGTTTGCAGACATACAGACACACATACATATTTACACTCTTACACACCTCACAGAGCTTGAACCAATAAATTAAAACAAAAAGAGGGCGGGGGATATTTTTTTTTTTTCCTTTTTCTTTTTTGGTCATGTAAGAAACAGCAACTCCCCGAGGCGAGGCTGGGGAGCCAGCTGGAGAATCGCAAACAGAAGCCAACACGGACACAACCCTGCCCCAAAAGATGCAATGACAGCAAGTGTGCTTTTCAGCAGGAGGCCACTTCATACTCTGGCTTCGATGCACTCCAGTTTGACTATATCATCCAGCCTGCAGCCCTCAGCTTGGGCACAGTGGCTCGGGTGGGCACTTGGGCTCTCGGCACCTCTAGCTTTGGGGGTCTGTGGGCAGACTGCTGCAGTCTGAGAGTGGGGGGAGTCGCACTCGTCCGACGTAATGTCTGGCACGTCGTCCGACTGACTGTCGGAGCTCTCCAGGTCACTCCGTATGCTCTCAGGCTGGGCCAGGGTGATGTCCCAGGTTTTGCTGGCAATGCAGTCCTTTTGCTCACAGCTTTGGTGTTTGCACGTCTGCTCCTGCTCACCATCCTCTTCCTCCTCCTCCTCCTCCTCCTCTTCCTCATTCTCTGCCATTTGGGTGTGGACATGCAGAGAGTCCTCTGTACTGCTGCCGCTGGCCAGCTGGTAGTGACTTGGTTTGGCTTCGATGTCCACCTGGATCTCCATGTTATTGCACTCCCTGCAGAAACAAGCACCCTTGCGTTACTGGGCTCGACTGGGTCACCACCAGGCACTGCATCACTGCACCGGGAGGATCACGTTTCCCAAACATGAGCAAGACTCTGCCATTTGGGTGTGGACATGCAGAGAGTCCTCTGTACTGCTGCCGCTGGCCAGCTGGTAGTGACTTGGTTTGGCTTCGATGTCCACCTGGATCTCCATGTTATTGCACTCCCTGCAGAAACAAGCACCCTTGCGTTACTGGGCTCGACTGGGTCACCACCAGGCACTGCATCACTGCACCGGGAGGATCACGTTTCCCAAACATGAGCAAGATGCTGCTCATCACCCCACGGCATCTGGGAAACACCGCCACTCGCTGCTCTCCTTGAGTCCCTCCTAACAGCAGCCAAGATCATCCCCAGGCTGTGAGCCAGGAACTGAACTGGGAAAGCATCAGAGTCCCTGCGAGCAGCCAGGAACAGAGCTTGAGAGTGCTGGGCTGCAGATCCCCTCCTCAGCCTCCACATTATACATGAAAGTTGCTCCCAAATTGTCCCCAGTTGTCCTTCTGTGCAAGTAAAAGGATCAATCCACTTGCCAGCTACAGAAGAGCGGGCTGGTGCAACTACAGGCACCTCGCCACCCACAGCAGCACCTCGCAGAGCACAGATTTTTCCAGGACACCCACTACCAACACTCTTCTCACCATCGCATGTCCTCCTACCTGTCCTGGGGGTTGTAGGAGCTGATGATGGAACCAGCCATGGCTCGAGTGCTGGCGTTGTCACTGATAGCCCCCAAGCTGACCGAGTCTTTGGGGAAAATCTCCTTCTGGACATCTGCCTGAACTTCCAGCCTGCAGGAAAGAAGAGGATTCCTCAGCAATGCCTTAGATGGTCCCCGAGGGGCACCAAACAGTTGCTGTTCATCATGGGGAAAAAGCAAGAGGCCCTCTGTGCTGGCCCAGCTCAGCATGACAGAGTTTAACCCCAATGGTTCCTCTCATTTAGTCTCATTTTTGGCTCCATTTAGGTAAACCCATTCTGTTTTCCATGATGAAGGTTAAAGTTGTGTTTATATCTGTGACTCACTCAATTCCTGCGAAGAACCGATTTCAACAGATCTAGCACACAGCCATGATTATAACCTGGCTGCCGTATCAACACGTGTCTCCAATTACCCAGCAAACTGACTCACAGGCAGGTTTAGAGGAAAACTGTGGTGTAACCTCCCGACTTGGAAAGCAGTGACCCTGCTTGCTATAGGCCACTGGAGAACAGGAAGCATCAAAGCCTCTAGGCTGAGATCAGAGGACTGGAAGATCTTTAAGCAGGCCACGCAGGCATCTCTGCGCTGTTCCCAATTAACCTGAAGCATCAGCTCTGCAGTTTCAAGGAGCTCAGTAGGGACAGAAACTTGTTTATCTTTTGTCCTCCTTGCAAGAACCAGCCTAGCACTGACTCCAGAAGTAGCCTGGTTCTGCTGGGACTGGTTATTCTACAACAGACCAAGAAGTAAAAATACTAGGACATGACTCCCAAGTCAAAGAAGGACCGCTCACAGTCCTGGAGGGCTCCCCAAAATAAGCCTGCTCAACCAACACAGGCCTTGGGAGCCTCTACCCCTTTCTCGCTGTGCCCATCAGTTCAGTTACCTGCTGTACTTCCCCTTGCCTCCCGAGAGGACACCACCACTCAGGGTGCCGCCTGAGAGGGCAGCGAAGCTGGCCGTCTCGCTGTAGTTGCCCTGCATCACGCTGAGCCCATCGGTGGGGCTCCCGCTGGTGCTCAGCACACTGGTCAGCCCCTCAATGCTGCTTTCGCCAATGCTGGGGTTCTTCAGGGCTCGCCAGGCATCAGCCACTGCGGGGAAGAAGAGCACAGGAATCAGAATCAGCAAGGGAACCGTTGGGCGGGGATGGCGCTGGCAGAGCTGGGGGTCAGAGAGCAGGCAGCATGTGCCTCGTCTCAGACTGCCTCCCTGCCTCGTCCAGGGCAAGGAAGAGCTGAGACTTTGCTTTGAGCGCCGCACAGCTGATCACCAGCAGACTGAAGCAAATAACTGCTTCTAGCCAAACCCAGGTAAAGACAGATGTTCAGAGTTGGGAAACGTTAAGACCCCCTACCATTTCATGACAAGAGGGTCTTGCTTCACCCCCTTCCTTTCACCAGTTATCACATTACCTGTGATTGGTCCATCATCTTCATCAAACTCGATTTTCACACCCTTTCCGTTGGCGGTGCTAACTCCGCAGCCACCACCTCGGCACAGCGAGATCGGCACAACACCATAGACATAAGCCAGCATGATGGGGACTCCAATACCTGGAGAGTAGGATGCGCTGAGTTAAGAGGAGCTTAAGGCTGAGCTGTGTTGGGCAGACAGAAAGGACTCGGCAGGGACTCTTTCGGTTGTGTTTACGCTGCTTTTAAAGGTCCTAGTTCACAGCTTTGCAGACAGACAGCGGAGGAGCCCTTCGTTTGTGCTGCTGCAGCGCAGAATGAGGGAACCCCAATAGCGCAGACAGCCTCGGCTGAACCCCCAATACATCAGCCACCAAACCAGTCCTCGGGTAAGAGACAGCTCCGTGTGTCAAGGGACTCCACTATGGGCTGTGGCACAGGCAACTGGTGCTCCAGACAAGCCCCGTGCTGGCTCCAGGCCAACTCAAGCACATGAGGACGTGCAGCCTGGATGTGAAACGGAGGGATGTGCCCAGAAGAAAACACAGCAGCAGTCTGCAAACTGCCCTTTGGCCACCCCCATCTCACAGGGCTGGGCTACCCACTTGTCTCGGTGACTACTGGCCCACCAGAAGGGAAAGGGACCGTGCCCACTTACCAACACTGACAGCAGCGATGACTGGAGAGGCAATGACAGACAAAGTGACCCCACCAGTAATGGCCAAGTTCCTCTTGTGCTTGGAGGTTTTCTTTCCCTCATACCTGCTGTGGATCTGACGGAAGGAGAAGCACCAGGTGAGAACAGAGCCTGCCCATGAGCAAACACCAGCAGAAGACATTAATAAGCTTGTGATTTTACAGCCTTGTCAGCTGCATTAGCCCTTAAAGGACCATCTTGACCACCGATCTCCTCACAGATCAGATCTAGCAGGTGGGTCTGTGTTTAAGAAAAAGCAGCAGCTACATGTATAGTTCTGACATGCCATTTTTTCCCTCTCAAGGCCTCTTTATCAGCACAGACACACAACAGTATCGCGCAGTTTGGGGCAGCAGGTCAGCATCACAACACACGAGTGACTTATGCAAGCCGAAGTGTGATGCTCAGGGTCCAGCCACTGTCGCATAGAGCCCATCATCACAGGACGTGTTAAAAAGGGACCAGGTTTCTCCTTGGGTGCTCCTGGTTCAAGGCAGAGGCACAAGAGCAATGCAAAATGCATTTGAGAGGATTTCAGCCTGAAGGGCTATCAGCCACCACCTTCCCTCTCCCCGCACAAAGTCCAAAAGATAAGACAAGGTTCAGAAGAGACAATTGAATTTTGGTTCTGTGAAAAGATCCACCCTTCATATCAGCTCTAAATTTCTGGTCAGATGCCTCGAGTACAGAGAACGCCCCAAAAGCCCCAGATCCCTCAGCTCCAACTTTGTACTCTCCACACTTACCTTCCTCCCGACATACACAGGGATGCCAATGACCATAGCAGGAATGGCAATGCCAGCAATGAGGGAAATGCCTACAGGAGCGCCGATCAACGTGCCCAGCTGCCAGAGAATCTTCTTTTTACGACTCCATGGCTTTTTGCCCCAGAATGTACAGCCAGAGGGGCTTAACGGAAGGAAAAAAAAAAATTACATTAACACCACAGCAATTCCTAAGTGTTCCTGAGAACCCCCAAGTTCAACTTCCACATGAGCAAAACCCAAAACTTAGGAAGCGAGTAGACAACACAGGAAAGGTTTCCCTCTTTTTCCCCCCCATCAAGCTTGATTTGCTCATCAAGGTGGTTATCACGCTACCGGGCCTATGTTTAATATCCAGTATGCCAAGGGCTCTCAAATGCAATTGTATCAGGAGGAGCTTTTCTTGGTGTGGAAGAGCATCCTTATACTGTAAAGTGGGAAGAAAGCTCAGAGCTCTTTGGGTCAGAAAGAAGAAAATTTTGCTGACCGATTGGAGAGGCAGGAGGATGAAAGGCCAACGCACAAAGCAAACGCCAACCAGCCTCAGAGAAGCGCGTGCTACCTCACCCCGGCAGGAGCCCAGGCGGGCTGCTCCCCTCCTCACCTGAGGTAATGCAGATCCGAGATCTCCTTCATACACAGCCAGCAGAACTCGCAGCCACACACCGCGCAGGTCATGTGGTTACAGCTCCCATCGTTCATCTTGATGATGTAAGCGCTGCAACGCGGACACGGCTTGATGTCATCAGCTATGGGGAGGAAACACGGGATTGAGTTGGACTCTGTGCTGCGAGGATGAAGAATCAACGAGGGGGTTCTCATTACGCATTGAAACCCTTGTTTTCTGTGCGGGCAGAACACCTCCGCTAATCACAGATAAAGTGGGGATGGTTGTGCCTTTATTATCTTCTCGCTCTGAAGATAAACTATTGATGAGACAGATCCCACCAAAGCCATTTGCCTGGACCGCAGGGACTGAGAACAACAGTCACTTTA
The DNA here is from genome assembly GCF_000699145.1 of Aptenodytes forsteri. Classification (NCBI taxonomy): domain Eukaryota; kingdom Metazoa; phylum Chordata; class Aves; order Sphenisciformes; family Spheniscidae; genus Aptenodytes; species Aptenodytes forsteri. Next base: position 3,244,902 of record NW_008795919.1, read on the forward strand.
AAAGCTTATTCCAGCCTTGAACAGGATGTATTCCAGAACACGCTTAAATGCTGGGAACAAGTCATACCTGCCCTGTGCTAGCCAAGGCAACAGCGTAAGAACAAACCATTACTAAATTGCTCCACTAAGGTGATTCACAGGCCAAGAACAACAGAACAATTGGGAGAAGGCGGCATCGGAGAAACTCCGAACCTGGCCTTCAAAAGCAGCCAAAAGGGGAACCGGGTCTGCAGCCGCACACGGGGGGCCGGTGCAGAGGCTGTCCAGTCCCCAGTTTGCTGCTGGCAGAGCAGGATAAGGGTCCTTCATCTCTTCCTTAATCCAAGCGTCATCTGATCGCAGCTATGCAATGGCTGTGCAGCGGTTCAGGGCTTTGCTGGCAGCCTCTGCAACGCTCGACAATATGAAATCCAGCTGCTGAGACCAGCTTGCACCTTATTAATCACTACATTGAATCCAGCAAGACCAGGGTGGGGAAAAACCACTGTCTCAAGAACCTCTCTTTCAGTGGCTAAGTGCTACGCTCTTCCTGGCAGGGATCTCCTTTAAAAGGGTGTAAAAACTCAGGAGCTATTTTTTGCTTGCTGGTTTGTACCACAGGCTGTGGTAGTGTCTATGCTGTCCATTATCAGGGACCTCTAACTGGGGCACGTTGAACATCGACATACCACCAAGCCACCTCTGAACCACCCACGGCAGCTCCATTCTAAGTAAGTGTATTAACACTTTAACTCCTGACATAGAAGGAAAAGCAGGGTGCTTTGTTTGGGGGTAGGGCGGGACTGTATGAAATGGCCTTACTGCCCACTTTCAGAGTCAATACAGTTATTTTTAACAAACACTCAGTAGACACAGCAGCTCCTACCAGGCAGTGTAGGAGTCTGTGGGTTGGCATTTTTTCTGTACCTGACATTACTAGCATCTAACAGTGCACGGAGCGAGGCTCCCCACACTCAGCTAGGCATGAATGCTACTCTTTACAACATTTGCAGCAGGCAAATTTGAAGTTGCAAGGCTAAAAAGTGCCTATTTGTTCAGGGTTTAGATCAGCAAGAAGTGAGAACATCCAAGATCAAAACAGCCACAAGCCTAGCTGGGGCGGATGAGGGGAGCTGCCGTGACGTGGAAGGACCCAAAGCACATCATCACCTACTGATCTGTTTTGCATTCTTGGAGGAGCCCGCTGGATTTGTTCCAACGCACAGAAGAAGGGGAAATGACTCTGAGTTTCACAGCTGTTCTCACCCGTGGCTGCTGGAGACCCTCAGCTGTGCCATGCAGCCGCGTTCCCCGCAGGGCACTAACACCCCCCCTGCTTTGACAGGACGGGATTTTGCACACAGGTGTCTCTTTCTCAGTTTCACAGGCATAACTGCGGCACCGAGTAACCAAAAAACACATGAATCCATACCCGGTCCGGATTCCTGTCCGTAACTGAGGCCTGATGTGTGCTTGGTCCGTACTCGGAGCGTCTGTGCCCTTTGCTGGCGGGCCATGTCGCAGGTTTGGTTGGGATGCCATATCTGTTTGCAGTGATAGCAGAACTCCGTCTGGCAGCCGTCCCTCTCGCAGGTCAGCTTGGGGCAGCTGGCGCAGCCGTAGGCAATAACTGCGTAACTGGAGAAGGAAGACACCGCGTGAATTAGTAAAAGACAAAGTTATCAAGCGACAGTCCAGTGATCCTTTTAATTCAGCCTGCCCAGGGACGGCACGGGAGGCTGTCGCTGCCTGAGCTGCTCTGCCCAAAGCACCCGGTTGAAGAGCTGCTGCAGTGAGATCTCAGGCTACGCCGAGCAACACGCGCTTTTACCCCGGAGCCTGCAGCAACATTGCCCTGCGGGGCAGGTCAGCAGAGCAGGCCATCAGCCCACCTCTCCCATCTCATTTCTTTCATCTTATTTCTGTCCGTACAGCAGCCTGCATGCTAGACAAATTCCTGCTCTCTCCAGTCCTGTGACTTGCACTGCAGGGCCTGAAATTAAGTAGTGCTAATTGGGTTACTTGGGACAGGTACCTTTTACACAGACAGCTTACAATACTGAATTCTGTCCTCAATAACTGCTGGCAGTTCTCACTGTCGATTCACACGGACCAGATTTGTCTTGCCCGGTGTGCCCACCTAACAGCTTGCTGTTTCTGCCGATGCAGGCTCCTAGGACAGGCTCACACTGCTCTTTCCAGGCACCTGTGGCTAAACACACATACCCCGGTTCCTTAGGACAGGCATACGGGTGGATGCTATATGGCCCGGAGGAGCCTAGGAAAGCTGAGGTTGTCCTGGGCACTTCTATCAACTGAGTGATTCTAAAAAAGTGGAACAACAGGGGTTTCCACGTGCAGCTATCTCAAAAAACAAGCTGTTGTTCATCTCCACAGAACTTCCTTTTTTAAAGAGCAGCGAAGAACAACCCTCTGCCTCCAGAGTAAGCCAAAACTTGAGTAAAACCGACCGAATGTGCAAGAGAGGGAGGCCAGGTCCGACCAGCTCACTTCTTCTGATAGTAGTGCGGGGCTTCCAGAAGGAAGTGCGCTGCGTACGCAAAAGTCTAAGCAGCATCACCAAGCACCGCCACAGGAAAGCTGACTTACAGTCATCTGGGATGAGGTTGTTTCCACTGGCAGGGGCTGAACTGAGCAATTCCAGAAGCGCCTTCCAGTTCTGCGACACCAGTACGGCAAAGGGTATTTTTGTTGATCATCCTCAGTACTTTTGTTAGCGGTCAGAGGAGAATAACTCCTATTTAAGGTTTTATATTTAGAGCTTGTGTAGCTCAAGTTGTATTGCCTCTTCTCAGAGGCAGCAGCGCGAGAACCGATGAATGTGTCATACCACAATGATTCATATCCCGTGGGAGTCTGAGCAACTTCATCCTGCCAGGGTACGACATAATCGCCAAAGAAACAACATCTCTGCGCCGAGCGCAGGGCCGGGAGGCACGACTACAGGGTCTCAGCGTGCATCAACGGCTGCGCGCTCCTGCACGTGAAGCCAACATCGGAGGAGAGACGGGATACAGACGGCCTGGGGGTTTGGGAGGGACAAACTTGACCCACATTGACTCCTACACGTCTTGTCTAGGGAAGATCCCACTAAGCATCCTTACCCTGCCACTATCATACAGCCAAAGACCTACCCCTGGCAAAAAAAAAAGAAAAAAAAAAGCTTCATCTGACCAGCTGTGTTATGACACACTGCTCTTTCAAATCATAACAGCGGGCTAGGAAAGCTCAGTGTAATATATTAAGCAACCCCATGCTCCAAATTAACCCCTCACTCGAAACGTAGAGTTTTTCTAAACGTTCGAGCAAATCCTATGAGAAATTAAAATCGTCACCATTTATATTTTATTCCTAGAGCTGAAATGACAAATATCGTGAAGAAGCCCACAGCTGCGGGGAAACAAACTACGTGACTGTCTATTAGGGAAAGAAATAACACATCCCCAAATTCAAGGTCAACTAGAGAGAGGCTGTTGAAGCCATGTGCCTAGGATTAGCCACGGCAGGATCTGGACGGCCAACGCGTGCCCCCTCTTCACCTGACCTCTGAGACATCACTGCATTAAACAGCTGCTTCCAGGCTCAACCCCAGCAGGCGAAAAGGGAAGCTCCGTCTTTTCCCCATGCAGCAACGACAGTGTCTTCCCGAGACCCCAGGAATCGCACGGCATCGTTCCCAGCCCACTCCTTGGGTGGCCACGAGTTGCCTCCGTCCCTCCTCCTGCTGCTCCGCAGGAGTCAGAGCCTCACCGGCTGCCTCCAGCCTCATTCACCGAGCTCAGCCTACACAGCTCTGTTTCTTTAAAGGTTCTGTTATTCTCCCAAGCTTCTAGGAGAGATGCAGTGTGACAAACACTAGACAGCGATGCCGCCCGATTGTAGCAAGGGGAAAAAAAAAAAAAGCTGCAAACATAGAAAATTATTTGTATTGCGATTGATGGCGCATCAATTGACCAGTGTTTCCATGGCAACACGCACCAGTATTGTGCTGGTCCTCCTCCTCCCCGGCAGCACAGCCAAGCTCTTTCATTTACGAAAGACTGCGGTACGCGTGGAAAGCACAGGATTCTGCGTGCCACACGCCCAGGGTTTTGTCTGCCATCGCCCAGCAGCCCCTCACCGCTGTCACCTCGGCGGTGGGTGACGCCCAATGCTGAGCATCGCCGTGCCCCCAGCCCTACGCTCCCGCTCTGGCTCGGTACACCGGCACTACTACGGTGGGAAAGCCCGCCGTAAATAATTCATACCCTGACTTTACATAAGCACAGCAACACAAGCTCGCTGGGAAGAATGAATAGGGTGATTAATTCCTCTCCCTGCCGGAGGGCTGATTCCAACAGCCTTTGTTCGAGTGCTACAGACACATTAGTAGCACTGGTCCGCAGCGACTCACGGGAGCTGCCTGGTTTCCAACAGCCAGGTCACTTCTTGCTTCCGCTGGGCAGGTCAGAGGAGGATGCCCGTGCACGTCGTCTGGCTCACCTTGCTGACAGGCTAACCAGGGAGGAGGCTTTTGCTCGCACGAAGAGCTGTGCGTGACACCACTCTGCCCAAACCTCCCAAAGCAACTGCCGGATCAGACTCAGGCTGGGTTACCGTCAAAGAGGCAATGGCCTCCAGGCCACGCTGGGGCCGGCTCCTTCCAACCGGACAGCCTGGGTGAGGTACGTTGCATTTACACCTTATCCCGAACACAGATAAATATCACAGCAGCCAAAGAGCTGAGATTCAGTGAGCAGGTACTGGATTTTCTCTAGCTGGTTAACAGCGAGGGCATTCCCTCTGGTATCGCTCTGTGGGCAGCATAACCTCCTCCATCTCCCTGATCTTATCCCCAGCGCTACTGGAATATCGAGATCTGGCGCTTGATTTTGCTTCAGAAAGGAGCAAAGCTGTTGTTCGCTATCAACGTTGCCCTCCAAACAAACAAGCCCTTATACAGCGATGCTGAGAGGCCGTGAAATGGGTAACCTGAGCCAGGTTAACCGATTTGCATAGGAAGGCTATTACAATGCTCTGATTAAATCTCCACAACCCTCCCACCACACTTTCCATTCTGACTGCTAGGTCAGACTTTCCTTTCATGTTCTTGCTACCCAGAATTGCAATCCAAGCTGAGTTCTAGATAAACTTTGCAGCACTTCTCTAAGTTTCCCGAACAAAACCCTTTTCCAGGCAGCTTTGGCTTACGCTCAAATAGAAACCTAACAGAGTTCATCTGAAGGAAAAGAGAAAATGAAAGCAACACACAGATAACTATAAAGTCATCAAGCTTGGCTGGACTGACTTCTGGACAGACAGACATTTCTCCACTTAGGCAACGGATAATGAGTCAACATCACTCCTCTGTGCCACGCATTCACGTCCTCACTGGGAAAAAGTGACTGTTTACGGTTCCTTCTTCCCCACCGTGGAAGCTGCAGGGTGTCCCCGTGCACTGTCCCCACAGCTCGCAGCGATACACGCGGCCGGGAAACTCCACGCTTCCCATTTGTGCAGAAAAAAAGCTTTCTTTTAAATTAGGGAAACGATGGCTCAGCTAACCCCCCCCCTCAAGTCCTATCACTCATACGCAATTTATCTGTATTTCCACAATCCCCCAAGGTCAAATCCTAGTGCTCTAGCGAGGCAGTAGGGATAGACAGAGTGTTATTTTGGCACCCAAGGCCCATAAACTGTCCTGAAGAGACTGCTGACAAGCGAGCAAAGAACACCTGCAATGAGGGCTCTTCATGGGACTCTGTAGGACCAGAAGTGTGTACCAGCAGCAGCACCCCACTGGGGGTGAGCCGCCCCTCCCTGCGTTGTCCTGGGACCCGGGTGGGGACGAGCAGCACCCCAGCAGGACAGTGGGTGGGATGCCATCCCCAGGACCTGCTGGGGACAAGCAGCATCCCGCTGGGACAGTGGGTCCAGGACCATCCCAGCTGGGACGCCATCCCCAGCTGTCCCAGGACCTGGTGGGGACGGGCAGCGCCCCGCCAGGGCGGGGGTCTCCCTTCCCTGAGCCATCCCAGGCCGGACGGATGGGTCAGCGGGTGGTCGTG
>NW_008795919.1:3252151-3275770 GCF_000699145.1 Aptenodytes forsteri
AGGCCCGGCGCTAACGGTGGGTTGTGAAGGGGCCTGGCGCTCTGCTGGGGGCGGGTGGAGGGCCCTTCCCCCGGGGCAGTTGTCTCCTGTTGGGGGGTGTGTGTCCATAACCACAGGAGTCCCCTCTAAATTCATTCATCCTGCTGGGGCATCTTATCCCTGGCTGTGTGGCCCTCCCTTAGAATATTGGTGAAGAGTTGTGTGGGGATGTACTCACCCAGGAACTCTTCCCCGAGCGCGGGGTTTAGTCTCTTTCATACAGAGGCACTGAAACTACAACCTACATTCTCACTGCAGCCATGCAGAAATGTAAAAGCCTCCGTTTCCTTCCAGGGTTCCCCCGTGCCCACAGGGGTCTGCCAACCTCATCTCCCGTTCAAAGGCAGATAAGCTAACGGGAAGACGCTGCCTCTTATTATGCAGGGGAGGCGAAGCAGAAAGATCTGCTGTGTCTATGAAGCGCATGTTAAATTGGCACAGAAGGGGCTGCTTTCCCCGTAGACTGTCAGCTTCTGACTGGACAGACTGTAGTTATTCATGTGACGAGACAAGTGCGGCTTCATCACTGTCTTCCAGCTATCGCCATTCCTGAAATCGTCTCTCTCAGCAAAGCCTATCTGCATGGTTATTACCAGGCTCCCTCCTGGCTGCGGAGGGCCCCGTTCAGTGCCTCTGGGATGGAGAACAAGGTTTAGCGAACCGAACCCAGGCTGACAGTCAAAAGCACCTGGGTTTCGGGGCTCGCGCTGCCTGACTTGCTGTAGGCAAAGACCCCGTGCCTGTCTGTACAGCAGAGATAATGATGATGCTTCCCCATGTGATGGGCGGGTGAATGAAGGCACAGAGGGAGTAAATCACCTGCATAAGACCACACAAATGAAGCCTCCTCCTCTCCTAATCCCCTTCAGCTCTCCTGTTACCTTCCCTGCGCTTTTCTTCATTAATTCTGCGCCTGCCATACACCCTCACGTAGTGCTTATCCCGAGATGCCTGCTGCACCCAAGTCCTTCCCTAGAGCTTATGATCCCCAGGCATTTGTCAGCTCTCCCTCACCTCTGCTGCGCTCCAGCGTTCCTGCCACAATACACATGGCTTTGGCCCAGCTGGAAGTTTTGGACCACACTTAGGATAGGCCTCAGAGTGTTAAATTCCCGCCTGGGATCAAGAACCCTGTTATTAGTGAGCTAATTTAGCAAGGGAGCCAAACAGTTCTGCTCCAGGAGAGGCAGGGATGCTACAAGGGTGTCTGTGGAGCGTGTTGCCCCGGAGCAGTGTAAGTTGCTGAGCTCCTGTCCCTGGCAGGCTGGCAGGTCATGGGCAGGCATGAAGGTGCTTAGCATTTCTCTGACATTTCTGATATGTGGAGCTCCCAGAGTGCACTGACACATGAAAGGATCCTCTCCCCATTTCACTAGTGGGAAAGGAAGGCCAGAGAAAGAAAGGAGAGATGCTGTACTGGTGTAAAACAAGATGATATTGAAATTAGCTATTCCTGTCCGAGACGGGCCAGGTATGAGACATCTTTAAATGGCTGCCGCTACCCAACTGTAGCAGAGACTGTCTTGGTTTGATGATTTCACTAGAAAAATCACACTCCTGACTGAAATAGAGAAACCTGAACAGGACCTGTGTGTGGGACGAATCTCCCAGACAGCGCTCTGACAGCTCAGCCCTACGTCCTTTGCAGCGCAAGAGCACAGACTGTAACTAATTGTGGGAAGGTTTCCTCTCAAAAGCTAATGTGAGACAGGCCTGAATTACCAGTAGTGCAGAGACAGAGAGACAGAGAGCAAAACCATCTGGAGTCACTGGGAAAGGCATCAGCTCACAACGTGCTGATGGGGCAGAAATGACTCTTCACTCCCTTACATGAGGAATCAGAACACAAACGGGGCTGGGGGAGGCCAGGATAAATCCGAGGGGCTCACGCTGACTTCAGAGCCATCCTCCCTGCTCCCAAGCTGCGCACACCTCTTGCCAGTCTTTATATGTTTAAGGGAATTCCGTGCTTTTATGGAGCTCAGAGATAGACTTCTAATTGTCCTGACCCTGCCGTGGTCCAGACATACCGTCTACTTGAAAACAAGTTCTCTGTGGCCGAGGTGTTTCTCCGTGGCGAGTTTCCGTAGCCCTTGCCAGGAGCAGAGGCTCCAGCCTAGCATGTTCCTGACTAGGGAGCAGTTTGAACCCGGTAGTTTGTTTTGATTCAAACGGAGAAAAAAAAAAAACCCAGCCAGGACCTGGGGCTGGGAAGGAGAGGGCACGGAAGTGGGCTGCCAGGGAGGGGAGGAAAGAGGCTGGTTGGAAAGTCACCGGATTGGGAGTGAGATCAGCTCAGCCCCTCCCTGGGGCTGCAGGCAAACCGTCACCAGCCTGACCATTTAACTGAGGGATATTTGAAAAGATAAACAAAAACAAACAAACAAAAAAAAATAGAAAAGGGGGAGAATTCAAATGCTTCAGTGAACCACTCCGCAAATCCCAGCTCTGACAGGCAAATTTGCTCTTGCTTACGCTGGCAGAAAGCTGGAAGACTGCTGACTTCCGACCCCGCTGCTTAGAGCAAATCAGAGCAGGATTTGGCACAGGCGACTTTTAAAGCCGCCTGAAAATGCCGTATCTCCCAGGAAGGCTTCCAGCAGCAGTGCGGGGCATGCTTTGTCCAGGCACCAGTTGGAGCCAACCCGCGCTGCCCGGTGCCGTTCCCAGCCTGGACGGAGCAGCCGGGGAGGCTGGGCTGGGGTGGGCTGAACCTGCCTTTGGGAGGCACAGGGCCACTTTCCAGAGAAATACCCCGGCCACCCACACCCCAAAAACCCCCACAAAGCAGAGTGACAGCTCTGTCGCTGGCTTCAAGGAGGAAGAGCCTCTGGTGATGTAATGAAAACTCCCCTTCGTAATTCAGAGAGTGAAAGCAGAGGCTGGCTGCTGGGAAGGGATTGCGAAACTCAGTTCTCAGACTGCCAGTATTTGCATGGAGGGACTGGGGTGTGCCACGGCCAGGAATATAGCTGCGGTGGGATGCTGGCAGGCAGGCGCGCCGGCTTTGGTTTGCAGCCAATAAAATAGAAACTCTGGCTCCTACCACGTCCCCTTTGCCCGTCCCCCCCCTTTCCTGGTTACTCAGATAGCACAGGTATAGTAAGTAACTGCCTGTTGCTCTCGTCCCTGGCCCGCAGGACGCAGGGAGATGTTAAAACGGCTATTTCGGGACACACAAAGATTCAATCTGCCCGAAACCTCCAGCTCATTCTGGCACTGAGGTGCGAACCCCTCCCTGGAACAGACTGTTTTCTCTAGAAGTACATGGGTCTCCTCGGGGTTTCTCCCTCTTTACCCAGGCAGGGATGGGTGGTTATTCATAGGTCACAGGTTTCAGAGCAGATGGAGTTTAGAGAAAACCCAGCTCATGTTGCTGCTTTCTGAAATAGCCACAGACACGATGAAATGGGGGAAGGAGGGGAACAGCTTTATACCAGGAATTCTTCCTTGTTGCCGGACAAGGGCACTCTGGAATGACTCAGCTCTGGTCTCACTGGGCAGGTTGAGACCTTTGGCCCTGCTCGGGTGGGACAGCCAGGGCTGTTAAAGGGATCCAGATGCATCAGGATTCACCAGGGCCAAAATGCAGACGACAGTTTCAAGGGACTGTCTCCTGGGGACCTACCACGGGGCACAGCCAGGTACGCGCTGTGACATCTTGCAGACAAACCCGAGAGGTTGCTGTAGTCACAGCACCTAGATGAAGGTGAGAGGGACAGACAGACCCAAGTAGCACAAAGGTAGTTTTAAACCTCTGAGGTACGGTGGAGGGTCTCGTCCCAGCTCCCTGCCCTGAAGAGTCATGCCAGGAGCATGTGGGTCTCCCTTAATTCCTCCTCTTGGGGCCCCAGCTCCCCTGTGTGCAGAGCAGGGATGGCAGTCTTGGTCTGTCAGAGGGGTTCAGCGAAGCTTAACCCTGAAAGCTTTGAGATCTGTGGTGAGGGATGCTTTGCATTCATGAGGTAGCAGCTGTGTATGCAAGAACTGAAGCTCATTGGGGTCATTTTCTGCCGGGGCCCTTGGGAAACACTGGTTTGTAATGACATGCACTCTGATCATTTCTCAGATGGAGATGTCATTAACGGCCATTTATGTCTCTCCAGGGAAGACACCAGTGGCTGGGGAGGGCTCTCCCCAGTGTGCAAATCTGCACACATTTTCTGGGTTGATCTGGTTAGTTCATGTTCTGTTTGCCTCTCGTGGTCCCCTGAGATGTGTTCAGGGAAGGACGAGATGATTCTGCTTGACTCCCTTTCTCTCTGCTGGACTTAACAAGGATTGACATTCTTTTAAATGAAGAGCAAAAGGCAGGAGATGGGAGCCCTGGGATCAGAAATTCAAGGCTCTTCCAAGAGGATTGTTCTGGTTTACTCTGCGGTTACTCCTCCTCTCCCCTCCATCTCCCCGTCCCACTCTGCTCCCTCCTAACACCCACATGCACAGCACAGCAATCTTCCACTCCCTGCTGTGACTTTCCGGGGAAGATGCTGTCATGTGAAATCCTGGGAGAGAGTTACCACATGGAGCTCTCTGAAAGCATCGCGCGTCCCTTGCAGAACAGGCCTGCAGACGGAGGAACGCTGCGCTCCCCCTCCTCGAAATCCTGAACGCGCTCATGGATGGAGGTGGGGGGAGCGGGGAATCATCTTGTAAGCTTGGGAGCCGCCTACACACATGGCAAGTCTTGTCAGCAGCTCATAAAAGAGGTGGGAGGTGGGGAGATTTTGAGGGGGAAGAACTTGGAGGCTCGTGTGCCCATGTATCTCACCATCCTGTCTCCTCCAGGGCTCAGCCAGCCAGGAGGGCCGTGAGCTTGGCCTCGTCACTGACACACGTGCGTTGAAAGGAGACCCCGAACAGGGACGCAGAGATGACTACTGTCTGCTTCAGCAATGACGTAAAGGTAGGGAGCGTTAAGCAATTACTTATAATAGTAATGACATGCTTTTCCCCTCTACAAAAGAAGCATTTCCTTTTATAATAAAAGCACAGGCTGTTATAGTTTCTTTATACACCTGTTCTCCTGCACACTCACTGTACAGCTTTGGGGACAGAAGTAACAATGATCCCCGCTCTCGATTCACTCTTACTGGTGACCTGCTATCCTTAATGATAGGGGATTTATAACTGAGAATGTTCAGCACAGTAGGGTGCTGCCATCAGGAAAGTGCTGGTCTGATCCCTACAGCACGAGGAAGCAGCCAGGCTCCCTCCTCACCCAAGTTGTTAAACAGACAATTATGTGTTTGGTGTTGGCATAAACACAGGCAAATTAGTCACTAGAGAAAACCCCAGTGCCTGTGACAGCTGGTTGTGGCTAGAAGAAGGTGGGGGTTACAAATACCTCTGATAGCAGCAGGCAGCTGCCTGTCTGGCGCACACTGTGCCGGGGTGGCGGTGGCTGGGCACTCAGTGGGGAGAGCCAGGTTCCACCAGCAAGAGGCACAGAAATGGTGTGACAGGGCAGGAACCTAGCACTGGCTCTGGAGGCTCTCCTCTCTCCACACTCCCTGATGGCAGCTGTTTTTCGGGCTGCTCAGCATCTTGCAGGATGTGAGCAAACCTGGCCGCAGCAGAGGCAGCAAGGATCAAGGTGAAATCTTCAGGAGGACCATTCGCGGAGGAGTGAGGAAGGGTTTGTTCTGCCCTCAAGAGAGCAGATGCAGAGAAGCTAGAGCACTGGCATGGGGCTTGATTTCTGCAAGGAGAACAAAGTGAGGCACTGGCCTGGTTTCCAGGAAAGGAGAACAGTGTGTCACAGAGAAGGCATTGAAAAGACCTGAGGCTTCTGCCTCAGCTTTCTGTCTCACTCCCGCAGACACGTGGGTGCTTGGGAGTTCAAAAGGCTGAACTGGAGGCTGTCCTGCAGCTGGTGCAGGACAGGAAGCTGTGGGCTTCTCCTGCAGAGCCATTGTTGGTGCATAGACCACAAACGGTGTCCCTGTCTCTGCTGGAGATCCCCGCACGGCTCAGCGTCTTTCTCCCTACAGCACTGATCTTTGCAGTGGGAGTGTGGGAACCGGAGCCGGACGGGAAGGCTTGGTACGAGGCACTAGCTCTAGTGCCCAGGCCCCCAAAGAGACACTGGCAGCCCTTCAGCAGCATCTCAAAACATCACAGCATCTCTGACATCCTTTCCAGCTGGTGCATCCTACAAACACAGGTAGGGCTGGGCACGCCACACATTTCCTCCACCCGACCCACCCATTTCCTATTTTCTGCAGACATGACAACTAGTGAGTTAATCCTGCAGGCCATAAACTAAGCTGTATTAGCAGACACCATCTGTCCTTTTTCATTTGCTGATGCACGACCTATTTTGCTGCATAGTGGAGCAGGCGCTGCAGTTTCGAGGCTTGCATGTTGCAGTGTCCCTGTTGCCAGGGTATAATCCACTGTTTGCAGTGACCTGCTAAAGGGAGAAGGCTCCAGTGAACTGAGCACCAGGGGGACCTGCTGTCATGGGCAGGTGGTGGCTGAAGCCTGTCCCTACGGCTGCTTGGCCTCAAAGGAGGTTTGAGCCCCAGTCCCACAAAGCACCAGTTAACACCTGGGAAGAGAAAGGTCTCAGCAGAACTTCCAAGGACAAGAGCACGACTGCCCTCAGGGTAAGGGCCTCCCCTTACCTGGAACCCCTTCAGCAATGGCCATGGGAAGGTCACTGTGAAATAACACCCTCTTAGACCTGCACTGGGGCTGGGGACAGTAAAAGCGAAATAAGAAAAGGGAAAAGGACTGTTTTCATCTTGGTGGGGGAAGAGACACATCCACACTCCCGCACTTGCCAGGAGGTCACGGAGAGACGTGAACATCTCGGGTCTTCAGGACTATCTGGGAGAATATTAGCATGGGGTTCAAACCCTGCTGTCTGCTCCTGAGGACACAGATGTGGTACTTCTTTCTCCTGAGTAACAACCCTGCGCTGCTTTGTCTCGGAAGCAAAGTTTTCAAAACACGTACCACCTCGGCACCTCCAGAAGTGCCGTAACACAGAGATCATTCTCATACCAAAGTGGGGTTCATGGAAACAGGCCATGTGGTGTGCTCAGCACTCCAGCTGCTCTGGCCTGGGGTAATTCCTGTGCTTTACGGAAACTGAGCAATGGCAATCACAACAGGACAAGGAAAGACAGGAAGAGAATTCTTTCTTTATCCCTCTAAGGGGATCTGGTCATGTCTTGGAGCAGTCTGGTGACCCTTGTCTGGGTACAGAAGTACAGACATTATTAAAGGTCATAAAACCATCAGGATATTTCCAAGCCAGTTATCATATTTGACTTAACCAACTCTCAAAGCAATTCCAAAGGTTAGCGCCTTGCTGCATGAAGCCGCATTTCCTCCTGAATTTACCAACTTCTTATTTAACTCAGCGCTGGTGGCAGAAATTTTCCCTGAGCTCTGAAATAAAGAGCAAGGAAATTCTGTCATCGTGTGCCGTTAGGAGGGAGGGAGGGAACTGAGCGCAGGGGGCTCGGTGCTAACACACTCATCTGTTACTCAGAACGAGGGCGGTCGCTGCTCACCAACCTCTGCCTGGGGTCCCAAAATCAGCCGGGGAGTTTTCGGCTTCCTGCCTTACTGCACAACAAAAGTGGAAGAGAGAGTGTAAGGAATTATTCAGACTGACTGCCAGACAGCTTCTTTCTGAGTTAGCTCAGTTGCACCATTTGGGCTTTCTGAGGAACTCTCAACGTGCTGGGTAGGATGTGGCCTGAATCCACCCACTTCTGTGCTACCAGTGTCCTCTTGAGTAGCCAACGCTGGCTGCTGCAAGGACAGTGCAAGTAAGCTGGTGTGGTGTCATTTCCCTTTCCTGCTAGTTCTGCTCTTTTGTCTTAGAAACTGGCTTAAGCTCTGAACCCCGGGATTTCCTACCCTGCTGCAACTGTAATCGGTGGTAACTTCTGCACAGTCTTGCTGCCTACAGAGATGCTTGACCCCTTCACAAATCTTGCTAAGCTTTGGACATCCACAGCTTCCAGTAGCAGTAAGCCCTGCTGTCTCCTTCCTGTCTTCACTAAGCTTTGCCCAATGTTCCCTCGTCCATGCTGTGGAGACTCACTTGGCCTCTGCATCAGATGTGACAAGAAATAATGACTTTCCTGCAAGATGCCGTGATGTCCCCACCGCTCTCCTGCAAGGTGTGATCTCCGTCCTGCACTGTGGGGAGAGGGGACGGTAGCTGGTGTCAGGATCTCTGTGCTAGGAACAAGGTTTACTTGCAGACTGACAGCTTGGGGTATAAATCCCCACAGCAGGACTGGTCCCAGTGTTTCTTTTTTCTTTCTTTGTGCTTTGGGAAGAGAATTGACTCAAGAATCGTATTGATCTGAGGCCAAGGAACAAACATCCCCCCTTCACAGGCCACAGCCACGGGCCTCTCCTGTGCACCATGTGAGGAAGAGGAGCAGGGAAAGGCAGTGCCTCGCCAAGACTAGAACGTACCCAAATCTATGACTACTGTCAGGAGGTGGGAAGAGGAAGAAACAACCCATGCGGTCAGCCCTGGAAACGGCAGTTCCTGCCGAGAACTGGCTGGGGAACATTCCCATTTTCATAACCAGCAACAGCTGTCAAAAGGAGAAAGAGTAGTGATTCTGGACCCTGCCAGCAGCACCTCCCGTCTGCAGCTGGGACGGGAGAGCAGCAGAGTGCTCCCAGCACAGCCCTCTGGCCCCGCAGCAAGGAAAACGTGTGTCATTTTCCAGAGGGCTGAGCCAGCACTAACCAGGTGGGAAATGTATGAGCGTCTCACTTTGAAAATCAGCTTGATCAGGGTTCCCTTGTCTCAGCTGAGATCTTTCCTGAGCCTGAAACTTGGTTCCCAAGCTCCTGCCCTCAGCCTGGTTCAGTCCAGGCCTGCTCCCCCAGTGCTCTGTTCTCTCTGCAGCAGAACAAGGTGGGCAAGGGGAGGGGGGATCTGTAGTTTGGTGCGTCCTTCATTCCTGGGCCAGCATGGAAAGGTAAACGGGGTTTGTTCAGCCGGGGTTTGCTGCTGACCCACCCCTTCCTTCCCCCGGCCTGATGCCATGACCACAAGCCCATTCTCTCTAACTTCTCTTGAAGCACAGCCCACCTTTACTGCAGCCAGGAAATTCCTCTTCTCCCTCCTCCCTCTCCCTCACCCCTTCACCACCATGAGAAACCCCCTTACCTCTCTGGGGCTGATGTCATCTGTGGGTTGCCTTAGCCAGTGTTTAAGCAAACTAGCCCCTGTGCTGTCTGAGGGGGCTGGACTGTGCACAGCAGAAAATTGAGTAGGAGGTTTCTGGGGTGATCAGCGTGCACTGAGACCTCAAATGCTTCTCTGAAAGCAGGCCCTGCTGTTGCTCCATAGCATCCTTCTAACAGGGAGGCAGCAGCTATGACCATCCCTCATCTGCCCAGCCCTGCCCTCTCTGATCCAGGCTGCCATCCCAGTTCCCCTGAGCACCAGAAAAAGTCCAGTGCCTGTCACTGAAACAGCAGTAGCTGCCAAGTGCCTCCCAGCTGTCTCTGAGTTACAGGATCCCTCCCCAGCGTAAGCCCTGCAGTCTCTCAGGGGGCAACTGTTGGCAGTAACAGCCCTATTTAAACAAAGCAGAGACAGCCTGACTTTACATGGCCTCCCTCTGCCTTTCCCTGTCCCCCTGCCGTCATGCATATTTGGGGAAAAGCCTCTCAAGGCAGCGCTGACTCCTGCGCTTTCCACTGTACGTGCAGCTCAGCCACAGCAACATGCTGGGGTTCACGTAGCTCTGGGTCCAGCTCCAGCTATTCCCACCCACTTTCCGTGGATCTCCTACAGGATTCACAGCCCAGCACCCAGGGGTGCTTCCCATCCCCAGACACGTAAGAACAGTGCTCTCAGCATGGGATGGGCACCAAAATTGCAGCTGGAGAACCTGGCAGTGGACATGGAGCAGAGCCCTGTCCCTGGGCTGAGGACCAAGAATGCCTCTTTCCCATCTGACAAGCCAAGGCTTTGAGCTCTGCCAAACCCCAGTGTTTGTTCCTGCGTTTGGCAAGAGATGGCAACAAAAGCATGTGCGAGGCAGAAAGAGGAGTTCCAGTGAAGGAGGGAAGCGGGTTTCTCTTGGGTCTCTGTGACCTTTTCTGGTTTGGAAATAACAGAGAAGTGCAGAGATGGTAATGCACAGCAAGGGTGTTTCAACTGCCCCAGCAGCAGAACAAACCCTGTGGCCTCCTTCAGTCAGAGGAAACTGGAGCCCAGAGCCACAGCCCAGCCTTTGGCTGCCTGGGATGCAACCAGTGGAAATCCAGCTCCGGGGAGTCGGTGCCTTTGCCTGTTTGCGAGGAAAATTTATTTGCAGCCGTGGAGCCTTAGTATGGGCACCTTGTCTTCCAGCCCTGGTTCTCTGGGATACAGGTCCTGCTGTGTGATGGGAACAGTTTTTCTTCTGCTGGCAGCGGCTCAGCCAAGTTCTGCCAGAGCCCATGGACTGGGATTTATATCAGCAATGCCCTTGGCCATGAGGATCCCATTGACTCCATCCTCACCGCCCTCCTTAGAGAAGCAAGCACAGAGAATGAGTTATTGGGGCAGAGCCAAGAGAGGGGCTGAGACCGAAGAGAGTCAAATGGCTCCAGCAATTTCTCCGTGTGCTTTCAGCCCGTCTTGCTTAACCGCAGAGAGAAAAAGTGATGCTGGCAGCAGGAAAGAAAAGGAGCAGGGTTCTGCGCAGGTAGGTTGGGAATGCACCTAGATCCCCCCAGAGCTGAGAGTTAAGGCCAGGTTTATAACAAAGGTAGAAATGCTGATTTGGCCAAAAGGGTAATATTTCCGTTGGAAACCAGAGAACTATTGATTACTCAAGTAACCTCAGCTATTAAACAAACGGCCACCTCAGCAGAAGGAAATTTCAGCCTGGGTTTAGGGAGAGGATAGAGGGCCGAAAGGGTATATTTCCGTTGGAAACCAGAGAACTATTGATTACTCAAGTAACCTCAGCTATTAAACAAACGGCCACCTCAGCAGAAGGAAATTTCAGCCTGGGTTTAGGGAGAGGATAGAGGGGACTCCAGGGTGGCCCAGGCAGTGGTGGGAACATACCAATCTGCTCTCCTTGACAGCTGCTGCACTGCTGGCTCTCAATGGTACCAGATAAGGAGTGAAAACACAAGGTAGGCGCCTGTGAGTGCCTGTGTGCGCCCCTGCCAAAGGAACTGGAACACATTCACTGCAGTGGAGTCATGGCCAAGATAAACTGTGGAATAGGAAGGATTAAAATGTCTCACAGGACCTGGCTCAGCTCCCAGGGCCCTCTCTGGACACTGGCACGAGGGCAGCTCCTCCCGGTGCCCCAGGCCTCTGCAGAGGCTCACAGGTCCACAGCCCTCTTTTCCCAGGAGGGCTTGTGTTGCAGGCTGGGTACCAACACCCGGCAGAGCACAAGTTTCCATTTATTGTGTTTCTATATTATTGTATATCTAGCAGCGATAGCCTGTGGTAGGGAACAAACACACAGGTAATACAGCACGGCTGTGGAATAGGATCGCATGAAGGCACTAGGAGCATGTCAGGGACTCAGCTGCTTCAGCTGATGTGCAGATGCCAGGCTGTGAAACATTCTACCAACACCCGGCAGAGCACGAGTTTCCATTTATTGTGTTTCTATATTATTGTATATCTAGCAGCGATAGCCTGTGGTAGGGAACAAACACACAGGTAATACAGCACGGCTGTGGAATAGGATCGCATGAAGGCACTAGGAGCATGTCAGGGACTCAGCTGCTTCAGCTGATGTGCAGATGCCAGGCTGTGAAACATTCACATGATCATCTCTTTTGCAGTGTAGGCAGGTATAGGGGGAACAGCAAGGAGAGCCAGCTGAGCAGTGGAGAAGGTCAAGGACTAGGAGGGTTGACTTGGCCTTTCTGCTTGTAGGAGGTCCTAGTGCCACTCCCCCCACTAAATTTTGAATAACCTTGAAAAAGCAAGTTGAAACATGACTTAGAAGCAGTCCTAGCTGCGTTAGCTGCTGGCCATGCGGAACTGCAACCTCAGGGACTGAAGCTGCAGAAAAGCAGCGTTAACTCCTCCCCATGCCCTTCCCAAACTGCCCCCGCGAGCCTGGTTCGGGCCATGCCTGGCAAGGTCTCATTTGGGAGTGCCTGGGCCCATCCAGAGCTGGCTCCCTCCCACCACAGTTGCCCTGTGCAGCACTGGGGGCTGGCACAGAGAGCTGCTAGCAGGTCCTCTCCTCCCCTGCCCGCCCACGTCAGAGGCATGAAATGCAGCTGGCCACACAGCCACCTGGGTGACAACACTGTGGCCCGCTCCTAAAAGCCTCCAAGCGTGGGGCCTCCAACCCGTTGCTCCTACAGAAGTCCCACACAGCAGCACAAGCTGTTGCTGCTTGCAGTTACCATAAAATAAGCAGCAGTATGGCCACCCTGGGCCACTCCCAAATGCTCCCTATAGACACAGCATCTGTGCCTTCATGGGGGAGAATCGTGCATCTCGCAGCAATAGCCTTCCCTAATTAAAGCATATTTATGCTCCTTATTGCAATTCTGCTCTGTCATGTACATTCAAGCATTCCTGGCCGCATTTCTCCATGGCCCCACTGCTGCCCCCAGCCCTTTAAATGACACGTGAAACACGGGAAACGTGTGAAAGCTATTTCAACAAAACGGTTGTGACAGGAGCATTGGCCTCTCTCTGTTCTTGGATTTCAAACAAGGTTTCTTCAGCCCTACTGAGTTTCCGTTTTGTGCTTCTTCCACCTCCACCCCAGTACTGGTTTCTGACACCCACAGGGGTTACCAGCAATGGGCTTCTGACCCCAGATGTACTTTCCTCAGTCAGACACACATTGAGGATCCTGACGGGCAAAAGGCAGGTTAGCACAGATTGAGTAGGTACTTTCTAGTTTGCTAACATACTGCAGGGCACTGCTGCCCAGCTTGCGTGTAGGTGTGGAACTGGAGCTGTAAACCCACCAGCTTTTTCAAGCGTTAAAGAATGAGCCCAGCTTTTGGATCAGGAAGAGAGATTAAATTCACCCCAGGGCCATGGGCCAGCACAGCGCATAGGTACCGCTGGGATGCTGCAGGGCACAGAAGTGACCGTCGCCCCTTGTTCTCTCCGCTAGCAGATGGGATCCCGTTATGCAACCGTTACGCTAAAAGGCAATACAAGATCCAGAGCGGTTTCAAGGACTTTGTTATTTTGCCTTCCAGGTCTGCAGATCCCCAAGATCCACATCCAGAGAGTTCCCGGCAATAATTGTGCACCTGGCTGCCTTCCCCAGAACTACTGCTTCCTGCACAGGCAGGGTAAGTGCTGAGGCTGCTGGAGATGTGTAGTTTAGGATTCCCACCCCAAATGCACGCTGCTGGGCTCGGTCCCAGTGCACCAGCTCTGCTTACAGCCTCCTATTAGGTAGATGCAGCTCAGGGGGACCAGGTCTCCAAACTTCTGATTCATTTCATCAATGATTCGTGCTCTAATCCCAAGAGGGAACTTTGGTCCCCTTCTCCAGAGAGGGACCAGGGCTGCTCCCCAGTCCCTTTAGCCCATCCTGGAATTTCAGGTACTCCTGGCTCTTCCCAGCACAGCGTCAATGACACACACTGGTATCCTGGGGGGATGCATTTGCAGCTTCTGCACCAACCAGCCAGGCTCTGACCCGGTCTTGCTGTCCAAGAACCAAGCCCTGCTGTGCCAGGCTGTTAGGGCATTGTATAATATTGCTGCTGCCCAAGAGCCATCCCGCATCAGCACGTTAGCCAGAAAGATGCCGAGGCAGGCTCTGATCACGCAGCCGCTCGTGGAGCCCACCCTGACCTGCTGCCCCCGGAGCGTCTCTTACCTCACCCTGGAGCCCACTCCCGATGCAGCTCTCTTCCCTCCGCAGTCTCCCTGGCTCTCCCTTTCCCACTCCCCTTCCCTCTGCGCCACCTCCTCGGCATGATGTCAGCGCAGCCCTGCCTCCGCAGCCTCCTCATCACACCCCTCCACGCCAGGCAGCCGCCCATCACACCCCACTGCTGCTTCCCTTCCCAACGGTTGCCACAGCGACGGGAGGGGGAATCCCATCCTCTGGTCCTCCACCTCCCAGGGCCTCGCTTGGTATCACCCACTGCAGCTCTTCCTAAAGAGCCTGGAGACCACGGGAAGGACAGGGTCACAACAGGGAACAGCGGCAGGCAAAGGCCAGCGATGATCTTGGGAGAAGCCGTGGCTCAACATACCTGGAAGGGAAGGGAGAGCAGAGGCAGTCACGGGAAGCAGGCTCAGACAAAACAGGCACTCACCTTCTCCGCGGCAGTTACTACCCGCGTCCCCAGCGCTCTTCCCACCTTTCCATCCCCTCCATTCATTGCTCTCGGCCAGTTCTTTGTTCCTCAGCCCCACGTGCTCTTTCTGTTTCAGGGCTGTGCACATGTGTACTGTGATTGTACAAACTCTCTACAGACGAGGGATTTCTGCTACTTGCCCACAGCAGGCGCTCTGTAGTCACTTCTCCTCACTCCCAGGTCAAGGTCAGAGATCAGGTATTGATCGGAAACTTAAGACCAGCTCCAAACCAGACCATCAGGAGTCGGTGGACTCATTATTACTAACCGCAAATCCACAGTGAAAGGTTTTTCTGCAATCTCTTTCGCAGATGGTTTCATCAGGAAGGGAGAAGGGCAGATACTATATTTTTAGGACTGCAGTACATTTTTAATGGAAAGAGATGGCCCAGGGCTTTTCATCCCTCCCCCCTATCCCAGATGCTGCTTCTTTTCAGCAGAAATATTGCTGCATTAGAGAACAGGTCACTTCCTCTATCAGTGAGAATTCAGTGTCCTATTTGATGCTGGTCCTTGTGCTATAAATAGGAATTTTCTCCTTTTATAGTTGCTGAATAATTGTGTGTATGAAATATGAACGCAGTTTTCAAAAGAGTGCCTGATAAGCAGCTTGCTGGAGTGAAATCGTTGAACAGAAGGAATTTACAGCACCTGCAGAGCGTGCTGTGGAAAACATTCAAGGTCAACGTGACAGAGACAGGTCACAGAACAGATCCAACTACAGAACACGTAGGCTTGAGCTAAACAGCCTCCCCACAGCAGCCTTTCCCGCAGCACCCCAACAATTCATTTCACGCTCCACACTTAGGTAAGGATCAAACGGAAGAAGCCCAGCTCAGAGGAGCCAAGACTTCTTCATCCCACGTACTAGAAAGCCAGGAGGAGCAGGCAGAACAGGTTTTTAAAACAACAGCAGGCAAGTAGTACAGGACATAATCCCAAACGAGGAAGAGCATCGATTTAACATCCATCATCAAAAGAAACAAGGGAAGAACACCACAAACGCCAGAGAGGCACAAGCTTGCCTTCAAAAGAGAGAATGTTAATCGGAGGTACAGAGAGGTAATAAAAACACCAGAGCACAGAGAGACTGAATGGCGGAGGAGTGAGAGAGCCCAATTATGCTGAAGAAACCAGTCATTTCTGGAGGAAATGGGCATATGCAGCCTGACCCTTTCTGGTGCCTGTCCAGAATGCCTAAACCAAAGCCCCGAACACAAGCAGGGCTGCAAAGGGGGCACCAAGGACATTGCGGAAAAAGGACGACCCTCCATCAGCACATCAAGAACAGCCTTCCTCCGAGATACCTCAGAGAGCCAGGGTCAGGGTCCCTGTGGAGGGATAAAGGGAGGCCAGGAAATGCTCTCGTTTCTTGCGTTAAGAGATTTTGCCCCATGTAGCTAGAGAGAGGCACTGGCGGAGTTCCCCTCCGCCAGTGGGGAGGGGATGCAACAAGGTATGAAAGGCAGAAAGGCAAGTGAGCAGAAACAGAAGACACAATACGTGGCTTCCAGTTACTGCAGGAGGAGAGAAGGAAACAACATCAGCTCCTCCACACACTACCGATGCGAAGGGAGGGGGAAAAGGCTAGGAATTATAGATCAGTTAAAAATCCCCAAAAGGAGCTCTGACCAGGAAGGGTCAGGATACACAGGGGCTCAGTGCTTTCAGCATCACACATGAAGAAACAGGGGAGAGAAAAGCAGCAAAAGACACCATTGCTATGGTGATATAAAGCATTGGAACACACTCAGCAAGGGAAAGAGATAAAAGGAATTACAAGCCACGTTTTCAACTGCACAGAACAACATCCTTGAGATAGGATCAGGCCCGAGGATCCACCCAGCTCAATTGTTAGTCAGCTACGCTGTCATCTGCCTCCTCTCGTCTTCCACGCTGTCTGCAGGTCAAAGAGGACACAGCAACAGATACAAAATGTAAAGGGGTTATTTTATTATTGATTCAGAGGTTAGACAAGGCACCATTTGATCTAAAAAGAAATGCAAAAAACCCAATTAAGTGTTGTTTTTGCAGTCAATTAAGAAAGTCTCTTTTGCATTTCTTCAGAATTGTGTGAATTCCAGCTTGGTCAAGATCACAGAAAAGCCACCCCATTGCCAAGTAAGGCAGGCTTGGACTAGAGCCGCAGCCCCTCTGTTCAGCAGCAGAGAAACCTCGAGAAGTCTCTATGCCAGGGTTTAGGAATGCAGCAGAACAAGAAAAACAAAACTTTCAGGAAAAGAGCATGGCATCTTTTTTGCCTTTCCACTTCAGAAATGACGAGTCATTTGTTCATTTTGGTCCTCGCTGACAGGAAGCAACTTTAGAAGGTCACAGCAAACCTCGCAGTGGCCTCAGAGTACTAGGAGCCCATGAGACAAGCCCTGAAAGTCCTGGAGAGGCCTGGAACGGCATCTAGCCCTACCCTCCTAACAGGTCAAGGACCTGCGCCTGATCACTGGCAGAGATATTTCACTCTGTACAATTGTTTTGCCTCCCCAAACTGTGATTTCTAAGGAGAAGGCCATCTCCTCTTCACAATGATTCTGCTGAATAAGAAATCCAAACAAAAACCAACCAAATCAGCCCCCAAGCCCCTTGTCTACCACCTCCTTATTCCCCTCCCATCAATTTTAACCCCCTCCCAGCTGCCCTCCCTCCCTGCCTCCCCTGCACCCAGGGGAGGGCTGCAATGGGTGATGTAGCAGAGTGTGCAGCGTTTGGTGGTCTCTCATCTGGTTCACGGAGTCACTCAGCTGGAATAAATGGGAACAAAGAAAAAAAAAAATAGATTTAGGGAAAAAAACCGAAATTAATCATGGTTTATGGCAGAAAAAGGCTGGCGAGCTGGATGCAAAGCGAGCACAAAGGGGAAAAGGAATGGAGAGTGGAAGAACACATTGTTCTTGCTGTGGAGTAAAACCTTGGCCAAATCCAGGAACACCAACTCCTGCCATTATGGCAGCATGTAGGGGGCTGCAGCTCTCCTCTTTGACTCTCTCGAGATGCCAAGATAAAAGCTGCTTCCACTCAGAATTTCTTTACAGTCATTGAGATGCCGGGGCAGCTCTAACACACTTTCCTCTCCACTACCCTGGAGCACGGCAGTCCTATGCTAAATGCTATCCCGACCTCCCAGCACGCCGACGCCCGTGAGCTGCCCTTTCACAGGAAAGCCAGAGATGACCGACAAGGCAACGGCCATCTGGGGAATCTCAGGGGACTGCAGGCTGCTGACGAAACCAACACCATTTACTTTCAAACCCTCTCTCCCCACAGTCACGTGCTTTCAAGAGCAACAAGTCAACTGCTTTCAGTTCCTGGTGTTATTTCCAGTTTGCTGGAAGGGAAGAGGTTGTTTCCCTGGAAAGGATGTACGAGGACAGAGAGCGATTTTCAGACAAAAGAGAAATTACAAGAAAAAGGGCAAGGGATTCCTGAGGATTAGGCATCTGCTCTGGACACAGCCCACAGCAGCTCAGCGCGCAGGAGACAGGCCATCTCCTCGAAAGAGGAGGGTACTCAGTAACACTAAATCAGTAACCATACATGGAAGGCCAAAGAACAAGGTTTCATCTGGGCCAATCTGCATCTACAGCAGGGTCCTCTAGGAAAGGCTGGAATCCCGCATGGGCAAAGGTCATCACCAGCCTTGCAGGGTCACCATATAGCAGCGTAATGGCCCCGAGAAGCCAGGGCACTAACCACACCGCAGATGGTGTCCTCAAATGGACAGCCTGACGGAGCTGTTTGATTTGCTCAAGAAACAAGTACATTTCCATGATCTCATAACGAAGGTCGTTGGCTCAAGGGCACATGAAGCCAGTGGTTAATAACGCTGTCTCTCAGGCCTTGAAAAATCATTTGTTTTGCAATAAGGCTTTATTTAGACTTTGGGATCAGGAGAAGCTCAACACATCTTCATCTCCTTGGCCAAAGCCAAGGCAAGAGTGAAGAGATAAAACCCAAGTCCTTTTCTTGTCCTCAGGAGATCCCAACTTGCCACACACAATGACTGTCAGACCCTGACCAGAGACTTCACGTTGTTAAAAAAAAAAAAGCAAAGCGCATCTCACCAATATTTGCTATATTGGGGCCCACAAACGAGGAGAGGCTGAAAACCCCCAGCTCTCACCCACCCTTTTTCTGCCCCACAAGCCCCATCAGAATGGGAGGAAGACAGGCTGTGCCCACAGGTAACCTGCCATCCCACAGAGAGTAAAACACATACAACGAGAACAAGTTCTCACCCAGCCCCGAGCAGCAGCAGGCTGCACTCATGCGCACAGAGAAGCCGTCCCTCCCGTGGCTGCGCCCTGGGCCGACACACACAGAGCCTTTCACATGCTTCCCACAAACAAGCCCGTATTTCATTTCCTGCAGCCGACGGAGAGCATCACCTATCTGGCGCCCTGTGAAGGTCCTTCCCCCCCCACTGCTCAGTCCTGATCTCCAACCTTCTGCTAGTCCCCTATGGAGCAGCCAGGAGCTGAAAGTACAGCTCCTTCCAGGGAGCTACAGCTCTAGAATGAAACAAAAGCCTTTTGACCCAAAGGGATGCAAAGCCCGTTTCTGGCAGCAGGCAGCTGGTGCTCGGGCTCGCTGCGACCTCTAGGGGCCAGATCTCCAGCATCCGCAGACAGACTGACGTTCACATATACTGAGATAGAGACCGTTAACAGCTTGTTTAATAGAGAATTAGCACAGCCCTGCCTTGGGCTGCATCGTTTTGTCCCCTCCTCTTCTACTCTGCTTAGCTCTTCACCCTCCCTGGCCCCAGAGAGACAGAGATGGAGAGACAGAGAGAGAGAAAAGGGAGAGCTCCGTCCTGGGACGGAGCCCTAAATGAACATAACCAGGTCTTTACATGTTGCTCTCGAGAAGGCTGCCAGGATGCTAGCAAACACCACGTCGGGAGACTGGGAGGCATCCACCGCCGTATGGATCCCTCGCTTGCTGTAGTAGGAGACCAGGGGAGAGGTCTGCGTGTGATAGGCCTTCAGGCGGGTTTTCAAGGCTGTTTCATTATCGTCCGAACGGCGGATGAGGGGCTCTCCAGTGACCTGGGAGAAGCAAGGGGACAACCTCCAGCTAGCTGCCGCCTGGCACACTCCCCCCTTCTCTCCACAGCTATGACAACCCCTGCTCCCCTCCTCCAAGACAGGCTACAATGTGGAGCTGCAGAGGCAATCCCCAGGTCCGCAGGGGAGAGCGGGGTGAACCCAAGGCAGCCGAAACAAGTCCCAGAGCAGTCACTGAAGAGGGAAGGATTCAGCATCGTGGTCTTTCCCCCACACACCACTCTGCTTGCTAAAAGGAGCCCAAGGAGCCTTGAGAGCAGACACCAGCTACAGTTGCTCCCCAGGAGGGAAACCAGTCACAACCCACCGCAGCTTCAGCTATGGACAGAGTCCAACAAGTTCTGAGGCTGGCAGAGCCCGGGCCGGCTCTGCAGAACGACCATGCCCTTCACTCATCCCTCCAGGCCTCGCTCCCCGCAGTGCCGTCGGCTCAGGCTGCCCAGGCAGTTCCCCACGCTCCCCAGAAAGCCAGGACATAAGGTACAAGAGAAGGAAAGAAACGAGTTTTTCCAGGGATGCTGCAAAACATCAGCTAAACCCAAAGCAACGTAAGCTGCGGCCTTGGGAGCTCACATACATCGTCCTTCATGTGCTCTTTCGGGGGTCTGAACTCCTCGTGATAAGAGCGGCCGCTCGCTGGGTGAATCAGCCTAAGACAGAAAGCAAGTGTCAGCAAAGTAGCCCAGTGCCAGGACAAGGTCTCCTGAACCTGCCACTCATCAGCAAAGAAACATCTGCAATAGCAACCCAATTAGCCTCTCTATTAAGAAAAACCTCTTCTAGCTATTTCTGTACCAAGGGCCTCTTTAGGCGCTTGAAAAAAGCAGCTGCACTAGGAGATGGAGAAGGGATTTTTACTTTATGCTTTACTGGGGAAGGGGGCTAGCTCCTGGAGGTGCGAGGGTGACACAGTGCAACAGCAAACAGCGGGAGACATCTGTGTGCCTGCGCGACCACAACTGACCCTGGACAGGATGGTCAGCAGTGCCCGAACATGTACGCAACGTCCTGCGTAAGGGAGCAGTAGTAGCTCCAGAGAAGCAAGAGCGCGAAGACATTAGCTGTCGGACACCGGGCTTAAAGGCTGAGCTGGGTCACCGAGGACACCGATTCATATCGGCGACCGCTACGTATAGGGCAACGAAGGGGCTCCGTTCGAGGCTGGCCCAGGCGCGGGAGAACAGGCAAGGGATCAGGGCAGGAAGGCTCGAACAGAGCAGGAATCTAATACAGACCAGCACCGCAGCTAGCCCTAGACACTGTGAGAATGACACGAGGATCCAAAATTAGGATGCTCTCCCCTAAACTAGGAAACGCCACCCCGTGCACTGAGCGTTTGGGTGAGAAGAATTACCGTCCAGTGATTCTCCGGATGAGCAAGGAGTCGGGGATGCTGAACTCAATGACGGAGTCCAGCTTCTCCTTCCTCTTCTCCAGGAGCTCATCCAGCTGCAACAGAAAACGCCCAACTCAGAGGGGCAGAGGCACAGCCAAGGGAGCCCTGTCTCCAGGGAAGGAAGAGATGCCAGAGCAGTCCCCGAACAGGAGCTCACGTACCATTTCGGCCTGCTTCACCGTGCGTGGGAAGCCGTCCAGGAGGAAGCCGTTCTTGCAGGGAGGGGAGTCCAGGTTGTTCTCAATCAGCTCCACCACCATCTCATCGCTCACCTGCGGAGAGGAGAGACAGGCACACGGTTAGGGGGGACACCCCAATTTTACACACAGCTGCCTCCAGAGCTGCTGTACTCACGCCAGCGCCCAGGCTGCATCAGACCCTTTTTACAGCCGTTCCTGGTCCCAGAGGCAGCAGCCACAGCACAGGGCACTGCCATTAACAGGGCGAAAGCTGCCGTGTTCAGACCCGCCCGTGTCAGGGAAGCACTCCCTGCCACGGGTGTCAACACTAAGACGTGGCTAATGAGACATTTCACCCCAGGGACACTCCAGCCCGCGCAGGGACCTGGACCAGCGCTGTAACCTCACTGTTACAAAGGTTGCTGTATTTCAAGGGAGACCATCAGCTTGAAGACAAGCTCCCTAGATTATTTTTTTTTTTTCTTTTTTAAAACCAATTCACAATACAAAATATCAACATAACGTTTATTACTCCCTAGATTATTATTTTTTTAAAAAAAAAACCAATTTACAATACAAAATATCAACATAACGTTTATTTCCTGTTACTTTGTACCTTCACCCACACATCCCCCTCAGCAGGCAGGCCTGGCCAGGAAGGGCAAAGCAGGCGAATTGCTCATTGACCCTCGTAAACCTTGTGTGAAGGTAAATGCCCAATAGTTGCTGACAAGCTCTGGCCTCGCTGGATAGTTTTTCCCGTATCACGATCTCAGCATACCGCTGGGATTAGTGCCTTTTCTACACTGCGGCATTTGGAAAGTACTAACAGATGCCGCAGCCCCAACAATAGCTGTTTATTCGAGGGTAGCTCTCCTCAGCAGCGCTGTTTTCTCCAGCACACGCAACTGGGACCCAGCAGGACTGGGGACTAGACTGTCACAGCACACGTAAACAAGAGCCCCGGAGAGGGAAGTGTGCGGGCAGGAGGCAGTTTGGGTGAAGCAACAAGTCACTTCTGTGCTTTCCTGATTACCCCTTTCGGAGAAAGGGGTCCTGCTTCGTAATCGAGCGTAAAAAAAACCCATCCCAGGCTCCAAACTCTGCCGTGCTCCCAGCTGAGTTATCTCAGAGCCAGAGTACTCTACCTGCAGAGCAGCCCAGTGCCAGCTGCCCCACACACGTGGCAGATATCTGGCAAGGCTGGTGGTAACGTCCCTATCTTTCATAACCAGCTGGGATATTGCAGGCTCGGTGTTGCAATGCAAGCTTTGAGCAAAAGCTGGAGATAAGCCACACCACATTCCACCAGCCTTGCCAGATAACGTCCCTATCTTTCATAACCAGCTGGGATATTGCAGGCTCGGTGTTGCAATGCAAGCTTTGAGCAAAAGCTGGAGATAAGCCACATCGCTCTTCCTACCCGGGGCCTGCAGATTCTCCGTGGGGTGTTACGAACCCATGACAGCCAGCAGCGATGCCCAAGATCTGCCCCACGCCGCTTAGCTTTGGGGCGAGCCACTGCAATTTGCTGCCCTTCAAGTTTCCCCAAGATATTTCAGTCATTTTGGCAAGATAACTAGATCCTCAGAAAATGAACGTGTCGGAGATCCTAACTCTTGTCTCTTGGGGATCCAAAGTGTCTCTTTCACACAGCATTACGCAGCACCCACTGTAACTACCACAGGAACACCCCTAAGTCAGTTTTCACCTTACAGTTACAAGCAAATGGCATTTATGCAAGAGCTGGGACGTAGATGAACCCTCTGAACAAACTCTTTCCACCCCACAGGGTTCCAGGCATCACGTGAAGAGACACAGGAGCCGCAAAGCATGGCTGTAACATCCTGCAGCTCCAAGGATAAACCTTCACCTCCACCAGTGTTGAGGAGCCACAACCCAGACTGCACCCCGTGAACATAAAGAGCACCGTGGCAGAAAGAACCTGCCCAGGGACAGAGAGGCTGCTGGTAAGCAAGGAGCAATTTTGAAGAGCAACGATATTTTTATAGGATGTTTCTCCTGCAGGATAATGAGGAGGAGAACCCACACCCCTGCCTTCACCCTACAATCTGCCCTTCCTCCACTAATTAGGTTTTGTCACTGAGGCCTCTAATTAAGAGGTGGATTTTGACTGCTCTCGTTCCAGGTGCTGCCAGACCATCTCCCCTCCCAGCACATCTCCCCACTACCCACCAGCTTCCCCGCATCCATCGTCTCTTTGAGCCGCTTGCCCAGCTCGGACCCCGAGGCCACCATGGCCCGCAGCATGTCCCCGGTTGCCAGGTGGCAGACGCAGTAGGTCTCGGCCAGCTTCGGAGCCTGCAGGAGAGGACAGACATGAGGTGAGCTCGCCGTGAGGCTTTCAGAGCCAGGACCTCGGGGGCCGAGGCCCAGCCGGGGTTTCAACCCTCCCGCCCCGGTGCGGCCTTGTCCCCACTCGCAGCAGCGGGATGGTCTGCGACCGGCCAGCACGTGGCAGGGCCACCTGAAGGCCGGGTGCTCCGGGAGCGGGGCCAGGGCACCGGAGCCCCGCGGCCGGCCCTAGGGAGGGGATCCGGGTCAAAGGGCCCCGGCGCCCGGGTACCTGAGGGCGGCGGGTCCGTATGCCTGAGCC